>NC_054373.1:22085060-22416560 GCF_017654675.1 Xenopus laevis
TTGCTTTCATCGCATGACTCTTTGTGGCTTTCACTGGCCCCATTTAAAAACACAAATGGTCCGTAAGGCTACTAATGTATTGTTATATCTATTTTTTATTACTCATCTTTCTATTCAGTCCCTCTCCTGTTCATATTCCAGTCTCTTATTCAAATAAATGCACGATTGCTGGATAATTTGGAGCCGGATTGCTGAAATTGCTAACTAGAGAGCTGCTGAATAAAAAGCTAAATATCTAGTGAATAAATAGTGAAGGGGGCGAATCGTATCGCCAAAAAAATTTGCAAATTTCCAGCGAAATGCGCGGAATGGCAAAAAATTAGCAAAATGCTAATTTTGACGCTCACATTTAAGTCAATGGGCGTCCAAATGATGTTGACACACCCCATTTTGACGTGAGTGACTTTTCCGACACACGTCCAAAATTTCTTGACGCCGGCGAATCTTTGTGGCAGTTCTGCGAAGCACAGAAATTTGCAGCAAATTCACGGCTGGAGAATTTATTCGCCCATCACTAATTCGCCAATTTTATATTGTCCCTCTCTACATCTAAAGCTAAAACTTATGTGTTGCCTTGTTTAATGGCTTGAATGTTGTTGGCCAGTTGTTGCTGAACATCGCCTCGTATAATCTCAAGATGTTGGAGGTGGTGGGGTAGTTTCCGAGCTTCATCAGAACTCTTGGAAAAGATTGCTGCAGAATGGACATTGCAGGTTTCTTCCAGCTGAAGGCCCAGGGAGTAATGAATCAATGCACTTGAAGGTTCCTTGAATCTCTCTTATCTGTTTATATAATATGCTGTGCCCTTTATATTGTCTTCACGGAAAGCTTAACTGATAGAGACAATGGAAAAAAACAGGCAAACAAAATCTTTTAGCAATTTCTGTTGAGTCCCATCTATACACGAGCAATGATGAATTCTTCTGTTGCAGCAAATGAGGAGCCACTACAACACATGGTAACCATCATTATTGTGCCTGTTGCCTAAAGTAAACATTGCAAGAAGAAAGGAATTGTTTCATGGTTCTTAGTACATGACGTTATACAGAGTATTGTCTCAAAGTCTTACCGCTGAGGAATACAGGCATGTGAAATGTTTGCTTCATTACAGACGTGGGAGATGCCTGCAAGTTGGGGTTTAAAAGGAAAGGATTCAGCAAAAGGATATTTTAGTATGTTTTAGCAAGTTATACTTGTAATGTTTGTTAATTTGTTCTTGAATAGTGATGGACAAATTTCTGCACTTCGACGACTGCAAATGTTTTTCGCGAAATTTCTGAGAAAATTCACTGTGGAAAAATTTGCTGCGTCTCAATTGTCGCACTTCAAAATTCTTGTGACACCCATTGACTTTAATGCATTCGGACAAAGGAGTGGTGGGTGTAAAAAAATTGTCGCTCGTCAAAATTATTCAGACACCCATTGGCTTTAATGATTTTGGACAAAAGAGTTGCGAATATATAAAAATTGTCGCTAGCGTCAAAATTGTTGCGCGTCAAAAATATTTTGACGCCCATTGACCTCAGGGCGGCTCACTAATTTTTTCATGGTTTCGCAGATTTGCTCATCACTATTATTGAATCCCTTTTTTGTTCTATATCCCTAAGAGGTTAGAATTGACAGCGATATCTGGCACTAGGGTTCCATGGATGGAATGGACACAGTTGAAGTCCCGAAATATATCATAGAAAATTATGCCATTCAATCCACATGGTTCTAAGGGGCACGTTTATAAAAAAAAAAATCATGCAGTTGTGGTAATGAAATTGGGTAATCTCTACTGCGGTTATTACAATTACGCTGCAATTTTGATTATCCGTGAGTCTGAACATACTTAAAGGAGAAAAGGGTCAGGTACTGAGAGTCAGAGTCTATAGGGACCTTACACTGCCTGTCCCACTTACAAGTAGGTCTTGTTTGCAGTTCTCTATGTGCACCCAATAAAAGGAGAAGGAAAGCTACAGGGGCATTTTATTGCCAATAGATTAGCTGCAATAGTACAAGCTAGATTGCTATATTTATTCTGTAGAATGCTTTACCATACCTGAGTAAAAAGCTCTAGAAACTCTCTGTTTGTTTAGGATAGGAGCTGCAGTATTAATGTGGTGTGACATCACTTCCTGCCTGAGTCTCTCCCTGCTCTGGGCTCAGATTACAGTAGAGAAGGCAGGGGGGTGGGGAAGAGGAGCAAACTGAGCATGCTCTTGCCCAGGGCAATGAGGTTTAAGCTGAAGGCAGGAAGTCTGATACAGAAGTCCATGAGTACACAATAGAAGGAAAGAAATGCAGTGTTTCTTTTGGCAGGGGACTCAGAGCAGCATTACTTTGAGGGTTTACTGGTATATTTAGGTGGACCTTTCTGATAAGGCTTACTTAGTTTTAACCTTTCCTTCTCCTTTAAAAGGGAAGAGTGGCATTTCACTGTTTTTTAAATTTATACTATGGGGAGGGGGCTCTCTTCTTAATGCTCGCTCTTCCAACCCCCGCCTAATGGTGTCTTTGGAAGAGATCATGCTAAATAAAGAGAAAAGCAGGTATGGTCTTTCTTCCCCCAGAGGTAACACTTTCTCTTTTTTTCACTCATTTAGGACTGACGCATGGATACTGACTTGACGGGGCGCGTCCGCTTATGCATGCTTTGTACAAACTTTATAACTAAAAGTGTCTTTTTTTACTAGAGTTGCAGTTCAGTTGTGCAAAGATAGGTTTTCCCAGGGGGCTGTATGTTGGAGTGCTGGGGTTAAATTTTGTAACTTGTTTGCAGTTCTCATCAGCTGGAAAAAATGGAAGATGTCTGTGCCTTCCACTGTGAAATGAATGGCCATCTAGGAAGAGGAGGCAGACAGAGATAAGCAATGTTGGTAAAAAAAAAGAAAATAATGTTGTGGCATTCTGCTTAGGCTTTCAATGCATCCTTTTCTGCAGTGATCCTACTGGCAGGTCTGGGGTTAATGGAGTACTCATTGGTCATTTCTGCAGTGATCTTACTGGAAAGTCTTGGGTAATTGGGAAGCTCATTGGTCATTTCTGCAATGATCTTACTGGAAAGTCTGGGGTTAATGAAGTGCTCATTGGTCATTTCTGCAGTGATCTCACTGGCATGCCCTGCAGGTGCTGCAGTGTGTTGTTGAATGCTTAGGGCCAATATATGTCATGTAATTGGGGGGGGGCACTGTCTGTCTTCAGGTGCACTTTGTGCTTCTGATGCTGTCCTTCCAAACATAGAAAGGGGTGTGTTTTTGTAAAATGGGCAAGGTATTTTGGGCATGGCCACACACACAGCAGATCAATATTTCTTTTGCGTTGGGAGGGCGAACTCTAGTCTGGTCCCCATTAGCTCCTCATCTTCTTTTCTGCAGTTTTATCAGTAATATGAGCTATATACTGTATATAAAGAATATAAAAGGCATAATACACTGATTAGCAATTCATTCTGATTCTCATTACATAACAGCTCAGAAACAAGTGCCGTTTGAATCAGAAATGAATCACCAGCTTCTGCTTCGTCATTTTTTGCTTGATGATTTGCAACAACCCCTAAGCTGCCGAGACCACACTGAGCATGTGCAGTGCCCACGAGATGGTAAGCTCTTGTGACATCTTAGTAAGCTGGATCAATATAACAGACTAAGTAACCTGCCTATATTCTTTTCTACATATTCAAGTTTTTGCAATAGTAAACTAATAGAGATCTAAAATAATAGGAAAAATGGTCCAAAGTTTAAAGGTCTGGTTCACCTTTAAGTTAAGGTTCAGTATGGTGTAGAATGGCCAATTCTAAGCAACTTTTCAATTGGTCTTCATTGGTTATTTTTTTTTTAGTTTTTGAATTATTTGCCTTCGTCTTCTGACTCTTTCCAAATGGGGGTCACTGACCCTATGGTCGCAGACATGCTCCCAATGGTCCCAGCAACTGTGGGTGCTTGACACACACCCCCTGACCTCCATGGGAACGCAGTGAAAAGATACACGGGTCAGAAGAGGGTTGTGACCGCTGGACAAGTCAAGCCCTAATGGGCTGTGGGGGCCCCTGAGTTGGCCACTGACCTCCCTGAAAATGTACCTTTATTCTACCTTAAAAAAATAAAATAAAATAAAATAAAAATACTAAAATAGTAGAAATTTTGAAAATCTACTTCCCATTCTTTCTATAGAATTTTTTTCATTTTAATTTTCAAGATATTATGATTAATAAATCTCCAAAAAATTGAATATAAAAATGTTTTGCCGAGATCCATGAACTGTGGAAAAACTTGAATCTGAATCGATTTCTGCTGGTAGGGTGAATATTTATTTGCTGCCTGGAAAACTCCTGAAGGCTCACACTGAAGTTCAGTTCGGGTGAGATTCCTTGTAAACAAAACAATTTGATGTTCTAGATATTCTTGGAACGATAGCAAGATGAAGAGCAAAACCACGTTTCTGTATATCAGTAACTGGGTAGAGAGGCGAGGGGTGGGAGTCCTGAATAAATACAGTTCCACCAAGGGAAGCTCAGACCAAACAGACTGAAATCCACTTCTCAATGGACCAGGGTGTTAATTGTGGGGAAAATTTAAATTAAACTTGATTAAGATGTATATTTATTTTTCTATTACTAACAGGAGTAGGATCTAATTAATCTAATTAAAACGTAATATCCAGAAAACTCTGAAATACGGGAATGCCATTTCACACAGTGGTATATTGATGACAAAACTCTCCTGTTATTTAACAGATTTACATTTGAATAGAGGTCGGTAGAGACCTATGTGGGTCCAGTTGGGAAGACCCATGGCCAACCCAGATATTTAGCTTTTTATTCAGCAGCTCTCCAGTTTGCAGTTGCAGCAGTCTGGTTGCTGGGGTCCAAATTACTGTAGCAACCATGCACTGCTTTGAATAAGAGACTGGTATATGAATAGGAGAGGCCTGAATAGAAAGATGAGTAATAAAAAGTAGCAATAACCCAAAATTGGTTGCTTGTCAGAGCATTTGTTTCAGTTGGGTGGTGACCCCTGTTTGGAAGCTGGAAAGAATCAGAAGAAGAAGGCAAATTATTCAAAAACGATTAAAAAAAAATAATGAAGACCAACTGAAAAGTTGCTTAGGATTGGTCATCATTGTACAAAATATTAAAAGTCAATGCAAAGGTGAACTACCTCTTTAACAGCTATTTCTATGTATTTATTGATCTTTGAGATCTTGCAATGAAACTGCCATTTCGCTAATGGTTTAACCCATATGACTGGCTGAGCCGTCGCTTTGAGAATGTTCTCATCCTTTTAATAGGCACTTGAGGTTTAATGAAACTTCTAAATACAGTTTTCCTGCCTGGTGTTCTATGAAATAATGTTCCATCAGACACAAGGTATCTCTGAAGCCTCCATTATTATTATATTTCTTTCAATTACCTGCTTTTAATTTCCGCTGCTTGGCTAATTCTGGGGCGCATTAGTGCATTTATACAAAGCCTTAAAGTACAATAAACACACAAGAAATGTCCTAATTGTCCATGTGTAATAGCCGTGCGCCTGTATCTAGACTAAGCTTTTTATGGCTAATTGTTTAATGGTATGTAATTTAACGAGATGTTCCTTTAATTGTTTTATGATTGCATTTTAGCATAATAATGAAAAAATAAAATAAAACGAAAGCATCTTAGCTAAAAGCGTCTTTACATATTCGAGACGTGCCTCCTGCTGGCTAACAACAGAAATTAATATTCATTTGTGTATGGGGGATGAGTAGATTAAAGGGTAAATAAGGTGGAATGAAAGGGTAGCTGAAGGGTCTGCTTTAAAACCTTTCAAGTTAACAAGTTAGGCCAAAGCAATGTTACATGTATGGGATCTGTTATCCGGAAACCTGTTATCTATAAAGCTCAAAATGACTGAATGGTTATTTCCCATAGATTCCATTATAATCAGGTAATTAATATTTTTAAAAATGATTTCCTTTTTCTCTGTAATAATTTAACAGTAGATTGTACTTGATCCCAGTTAAGATATAATGGATCCTTGTTAGAGGCTAAACAGTCCTGTTGGGTTTATTTGATGTTTAAAGGGATACTGTCATAGGGAAAAAAATGTCCCCCCCCCCCAAACACATCAGTTAATAGTGCTGCTCCAGCAGAATTTTGCACAGTAATCCATTTCTCAAAAGAGTAAACTGTTTTTTTTTATAATTATTTTTGAAATCTGACATGGGGCTAGACATATTGTCAGTTTCCCAGCTGCCCCCAGTCTTGTGACTTGTGCACTGATAAACTTCAGTCACTCTTTACTGCTGTACTGCAAGCTGGATTGATATCACACCCCCAGCAGCCTAAAGGTGGCCATACATGGGCAGATAAAGCTGCCGATATCGGTCGTTTAGACCAATTTGACACTCTTATCTGCCCGTGTATGGAGGCTTCCAACGGGTCTTCCCGATCGATATCTGGCCACGATATCGATCGGGAAGGTTTGATTTTTACCCGACCGACCTGTCGGAGCCCCTTGGCGTATCGTAATCCAATCGTTCGACCATACGGCCGAACATTCGGATTACCCCCGATATAGCCATGCTGTTATTGGCATATCGTGAAAAGATCTACTCGTTTGGCGATGTTGCCAAACAAACAGATCTTTGAGTCTATGGCAATTTTTAGACAATTTTTGGGGCAAAAATCCACCAGCGGTTGACGCATTTTACCAATTATTATGGGGCCCCTATACCTTCTGGGCCCCCTTCTGAACTTACCTTACCCCCTTAATAATGGTTGAATCTGTATCATTTTGCTTCACGGAAAAATTTGTGAAACAGTGAAAATTTTTACATTTATTCACTTTTTTACTGCACATATTGTGCTGTTTTTGGGCTACTTTTGAAATGCCTCTCGGCTAGTTTTGGGCTGGTTTTGTAGCTGACTTTGGCTGTTTTTGAAAATTAGACCTGGTAACCCTGAGCATGACCCCCCAGGTAGCTTACCGGAGATTTTTTTGCATTCCCTTACAGGATACAGAAACATAATATTTGGACAATATGAATCAAGCTTTCCTTAAGCCTAAAAGGAACATACTGAGTCTGAAAAAAACCTCCTAGGTGACCAATGTTTCCAAAATGTTTTCCCACAGTGTCTTAACAAATGTAAATTGTGCCTTTATATGCTAAACACTTAGCAGCAGCTGAATATTTGTATATAGTTGTTCCTTTATGAAAGCCACCAGAGGGCAGTGCATACCTACCGAGGCAATTCCTCCAAACTCGTGCATAACGGGCAGTTTAACATCCCAACCAGCAGCTGCATTTTCATCTGTGACTTACTGTATACTCAGCCTTTTCTTTTAAGGGGAAAACAATGCTAAGGATGTTTGTATCTGATTTACTTTTGTTCATTTATATGAACTGTTTAAGTGCGGTGAATTTACAATTGCAATCATGCTAAAATGAACAAAATCTTCACACTATTCATTATATGCGCCATCTAAGTCTTTCTGATTAATTGTGCACAGGGTCGGACTGGGCCGACGGGATCCCAGAAAAAAAAAGGTGGGTCCTGGTCTCCGTGGACCACGTTGTCCAAGACCCAATACCCACTTGCCCACCGCCGTCGCTCAACCACTGTCCTCCTTCCCACGATCACAGCAAAAAATATAAGGCTTGGGGGCTGGATGTGTTTCAGATGGCAGCCGGTGAGGACCCAGAGGGGGTGAGGGGGCCCCTGGGTAGCAGCCCCAGTGGGCCTTGCACAACTAGGGTTGCTACCTGTCCGGATTTGACCCTGGTTTCAGGGGGGCTGCCCGGCTCAAAACTGCCTGCCTGGTTTAATTTGGAAAACCAGGCAGGATTCCCTAAGGCTGACGTGTCGATTGGCCAATCTCCAAGTCATAGCTCTGCCCACTGACCTACCTGTGTGATGTCACCACCCCACCTACGACATCACTGCCCTGCCCCATGATGTCATTGGTCCGCCCCAGCAGGAGTTCATACAAAGTCTGTTCAGGGGATGAATTTATATGGCACTGGCATAGCCACACGCCAATGGTAAATCCAAATAAAGGAGAATGCCAATACCTGTAGTTGCAGCAAACGGGGTGATCCAAAATTTATTCAATGGTGCTGTACAACACTTTTCAAACGATCAAACGTTTCGGGACCGCATGGGACGTTTCGGGACCCCCCAGCAAGAGTTCCCAGCAGAGAAAGGTGGCAACCCTACCCTGCCGCTCGTGACTCTTCAAATGCCGGTGTCCATTAAGATGCCGGTGACAATTAAAAGCTCCCATTGACTTTAATGGCCGTCAGAATTTTCGCTGACGTCAGAGTTGTTGCCGGTATCAGAAAAGTTACGAGCGTCAAATATATTTTGACACCGGCGTCAAAATTCGCATTTTGCAAATTTTTCGGCGAAACGGGAGAAATTCGCCTATCACTACTGTTTGTATATTCTCACCAAGGACACAAAGGATTCCACCCAGAACATATCGGCAGGTCAGTTGACTCTCTGCTGGGTCAGGGACTGATGTGGATACTAAAATCCGAATTCCTTGCTATTACTTTGAATGAATTGCAGTTAGATGAGAACTATCCACTTCTGCTATGCGCTAATGCCAGTTCCACTTTTGCATTTCGCCTCTGTGTTTTAACTGCACAAATTATTTCCGATATCCACTCTGCGTCCATTTGTTTTCTATCTTTAGTATGAAGTTTGTTGTCTAGTGCCTGGGTTACGTAGAAAATTGAAAACATTTCTTATTACTTGGCAATCTGAGTGCGCGTGACCCCGAGGCCTTGTGTTCCTGGTTGAAATAGATTTGGAGAGGGATCCACAGAAAAAAAACACAGTTGTGCCTTTCTTTCTTTTTTAAATTATTTTTATTGAATTTTACAGTTGTGCCTTATTACAGGTACAAATGGAATCCATGGTGTCCATTGAAAACAAACACAATAAATCAATACAACAATACTTATGGAGGATCAGAACAGTGATAGACATTGAAGTATTAGAGTATACTTGTATCACATGAAGGGGTCTTTTAAAGTGGACCTGTCACCTGCACATAAAAAGCTGCATAATGAAAGTCCAATAGGCTGGTTTTGCCTCCAATAAGAATTAATTATATCTGAGCTGGGATCAAGTACAAGTTACTATTACAGAGAAAAAGGAAATCATTTTTAAAAATATGGATTATTTGGAGAAAATGGAGTCTATGGGAGACAGACATTCCGTTATTTGGAACTTTCTGGATAACGGGTTTCCGGACGGGGGATAACCTGTACCATGATGCGCAATATGTTGGCGTAGAAAAAAATACATGTCAATAATAATATTAATAATAATAATCATGTATGTTATCCCAACTAAGATATAGTGAATCCTTATTGAAGGCAAAACAAGGCTGTTGGGTTTAATTAATGTTTAAATTAGGATACACTGAATCCAGGATTCGGTTCAGGATACGGCCAGGATTTGGCCTTTTTCGGCAGGATTCGGGTTTGTTCGAATCATTTTGCCCAGGCCGAACCGAATCCAAATTCTAAGGGGCGAGGAGGAAAATCGATTGACTTTTTGTTGCAAAACCAGGAAGTAAAAAATGTTTTCCTCTTCCTTCCCATAATTTGCATAAGCAAATTAGGATTTGGTTCGGTATTCGGCTGAATTTTTCGCGAACGATTTTGGGGGTTCGGCTGAATCCAAAATAGTGGATTCGGTGCATCCCTAGTTTAAATTATATTTCAATAGATGTAAGGGATGAAGATCCAAATTATGCAAAGATCCGTTATCCGGAAAACCCCAGGTCCCAAGCATTATAGATAACAGGTCCCGTTTAAATAAAAAAAAAAAGAAGCAATACCTGTAATGGAATAATAATTCCAGAATAAATGATTTCTCAACAAATTGTTGGCAAATGTTTTCCTATACAGTGAGTATATTCATATTTGACTTCATCCAAAGTCAAAGGGTTTCAGGGCTGGAATTTGAATCCAATGTTTCTGTTGGGGCTCACGGCCTGGTTCCTGCCCACACTCAAACCCACGCACATTGTTTTGTGGCTGCTGGAACCTCTTTTCAGAAATCCCTGGAATGGTTTGGCCCTCCAGTGATGTGAAATAAAAGTTAATAATTGGAGAATGGAGATGAATATTTTATATCCAGATAGCCCAGTGAACAATACGGGCTTTGATTGCCCAGAGAATTGACCATTTGTTGCACACAAGAGTTTTTAATATGATTTCACAAGGATGCCAAGTTGCCCTTTCCTATATTTCAGCTTATTGTGCAATCAGTTTGCTTCCTATTGTTTGGAGTCAATTTTAATGTGACATGGCATGGAAATAAAAACTGACAAAATAACATTATCAGAGAAAGCCTGCATCTGTTTTACACGGATACTGCAACAGCCTTGAGCGAAAGTAAAAAGCAGGTATTTTTTTTTTTGTTGGTGTATGAAACCACCGTGAGAACAATATAAAACATCGCTTTCTTATTGTAAAAGCCTGGACGTCTTTCAATAAAATGCCTTTGATTGTAGGGAAGTTCACAATTTTATTCTGCTTTGTAGGTAAAACAAGACAAAAAAATATATATAAAAAACAACATTCAATAAATAAACAATGAAAGCCCACGATATAACTAATAGATCAAAGACATATTTAAATAGCTCAATGTTTAATGTTTTACATTTCAAAAGGTGGAGGATCGGTTTGGACGTTCCAGCATGAATCCAGTTTTGAGTTTAACGAGCAGGGGTCACCTCCCACGCACCCCGCTTATCACCATTATACGGATGGTTCACCTTTAAAGGGATACTGTCATGGGAAATATTGTTTTCATTTAATAGTGCTGCTCCAGCAGACTTCTGCGCTGGAATCCATTTCTCAAAAGAGCAAACTGATTTTTGTATATTTAATTTTGAAATCTGACATGGGGCTAGACTCAGGGGCAAATTCATCAAGGGTCGAATATCGAGGGTTAATTAACCCTCGATATTCGACTGGGAATGAAAATCCTTCGACTTAGAATATCGAAGTCGAAGGATTTGTGCGCAAATACTTTGATCGAACGATCAAAGGAATAATCGTTTGATCGAATGATTGATTTTAATCCAACGATCAAAGGATTATCCTTCGACCAAATAAACTTAGCCAAGCCTATGGGGACCTTCCCCATAGGCTAACATTGGGTTGGGTAGCTTTTAGGTGTGGCGAACTAGGGGGTCGAAGTTATTTCTTAAAGAGACAGTACTTCGACTATCGAATGGTCGAATAGTCGAACTATTTCTAGTTCGAATCTTTCGATTCGAAGTCATAGTCGAAGGTCGAAGTAGCCCATTCGATGGTCGAAGTAGCCAAAAAAACACTTAGAAATTCTAAGTTTTTTTTCTTCTATTCCTTCGCTTGAAGTTAATGAATTGGCCCCATATTGTCAGTTTCCCAGCTGCCTCCGGTCATGTAACTTGTGCTCTGAAAAACAGTCGCTCTTTACTGCTATACTGCAAGTTGGAGTGATATTGACCCTCTCCCTCCCCCCACCCCCCAGCAGCCTAACAACAGAACAATGGGAAGGTAACCAGACAACAGCTCCCTAACACAAGATAACAGCTACCTGGTAGATCTAAGAACAGCACTCAATAGTAAAATCCAGGTCCCACTGAGACACATTCAGTTACATTGAGTAGGAGAAACAACAGCCTGCCAGAAAGCAGTTCCAAAGTGCTGGCTCTTTCTGAAAGCACATGACCAGACAAAATGACCTGAAATGCGCCTACCTACTGTAGGTGATCACACATGTCATAGAGCAGGAAGTACATCTATAACTGATTCCTGTCCAATATTTTAAAAGTACAAAATAAAGTCTTTTTTGATTTTAACACCTATTTGCGGGATCATTTTCTCACCCACCAAACCCTGTGCATGTAATATTGACTGGAATGGAGACCAGTAAAAGGAAAAGCCTGCATAGGAGCAAGCACAATGGAAAGGCGATCGCTTGGACTAGGACATGTACGGTTTTTTTTTTTTTTATAATTCTTTATTTTGAAATTTTTCAAATCAAAGGATACAGAAAAAAAAGAGGGTAGATAAAAGAACAAAATGGGGAAAATAATCGGGTTTGGCCACACAGATTTCGCTTACACTTTAAGGTACATCTTTACATATATTGTTTATCTCTTGACCCTTAAATTACAACCCTTAGTGTTATTTGTTTAACTTATCTTTATATTCGATCCATGGGGACCAAATCTTCCAAAATAACTTGCTCTCATTATGATATATAGAAGTTAATTCCTCCATCTCTCTTACAACCTCCACCGCTCTTAACCAATCATTTACTGTGGGGGCTTCTTTAGTCTTCCATTTCTTTGGTATAAGGGACTTTGCTGCTTGTACCAAATGGAAAGTGAGAATATCCTCTACCATTTTCGAATGTTCTAAGTAGACATTTAGCAGTATAACCGCATAATCCTCTACCTTAATTTTTGAAGTAGTTATTTTATTTATGTTTTCTAGGACCTGAGTCCAGAAGTTTTTGAGAACTGGGCATGACACCCAAATATGAGTGTGTGAACCCTCTATCCCATTACATCTCCAACATAAGTTTGATATCTGTGGGTTCATTTTATTGAGCTTATCCGGTGTATAGTGCCACCTAGTTATCATTTTGTATATTGCTTCTCTTATTTTCATGCTCTTTGTCATCTTGTCCCCATATTTAAATATTTTTTTCCACGTCCACTCTGATATAGTCATGCCCAGTTCTCTCTCCCAGGATTTACAAAATGTATAACTTTTATTACTCTCTCTATTTAATATCGTCGTGTACATTTTTGATAGGGGTTTATCTAGTTCCTGGTCTTCCTCTATTATTTTTTCCCACTGTGTTAGGGTTCTGTCCCACTCCTTATCTTTATTTATTTGTATAAAGTAATGTAGTTGGTAATATCCCCATAAATCCCTGGGGTGTTTCCCCCACCTCCTTTGTATCACTTCCAATGGAACCAACTTTTTCCCTTTAACTAGGTCTTGTATTCTAGTTGGTCTCTCCTCATATTTCTCCCATCTTGAGAATGCTCTCTTTTCCACCCCTGGCGGGAAATTTGGGTTACGACATAATGGTTGTAGTACATAAGGGGTGTTAGTTAGCTGGAATGCGATTTTGTTACTATGCCATGTTTTCAGGGTCGCCTTAATTAGGGGGTGCTGAGAGAGTTCGTCGTTTGTTGCCCACTTATCATCCCACAGTAAGTTTTCTAACGGGTATTTGGACCATGCCTGTTCCATCTCACACCAATCTTTTTTCCCTTTTCTTGTAGTCCAATTCCATATTCTTACTAAATGCACCGACAGGGAGTATAGGTAAGGATCTGGTAGTCCGCTCCCTCCTTCCTCCTTTGTTTCTGCCAGTGTCTTATAACTTATTCGCACATTCTTCCCTCCCCATATAAAGTTAGTAATCATTGCTCTCAACAATTTGAAGAAGCTTCGCGGTAGATCAATTGGTAGAGTTTGAAAAAGATATAATGCTTTAGGCAGCACTATCATTTTGATGGCTTGGATTCTCCCAAACCATAATTATCCTGATAATATCTTTCATGGTCCGCACTTAAATTGACCCCTAAATATTTAATATTACAATCCGACCACTTAAAAGGAAAGTTACTTTTCAATTGAGTAACTTTATCCTTTGCAATGTTAATATTTAGGATCTCTGATTTTGAATAATTAATTCTAAAGTTCGAGGCCTCTCCAAATCGTCCAAACAAGTTGATCACGTTTGGTATTGTTACTAATGGTTTTGTTATATACATCAACAGATCATCTGCGAATGCTGCACTCTTATATTCTTGCCTCTTAATCTGGAGACCCGAAATATCTCTGTTATTTCGAATGTGTGCTAGTAAAACCTCCATCACTAGGAGAAACAAAAGAGGTGATAAAGGGCAACCCTGACGTGTACCATTATAAATCTGAACCCTCTGTGAGAGGATGCCATTAACTTTTATTTTAGCCGATGGTTTATCATATAATGCCATTATTCTATTTCTAAATTGATCCCGAAATCCAAAATTTATCAAAGTTTTTTCTAGAAATACCCAAGAAATTCTATCAAACGCTTTTTCTGCATCTGTCGTTAGCAAGCATAATGGGGTATGTGTTTTTTTTGCATAGTAAATTGCCGAGATTGTTTTTGTTATGTTGTCTTTTGCTTCCCTTTTAGGTACAAAACCTGTTTGATCTGGATGTATCAGGGAGGGTAAGTATTGTTTCATTCTCTTTCCTAGTATTTGAGCATATAATTTCATATCGATGTTAATTAAGGATATAGGCCTGTAGCTTGTACATAGCTGCGGGTCTTTATCCTGTTTGGGTATTATAGTTATTAATGCTTCTTGAGCCTGTGAATGAAATTTATTCTTATCTGATATTGAGTTAAAGTATGATATATCTTCCTTGAATGTTTTATAAAAGGAAGCTATATAGCCATCTGGTCCTGGACTTTTCCCATTTGATAGGCTTTCTATACCTTCTTCTATTTCTTTATAGGAGAATGGTAATTCTAAATCTATAGCTTGTTCATACGATAGGGGTTTTAAATTAGCTTCTTTGATAAATCTTTCTATTATTTCCAAATTTTTTAGTGGAGCTTTGTTGTTTTGTATTTTATATAATGCTTGATGCTTGACATGTACGTTTTTTAATTTTATTATACGATATATATGCTTTATGCATTGTGCAAAAAGAATCAAAGGTTACTTTATACAGGTATGGCATCTGTTATCTGGAATCCCAAATTACGGGAAGACCATCTCCCACATCTCCCCATTTTTATCAAATAATTCAGATTTTAAAAATTGGTTTTCTTTTTCTCTGTAATACTAAAACAGTAGCTTGTACTTGATCCCAACTAAGATATAATTAATCCTCATTGTAAGCAAAACAATCCTAAATTAGTTTTAAGTAGACTTAAGCTGGCCATAGACGTACAGATATAATCGTATGAATCCTCTATTCGTACTATTTTCAGACTGTGTGTGGAAAGTCCCGACATTTTTTGTGCCACAGCAATCGGTCGTTCAGTTGATCGGACACGTTACAAAATTTCTGTCGGCTGCCAATAATATCTCTGCCTGTTTTGCGGATCTGATGATTTTCAGTGGGAGACTGTCACCATGTTTTGTCGGACATGAGCTTTCGTACGATTGCTGTCAGGAGCAGAACATCGGCTGATCTGTTCTATTACTACTTTATTTAAACTGAAGGCTGATTGGGAGATGGGGACGTCCTTTTGTTCGTCCGATATTGCAGGTAAACCTGCACGTCTATGACCACCTTTAGGGGCAGATTTATTAAGGTTCCAGTTGTGTTTTCCACTAAAAATTTGAGTATTCGAGGTTATTTTGGTGTCAAAAATCGTTTAAAAAAAAAAAAATTAAAGATTTATTTTACCCCGACCCTAGAAATAGCTTGGATCCAAAAAACACCACCTAAAACTTATCAAGGTCATGTAGAAGTCAATGTCAGAAGTCCCTTGAACCAACCACTCGATAGCCTTCATGATGTTTGAGGTTTTTTTTAGAGGGATTCACTCGAAAACTCAATCAATAAGAACAATTCCAGGTTTTTTTTGCAGAAAACTCCATCAATTTGAGTTTTTGGGTTGTTAACCCCGAACTCGCTGATTCACGGTTTTTCCATTCAAGTTTTTTTCTTAAATTAGAAACCGTTTGATTTGTGAGTTAATTCGAGTTCTAAAAAAAACTCTAGAATTCGACCTTTGATAATTAACCACCTTAATGTATGGAGATCCATATTATGGAAAGATCCCTTATCTGGAAAACCCCATTTCCCGAGCATTCTGGATATTAGATCCTATACCTGTACCAGGAATTTGCCAATAACTTAAAACCTCAAAAAAATATCACTTCCACTACTTCAACTGCTTTTTATACAGTGAAGGCACAATTGTGGGGAAATGTTTGTACCCCTTATGTTTATCTGTTTTTTGAATGGAACCAATGTATTAATTCTGCTCACAGGCCCAGGAATCACAGCCGGTTAGGACTTAATCTGCATATCAAATATATCAAAGGAAACTGAGTAGAACATTTTGTACCACTGGGTGGGGGTTGTCATTCTAATAGTGTAAATAGTCTTCAGCACAACAATACAGGTCAGCTTATACACACTTTCATCTTTCCTTATAATTTCATGTCACCATAGAATGATATGGGGCCTCAGAACTTACACTATTTGTACAGTTTTAACTTAATTTAAATTTCACATACTGTTTGTATAAAAACTCGAAAAATACAGAAAAAGCATAAAATCCCAGTAGCGTTGCAGCTCCAAGGTCTTGGGTTCAATTCCAGCAAGGACATTGTTTGCAGTGAGTTTTATTCAGAAACGCGTTTCCTCCCAACTACAAAAACATATAGGGGGTTATTTATTAAACTCCAAATGCAAAAATCATGAAAAATTCTTGATTTTGTTTTTATAAAATAGGACTTTTAAAAAATCACAACTTTTTCGGAATTTATTAAACCCAGAGGATGCAAAAGTCTGAATCTGAAAATCCGGCATCTCAGACCTGTCGAGGTTGCATATATGTCAATGGGAGAAGTCCCAATGATTTTTTGATGTGCGCTGGGTTTCGTGCCATACCCCAAAGTTTTAGAAGTTTTCAGGGGGAAAATTCCGAAGAAATAGTGAAAATCGCGAAAATCGAAAAGTTTTCGGGAAAATTTAATAATAAGTAAACATAAAAAAACCCGAGCGGATTTGATCTGAGTTTGTAGCAGAAAATATTGAGATAAATTCGGACTTTGATGATAAATAACCCCATAGAGTAGGTTCATTTGCTCCAAATAAAATTGCCCATAGTGTCTATAATAGGGACCTTAGACTGTAAGCTCCACTAGGACAGGGACTGATGTGAATGCTTTAGACCACTGCAACATATAAATAAGGGAAACTAATAATAATAATAATAATGATAGCTATGACAATTAAACAGGAGATTTTTATCTAGTTTCCATTAGGATGCACACTCATTAGAAGCTATTTTCCACTCATACCACAATCTTTGCATTATACATTATCAGCAAACAATTTCCCGGATAAAAAATAAATAAATAAAATCATCCCGCTTACCTTCTTGAGCAGAACTATTTATACCACTTACAGCAGAGATACTCTGAATGCATTAGCTTAACTTCCTGAAACCCACCCTAGCAACTAGGATTTTACTAAACAAATAAATTCTGCTTGTCTTAATAGAAAAATATCTTTTTTGCCTTGACATGCACTTGTATTGGTTACATGTACAATAAAAAATAGAATAATTATAAAAGTGCCTGGCTTGAAGGGGAACTGGTATGTATGTAAATACATTTCATGAACAGTTTTTATTATTTTGTTCCTTGCAGTTGTTTAGATATTTAACAATATATTTGTATGTTTCTCAACCAAACCTTTTTTTTTTCTGGCTGCAACAGTGAGTCACTGACAGATTTCACCTACTCTGATTGGCTCGTCGCAGCCTGAGTCAGCAATTTCAATGCACTGACACACAGCATGCTGAGTTGTTTCAATAAGGAAAAAAGTTAGGATGAGGGAGCACGCTAATAAACCATGCATCTGTCAAAATCTATAAGAACACATTTTCTTTGCCTTACTCGTAGTTCCTGTAGACTTTAATGGTAAAGCAACTCAAGAGTTTTCAAGAACTCTTGAGAATTTTCAAGCACGTGGAGCACTTTTAAAGCCAGTGCCCATTGGTTTGATTGGATGTCGCCATGCTTTCAGCTCCTGAATTCTTTTGAAGATTTGAGAAAAATAGAAAAACCATCATGATCAAATTAAGTTTTCAATTAAACTTTAAATAAATAAGACCTTAAAACGGTCTTTCTAGTCTGCTTCTTCTGACCCAAAACGAATCGGGACTGATTTACTATCATTTGGATTTTCTTTTTTTCATGCATCATATTTTTTCTCAAAAAAATTGTGTTTACTTATCAACAGTCTTATTTCAGTGGTTTTTGAAACCACAACTTAACTCACTTGTCCTGGCATTTATTAAAAGAGCCAAATTAAAAAAGCACAAATGTAAAAATGCTCTGAGCAAAAAAATTATGAATACCTCTAAAAAATCAAGTTTTTCACACAATTTCTAGCAAAAAAAGAACCTCTAAAAACACCAATTCATTAACAATGGTACAATAGGATCAGATACGAATCGAAGTAATAGCGCATTCAATCGAATTTGAATCAAAGTTTTTTGAAAAGTCCTCCAATTGACTTTAAATAGGTTCTAGGAGGTTGCCCATAGGCTAAAACAGCAATTCAGCAGGATTTAGAATTATTAAAGAGACAGTACACGATAAATTTTGATATTTGAATTTTTGAATTTTTGTCAAATTCGAATCGAATTTGGACTATTCCCTAATCAAAGTACACAAAAAATAGCTCGAAATTCTATTTTTTTTTTTCATTCTAATTTTCACTTCGACCCTTGATAAATCTGCCCACTAATAAATCTAAATTTTTTTACAGAAATGTTGAAGAACCACAAATATTTAGAATTCAAATGCTAGTAAATTAGGCCCATAACTGTAAAAACCACAAAAAAACTCTAATTCAAAAATTCACCAACTAGTGGTTTTAGAGAAACAGAGTTTCAAAGCTCTAATACCACTACAATTTGACTTTTAATAAATGAGCCTCTAATTAGAATACGTTGATGATGGCGTCAGCAATGACAACCAACCAGAAAACGGAGTCTAGATTTCTATTATCACGATTATCTTATGTTACTTACAGGGGAAGCAGATTTACACCATGGTGGAACCCATTAGTATGGACACTGATCAAGTTACCATAAAGCAACATTGGGATACACTTTTGGAGACGATGCCCAGTCATGAAAACAAATCACTACTTCTTTAAAGGGATCCTGTCATCGGAAAACATGTTTTTTTCAAAACGTATCAGTTAATAGTGCTATTCCAGCAGAATTCTGCACTGAAATCCATTTCTCAAAAGAGCAAACAGATTTTTTTATATTCAATTTTGAAATCTGACATGGGGCTAGGCATTTTGTTAATTTCCCAGCTGCCCCTGGTCATGTGACTTGTGCCTGCACTTTAGGAGAGAAATGCTTTCTGGCAGGCTGCTGTTTTTCCTTCTCAATGTAACTGAATGTGTCTCAGTGGGACATGAGTTTTTACTATTGAGTGTTGTTCTTAGATCTACCAGGCAGCTGTTATCTTGTTTTAGGGAGCTGTTATCTGGTTACCTTCCCATTGTTCTTTTGTTTGGCTGCTGGGGGGGAGGGAAAGGGAGGGGGGCGATATCACTCCAACTTGCAGTACAGCAGTAAAGAGTGATTGAAGTTTATCAGAGCACAAATCACATGACTTGGGGCAGCTGGGAAATTGACAATATGTCTAGCCCCATGTCAGATTTCAAAATTGAATATAAAAATCTGTTTGCTCTTTTGAGAAATGGATTTCAGTGCAGAATTCTGCTGGAGCAGCACTATTAACTGATTCATTTTGAAAATTTTTTTTTTTCCCATGACAGTATCTCTTTAAAAAAAGAGCAAAAGGGGCAAAACCTCTGCAAATGATAAATCTGCTGAAAGGTGTTCATTTCTGTTTTTATGATGTGGCAGAGAAGCTCCATCTGCATGTGATTTTAATCTCGATTATGTGAGCTCCCATTGTAACCGCCTTGGTTTCTCCGACATCGAGCGCCGATGACTGTGCATTCTACGTCCCATAAACACCTTCAGCAGAGCCGCGCACATAAATATCCACTTGATTCGCAATAATAGAAGAAGCATGGCAGAATTAAGTGGAAACAGGCAGCTTTGGTCGATCAGCTTCAAGTAATTGAATTCCTGCAAAGCACCTTGTTAGTTCCCACATACCGAGAATATTTTATATATCTAGCGCAACTGTCGCATTAAAGTCTTTTTTTTTCTACTTTTTAAGCATTTGACTGATTTTGTTTTTTTTTTCCTGACGGGTTGCTTTGCTAACGTTTATTAATTGAAGGTAAGGTAAGATAAAAAAAACCCTTTAATTTGCATTACCTTTTTTTGAATGACTTTTTCCAAATTATTCTTTATACAGGTACAGTATAAGATACGTTTTCCGGAAACCCATTATGCAGAAAGCTCTGAATTAGACGAAAAGTATAATTAGGGGGTTATTTATAAAAGTCCAAATGCCCAAAAATTCAAGGTTTTTTTTAACTATGAAATCCAAATTTTTTGTGAAAAAAAACCTCAAATTTTTCGTAATTTATTATACCCCGAGCATGGAAAAAAATCAGAATCCGAAAATCCGGCAACTCAGACCTGCCAAGGTTGTGTATAAAGGTGTGTATAAAGGTGGCCATACACGGGCCGATAAAAGGCATGGTGATCCAAATTATGGAAATACCCCTTATCTGTGGGTCTGATTCAATCCCTTCATATATCACTAAACTGGGACACAGAGGCACCAGGAGGGTTGCACTATATCAAGTTTTACTTACAAAAGCCATTACCTACCTATTTATTTCAATTAAATCTGCCCATTTTCTGTAGATCTACAGGGATCCTCACATGGGGGAAATTTCACTAACATCTGAAAATTCGCTAGCAACGGCTTCGCTGACATTGCAACACTTCGCCAGGCGTAGATTTGCCAAGACAACACTAATTCACTAAAATCCGAAGTTGCCTCCATGGCACCGAGCGCTGGCAATGTTGCGCTAGCGTTATAGCACCAAGCGAAGTTGCGCTAGCGTTGGCTAATTTGCATACGGCAGGAAGTTAAAGTTGAATGGACGTATATGTTGCAGCAAATACATTACATTACACAAGCCTGGGAAACCTTAATAAAATAAAATAAAGTTGTTATATTGCCCTACACATGAGCCCAGTGTATAGTTTATGTGCCATATGTTAGGAAATGTAGGGGGGAAGCCGGTTACCCCCCAAAAAATGGACGATCTTTTGCAGCCTATCACCCTGAAAATATGAAAAGACGCCAGAGTTTTTTGGGACTTTTTCAACAATTTTTTGAGGAACTCCTATCTACTCTATTGCACTGCGCCTGGTCTGAGGTGGCGAAGGCAAGTCTGGCGCAAGAAAAAAAAATAAAATCCGCATCTTAGTGAATTTGCGGAGTTACGCCCATTCGCCAGAGAGCAAATTCGCCAGGCGTTAGAGAGTGAAGTACCACTAGAGTCTATCTCCTTCGCTAGCGAAGTTACACCAGCGACCGTTAGTAAATCGGCAAAGTTCCTAAATGACGTCAGCCAGCGTTAGTCACTTCGCCCTTTAGTAACTTTGCCCCATGGATTGTTAAGGAGCCACAACAAGACAATAAGAAGACACCCCCCCCCAGCAGAGGTGCTTGGATTAATAATCAGGGATATCCTCCAGTGTTCCAGTTGTTGTTGAACTACAGCTCAGTTGTAAGTGGCAGGTTCAGCACAAGCGCTGCAGGTTGCACAGTACTGATACTGTATGTATGTTGTATTTTGCATATTCCTATGTGCCCTACCCAAAAACTAAACCAAAACCCTGGAACCTATGGAGCGATTGTACCCAAACTGTGTGCCTAGTCCCCCTAGAAGGGTCCAAACTAGTTGTAGGGTGGGACTGACTCACAGACAGTAAATCACTGACACACTGTGTGATTTCGGAAATTCGATTGCGTCAAAACCGTCGCACGTCAACACTATTCGGACGCCCATTGACTTTAACGCTGAGCATCAAAATTGACGCGAATTTTTCAGCGAAGCAAAACAGGAGAAATTCGCCCATCACTACTCCTAACATTTAGGAGTTAATTTTACTATGCTTTAGAGAGTTATATTTTAAGACTATTTGCAATTTTCATTTTTTTATTATTTGTGGTTTTTGAGTTATTTAGCTTTTTATTCAGCGGATCTCCAGTTTGCAGTTTCAGCAGTCTGGTTGCTAGGGTCCAAATGACCTAAGCAACCATGCATTGATTTGAATAAGAGACTGGAATATGAATAGGAAGGGGTCTGAATAGAAAGATCAGTAATAAAAATTATCAATAACAATAAAACCAACATGTGTATATATATATATATATATATATATATATATATATATATATATATATATATATATATATATATATATATATATATATATAATGTGTAGCCTTACAGAGCATTATTTTTTTTTAGATGGGGTCACTGACCCCCATTTGAAAGCTGTAAAGAGTCAGAAGAAGGCAAATAAACTATAAAAAATAATGAAGACCAATTGAAAAGTTGCTTAGAATTGGCTAGTCTAATACTAACCTATAACTAGTGGCTGTAACTATTCCATGGGATTACAGAGCATTTATTTGGTGAGATAACAACATCACTGAGTTTGTCGGAGGTGCCGGTGAGACTGTGTGATCGATACATCAGATTGAGCTGAACTTTCCGCAGTCTCAGCGCAGCGACAACCAGTTGCTCGGCCTCGGACAGACTGCGACTTGCTGCAACTCTTCGGCATTCAGTCTCCCCCCAGAGGGCGGCTCAGAGGAGGGAAACAAGCGTTATTATTCCTCCCCCCGGGGCGGGCTATTGAGTGAATGTGTCAGGTCTCAGGCTCCACTAGCACACGGGCTGCCCATTGGTCGGACATGTCTCTATTGTGTTCATGCTAATGTAGCGCCGATATCACATCGCGCAGCCAGTCCCCCCGGGATGTATAAGTAGCGCCGGGAGCAGGAGAATGCAGCGCTCGGAGGTGCCACTAGACAGCAGTTCTGCGCAGTCACACGACTCTCTACTACTGGGACACTTGCAATGAGTTGTCTGGATCTTATGTACCATCACCAAGTGTATGGAATGCGCCACTATCTGCCCAGCCCGGGGGCACCTTGTAGCTCTGCCTGTTACCATCATCATCATCACAACCAACAGGTGAGAAGCAACATCCCTACTGTCTGACTCTGCCCATTCCTTTCTCTCTTGTCTTAAACTTCCAATTCCATTTGTTTCTTATAAAAAAGTATTGATAAAAAAAAGTTGCTCCAGAACCTCTTGGAAGGAACATGTCTTCACTGTCAGTCTTCATTGGAGATTCGACCTCCCTTATATCCTGATATTTTATATGTTATACAAACACCTCTTATCCTTGCCTGCTTCGATATTCTCTCTCTCTCTCTCTCTGTCTCCATGTCTCTCTCTATCTGTCTCTCCCTTTCTTTCTTTCTTTCTTTCTTTCTTTCTTTCTTTCTTTCTTTCTTTCTTTCTTTCTTTCTTTCTTTCTTTCTTTCTTCTTTCTTTCTTTCTTTCTTTCTTTCGTTCTTTCTCTCTCTCTCTCTCTCTCTCTCTCTCTTTCTTTCTTTCTTTCTTTCTTTCTCTATTTCTCTCTCTATTTCTCTCTCTCTTGCTCCCTCTCCCTCTCTCTCTTTGCATCTGTCTCTCTCTCTCTCTCTCTCTCTCCCTCCCTCTCTCTCTCTCTCTCTCTCTCTTTGCATCTGTCTCTTTCCCTCACTCTCTCTCTCTCTCTCTCTATTAGGGATTCAGCCAGTGTTTGGCCTTTTCCAGCAGGATTCAGTTTTGGCCGAATCATTGTGCCTGGCCGAACTGAATCCGAATTATAATTTGCATATGGAAATTAGGGTCAGGAAGGGAAATCACATAACCTTTTGTCACAAAATAAAGTTAAAAAGTTAAAGAAATGAAACCTTCTGATTATCTTCAGTCAGAGCAGTGACGTAGCAGCAGGTGAATGAAGTGATCCCACACTGATCTGCGGAATTCCTGCCATCAAATATCCCTGCACAACTTAGTGTAACAATAATAGCAAATTCATTGATTACAATGACAACTAGAAATAGTTAATTGTGACCAGTAGTGATCCCCCCCCCCCCCCCCCGTATTCAGGAAAGGAACAAGTATCGACTGTTGGGTTAATATCAACCCAAAAAATAAATTTAGCCTAATAAAAGAAACCATAATTCTAACACAACTTTGCAATATACATTCATTTCACATTTCCTATGTTTATTTGTAAATTTATTGAAAGCAGCGTCTGTCTGTCCCTTTCTGTTCTCTGTCCTGATGACTCAGACTATTAATACAATGTAAGACAAGGCAGCTGATTAAAGGGGTTGTTCACCTTTAAATTACCTTTTAGTATGATGTAGAGAGTGATATTCCAAGACAATTTGCAATTGTTTATCATTTATTATTATTTGTGGTTCACGAGTTATTTAGCTTTTTATTCAGCAGTTTGCAGTTTCAGCAATCTGGTTGCTAGGGAGCAAATTACCCCAGCAACCATGTATTGATTTGCATACGAGAATGGAATAGGAATAGGAGAGGGCCTGAGTGATAAAAAAAAATGCAATAACAAGAGCACTTGTTTTTTTAGATGGGGGTCAGTGACCCTCATTTGAAAGTTGTAAAGAAAAAGTCAGTGAAACCTGATTTTACATTTTCCTGGATTTTACACCATTTTTTTTCTGGTCCTCAGACAAACGTAAAATGGGGGTTCTACTGTGACTCAAAAACTATAAAATATAAATAACGACCAATTGCAAAGTTGCTAGGAATTGGACATTCTATAACATACTAAAGGTAACTTTAAAGGTGAACCACCTCTTTAACAGACCTGTCTTTGCTGGGGGAACACAGACTTTTGTTTAAAAAGTAACAACTAGGAGTTAAGCTAATGCTGCTTTCAATATCAAGTGTTTTTACAAATAACTTTGAAAGCGCTGAAAATGTTTAATAACTGTATATTGTAAATTTGCTTAGAAGGATGTTTTCTTTGATTAAACAATTGTTTCTTTTGAGGTGGACTTTGCCCTTTAAAATGAGGAGCAGCAGTAATAGTAATAATATTTCCACCTATTATGTTTAACATCCAATTTCCATAAATTAACGTTAGCATAGATGATTTTTGGATCCTCCACTGAACTGAAAATCCAATCAAAAAATAATCCCACTTTATTGCAGAATTTGTATGCGTCCAGTGGAACTGGTTGTGTCCAGATGTGAACAATTAACTGACTTGATTTTACTTTTCTGTATATTTTGCTATGCAATCCAGATATATATATATATATAAATATTAGTTGTCTCTTTATTTAATAGAAGCACGAATAGAGTGAAGATAAGTTCTAGAATATTTTTAGGATACAATAGTGTTTCATGGGAAGTTATTGAAACAGCCCCTAAAGAATACACCCAATGTACTGTGTATCCGATGGGAGGGCAGTGCCGGCAGGGAAAGGGTTAAACGGTTTCCTTATCTGCCCCTAATGAGATCCATCCCATGAAGTGAAGTCAACCCGGTGCTGCCCAAGCAAATGTGAATAATAAAAATGTGTGTTTTCTTATCAGACTGACAGGAGCTTGTGAGCATGCACAGAGCGTGGGTGTGGGGTGGGGCTTATACTGACTTGGCCCAGAGCGGGTCACTGGAGAATACAGCTTGTGTTGTTGCAGCATTCCATGAAGTTTTATCATTATTATCCGTGTAGATCATACTTTACATGGGAAGTGTCCCTCTCAGCCTCGTGCCAGCCATACACAAAGCTGCGGAGCATTTCCAAACTTGTTTAGTACCATCTCAGTGGGATTATCTGGGTGACTCTATTGCTTTATGTAATCACTTTGAGATATATATGTATATATATATACCATAGTAATGGAGGGCACACACAAAATAAATCCAGCAACTGCCTGGGTGCCAAGTGGTAGTTCAGCAAGCACATCCACAGCAATGACTCACAGGACTTGCTTAAAAAATGTAAAACTAATTTTTATTGTACAACATCAATGTTTCGATCACATATTCAGTCCTTTATCAATATATATAAATATATATATATATAACTCCCTTTGGGGGTAATATTACATTTAAATGCTGGTGTCATCTGTGAAACTATATATAAATATTAGGGTTACCACCTGCCCGGTTTTGAGCCCAGTTTTATGAAGGGTTACCCAGGTCAAAACTGCCTACCCGGTTTTCCAAATTAGGAAAAACCGTGCAGGATTTCCTATAACTGACGTGGCGACCGGCCAATCGGCGATCTCTGCATCATAGCCCCGCCTCTACCATCACGGCCACACCCCTCCATGTCACCCTCCCTCCGCATCACAGCCCCACCCTCTGCCCGGATTCCATGGTGCAAAAAGGTGCAACCCTAATATAGATATATATATATATATATATACATATATATATATATATATATATATATATATATATATATATATATATATATATATATATATATATATATATATGCATAGATGGACAGCACTTCTTCTCCAAAAAAACTACCTTTAGCTGCCCTTGTGCCCAGAATAGGATTCATATAGAAAGAGAATATATATATATATATATATATATATATATATATATATATATATATATATATATATATATATATATATATATATATATATATATATATATATATATATATATATATAGGTATGAGATTCATTATCCAGAAACCCATAATACAGAAAGCTCAGACTAACGGAAAGGCTGTCTCCCATAGACTCCATTTTACCCAAATAATCCACATTTTTAAAAATGATTTCCTTTTTCTCTGTAATAATAAAACAGTAGCTTGTACTTGATCCCAACTAAGATATAATGAATCCTTATTGGAAGCAAAACCAGCTAATGTTTACATGATTTTCTAGTAGACTTAAGGTTTGAAGATTCAAATTACGGAAAGATCCATTATCTGGAAAACCCCAGGTCCCGAGCATTCTGCAAAGCTGTAGGTCCCATACCTGTAGCTGAAAAGTGTACTAAATGTATAACCCGGGCAGGTAAAACTTGTGTAGCTCCAGATGTTTTTGAACTACAGCTTCCATTGGTGTGTGTCAGAGTGTATGAAGTAGAGAGCAATCATATGTTATGCATATTCATTTAGATACACAGGTATAGGATTCGTTATTCGGAGACCCGTTACTCCACATCCTGAGCATTGTGGATAACAGCTCCCATACCTGTCCTAAATCTCCCTCTCTATCTTGCATCTGCCCTATGAAATCACAAAGAGGCCCAATGTTGACTTCAGGGCTAGTAACTCAAAGCAATACATACTAAATGGTACCTGCTTATTGGTTGCTATGGGTGACAAGACCTAGAGCATATTTGCCCCTCTATAACTTCCCCAGACTATGAGATCACAGGATACCCCTTTACTGCAGTGATAGTTCCCTGACTGAATACTCACACACTACAGTGAATGGGAAAAAAAATCTGCTTTTACTTCTATAACCAAGAATGGAAAAATAAATTTCCTGAAATGAATTATTCATCTAAAAAAAAGGGACGATTGTAATACCTCAAACTAGTAGAATAATACATCCCAAACCACAAATATTTCTCCAAAGGGAAATGAATGCTTTTCAGATCAGAAGAATAATTACCATTTATGAGTTTGTGGTCATTATGGAACGTTACGGGTCAGGGGGGGATTGTAGTCAAGAGAGAACATTGATAACAGTTCTAAATAGTTCTGATAGGCCATTGTTAGAAAATACCAATTCTATTGAATTATGCTGAGTCGTGTCAATCTTTTGTACATTGTATTATAGCTTAGCTTCTGCCTAAATTATAAAAGGTAAATATTGAATGGAGATTGCCACTAGTGATGGGCGAATTTGTCCCGTTTTGCTTCGTCGAAAAATTTGCGAATTTCCCAGAAAATTAACGAAACTGCCGGCGGCAATTCGCGGGCATCAAAATCGACATAAGGATTCATTATATCTTAGTTGGGATCAAGTACAAGGTACGGGTATGGGATCTCTTATTTGGAAACCCCTTATCCAGAAAGCTTTAAATTACAGAAAGGCCATCTCCCTTGTACTTGATCCCAACTAAGATATAATTAATCCTTATTGGGAGCAAAACCAGCCTATTGGGTTTATTTAATGTTTACATGATTTTCTAGAAGACTTAAGGTATGAAGATCTAAATTTCGTAAATATCCATTATCTGGAAAACTCCAGGTCCCGAGCATTCTGGATAACAGGTCCCACACCGGTCCTGTTTTATAACTACAGAGAAAAAGGAAATCATTTTTAAAAATCTGAATTATTTAGATAAAATGGAGTCTATGGGAGATGGACTTTCCATAATTTAGAGCTTTCTGGATAACTCATCCCATACCTGCGTTCTAATACAACATTTCTAGTGCCTTTAATGTTGTGAATGATGCCATTTCAGAATCTCCTGTGTTTTTTTGACACCAGGCTCTCTAAATATGCCTTTTCCTATCCAGTCAATGATACAAACACAGTTTTAATTTATAGCTTAACTTTGTCCCGTTCTTGATTGACTAATACTGTACTCTGACTGTTCTCATCTACACTGACTCCTATCTCTGCTGTTCATTTGCATTTCAACCTGCAGACACTCAAACTTGACAGGTCTTTTATTTTGCTAAAAAACTCCTTTAAAATATACCTAGCCTGTAATAGCTCCTGCCAGCTTCTGTCAATCGTCTTCATCATGAGCCCTTTCAAGTGCAAGTTAGAGGAAGTCCCCTGCTGGGTTGTGCAAATGAGAGTCAAGTGGGAAGACACAAAGACCAAGCAGTTAACAGTACTCTACAAAAAAACAAAAACATGGGGCTATGGGGCTTACACTTTCATCTGTGGGTTCAGCTAGAATTATAGTACCATCATGAGAGCCAATTGCTTATGCTATTGACTTATTATGTGATCAATGAAAGGAAGTGAAGATATCGGTGAGATCTAATACTTTCTTGTGGGGAGGGGTGGTCAGATGTTTTGTGCCTAGGACAGAATATAATACTGGACCAAGGTACACTGACTATTTGGTGGGCCAGACAATGAGCAACTCTATTTATTAAGAAATAGCTTTCAGAAAAGCCATTTTTATCAGATATATAAACCAGATGAAGAGATCCTCCCTAAAAACTTGTGTGGTTTTTCTTGTACACTGCTTAGAAATGGAGCTGGTCTTTTCCTGGCCGACTAAATACTACCTCCATCCAGTGCTGTATTTGGGCCTGGTGCTACCCTAGGCATAGGATATCTGCATTCATATCTTTTAAGACATTGTCTAGCCCACCAATGATTCTGTGTGCTTCTGTTTTGCATTACAGTAGAGAGGCTTGGTGATGAGACACTTTTTCCTCATTTGTCTGGTTATTTTCAGTGATGTCTAAAAGCTTAAAGTGTTCTTTAAAGCCAGTCTAAATGTAGCAAGCGAGGCTAACATACAGCTAAAGAGCTAGAGAGCCTGTAAAGAAATGTATTATTTGGGAGATGGTCTACACACTCAACCTATAAAGCACTTGATTGTCTTTCTCTGGCTGTAAATTCCTATAGAAAATATTAAGTACCGCATAACATTTTAAAATACAAATTCAGGGCATTTAAGGTCATACTCCCAATCCACCCTAGTTCCACCCAGTTCCACCTCCTGTGCACCTGAAAGGATACCCACTTTTGGTAAGTCCCACACTTGCGAATTCATGAACGGTTGTCAGATTTGCCAAGACAAACCATGTTTCACTCCGTGTTTTCATGCAAAGCTTTTTAGGCTGATGTGCCGGAATGGAATTGAAACTATGCTTACAGGGAGCAGTGCCAAACTGCTGTATAATGTCTATTCTTTTAGTCTCTATGAGCATTTCTCCCCTTCTGTCTCAACCTCCTATTTCTCGCTTTTCTTAGTGAGAAGAAAGTTCTTTAGCCCTATCCAAGAAGTTGCCAAACATATAGATACACAAAACGTTGAGCTGTTGGGAGAATTCTCTTAGGCCATCAGTAGCTACGACTTGTAGATGGGTATAATGAGGTATAATCATTGCCTCCTATGATGTAAGTAGACTACTATGTCCTTATAGAAAAAGAAACATATTTTTGACCAACTAAAATGAGCAGCTACTAATCTGCCTTAACTGCATGTTGTAAGCAGACCACCAAGAAGGTGTTACCTTACATCAGGGTTCCCCAAACTTTTTGTATCCGTGAGCCACATTCAAATGTAAAAAGAGTTGGGGAGCAACATCCGCATTAAAGATGTTCTGGGTGGTGCCAAATAAGGACTGTGATTGGTTATTTGGTATCCCCTATGTGAACTAACAGCCAGTAGGAGGCTTTGTTTGGCAGTACACCTAGTTTTTATGCAACCAAATGTGCCTGCAAGCCTGGAATTCAAAAATAAGCACCAGGCTTGGAGGCCATTGAGAGCAACATCCAAGGGGTTGGTGATAAACATGTTGCTGGCAAGCCACTGGTTGGGGACCACTGCCGTACATGATAAATACTGAATGGATTTACCTTGCTTTGCAGAAGAGAATAGCAGCATACAACAAGATGCAAGAAGCATTAGAAATGGCTCACCCAACAAAACAAGAGGAAGAGGAGAAGGAACAGCCTGCGGAGATGGAATATCTGAATTCTCGTTGTGTCCTATTCACCTATTTTCAGGGAGACATTGGAGCAGTGGTGGATGAACATTTCTCCAGGGCTTTGAGCCAAATAAGCACCTTCAATCCTGAAAATACAGCATCAAAGAGCAAACTAGGCGCCAATTCTCTATGGAGGGGTAAGCAAATATGGCTTCTCGTGGACACAAAACAAGTGATCGCTTTCTACCCATTCTGCTTGTTATTTATAGCAGACTATTTATATTTAACTTTTTTCAGTTTCATTTTGTTTTTCATTTTGAAGATCTCTTGCTCAAAGCAAGACAGAGACATCAATTCAACACTAGACATCAAGTTATGTTCCCATAAGAGACTTCCCCTTAAAATAGCCAACATTTACTTATAATTAGAAAAATAAGTGAGCTCCGAGCAGGGCCAAATGCTTCAGCTAGCTAAAATGCAGTAGCCAGCTTTATCTTCTGACTTTACTATAAAAGGCATTCACAGTGTTTCTAAAGTCGGCTGTATATGGTTTGCAACTATATTCAAAGAACTCTGTTTAAAGGAGAACTAAAGCTTAACTAAAGAAGTATCTAGAAATATTGTAAATTATGTTTTGGGCTTCTGTACCAGCCCAAGGCAACCACAGCCCTTTAGCAGTAAAGATCTGTGTCTCCAAAGATGCCCCAGTAGCTCCCCATCTTCTTTTCTGCTGATTCACTGCACATGCTCTGTGCTGCTGTCACTTACTGAGTTTAGGGACCCACTCACAATATACAGTGAATATAGAACATAAATGTCACAATATAAGGCTGATTAGTAATATATAGAGATAATTACTACATGGCAGCACAGAAACCAGTGCAATTAGCATCAGAATTTAATAATCAGCCCTGTAGCATCAGCTTATATTACAGACCAACCTTATTTTCTACTTGATAATTTGCAATGACCCCTAAGCTTAGCTTCTCAACAGCTGCTCAGAGCCCATGTGACACTTTCCAAGATGGTGACCCCCAGTGACGAGTTTGAAGTCCTGGATCATTGCTGCTATTGAGAAGCTGAAACTTTAAGCTGGTGCAAGAATTTCAGTATATAACCAAGTTTGAAGTCATGTAGTAGGTGACATCGCTAAGCACCATTCATTTTTGATGATATATTCCTAGTTGGTTATAAGGATATATTTGGTCTGCATTCTCATGCCCCGATATGGTCAAGGAACTCCGTGGTGTCTTTTATTATATATACTAGTATGAACTACATTACACCATATACATAGATTATGTAGAAAACCTTCATTGTAACTAAATGGCACAGTATAGCTAATGTTTTTACCTTTGTTTCTGATTTCAGAAAGCCCGTCAGTATCATGCCAAAGAAACAGTTTTCCATCATCACTATGGACAAACACTTATCAGCCATCAACTCCGCCATGCCTGAGCGGGGTTCATCAAGACTTTTCAACAGCCCCTAGTACCTTCTCAAGCACGGACCATACCAACTGGCGTGGGGAAACTTTACATCAGACCATACCACCTCCTCCACCAGCTGCTTCTGAATCCTGGCATTATCCATTGGCTTCACAGGCAAGCTCGCCATATACGCATATGCATGACGTTTACATGTATCACCACCATGGCCATCCACACACCCACCATCATCATCACCCAGGTTCACATCTAGACCCAAGATATGGACATCTGTTAATGCCACCAGTAAGAGCCTCAAGGATTTCAGCTCCCCAGTGTGATATTACAAAAACTGATTCCACTCCTACCACCACTGCTACCTCGGCATGGAATGGAGCATTTCATGGTACAGTGGATATTGTCCCAAGTTTTGGCTTTGAGACAGGTATGTGTCACTGAATAAAATAAAAGGACAATGTAGGATAGCTCTCTATCACTTCTGATCAAGCAAGTACTATAATGTAGTATATAATGTATGCCATGATGGTAGTAACGAGAATAAAAAACGTCACCAGTAAGGGGCTCCTTCTGCTCCTCACTTGGCCATCTCCGTTGGTGTTCAAATTAATGTTTTTTTTTGAAAATTCAAAATGGACAACACGTGACTATGTTTCCGTCTGACATAAAGAGGGAGGAAGGTTAATAAAAACTCAGCATTTATATTTCATACTGTACACACTGTAATATATGTTTGATTTTATAGACTATATTTTATGTGAACACTAGTAAACAACTGCTGAACAATCTTTTTACATTCGTGATTTTCTTTTTTAATTTAATCTTTTATGTGTAAAATGACTTGCGTGTGGTCTGTATTCTCACTGCCTTTGACCTCTGATGACCTAATTAAAACCATATTATTCTAGTGGAACCTCATCTGTGAGCTGCTCTTCTTTATGAGCATTTAGATACAGTTTCTTTTTAACTTCTTCTGCCAAAAATTGCATTTTCTACTTAATATCTAGTGCATGCAATATGTACCATATAATTATATAGAGACGTGTGTTGCTACAAATAGAGTTTTATAGTAAACATTATTTGCAGGAGAGGCAATATTCCATAAATTCATGTTCCATATCTTTTACGTTCCCATTGTCTGGAGAAGTCGATGAAATGAGATGCCTCATAAAATACAAATAGACCCCATAATGTAACTGGTTTACAAGTCACAGTTGGAGTTATAATGTAAGCCTTTTAACGGGTGAAAAGTTCACTAAGAGATCAATTAAAATAATGTGGGAGAATGGAATTATTTTAGTGTGTTTGTGTATGAAGCTGAAACATTTTATTTTACAGAAGGGCCCAAAAGAGAAAACTCAGGGCTGGAGGGGGTTTTAAGGTAATATAAGAAGGCTAATAATCTCCAACCTGAAACCCCCCCCCATTAATTTAAGACTATTAAAACCACTGCATACACTACTATATAATTCCATTTAACGTCTCTGTGTTATTTATGCTTAATAACATGGTTCCAAATTAAAAGGCCTCTGGATTCTACATTATGGCAAGGCTCTACAGATATGGCTGGTGCATTAAGTCCAGGAAATTTGAACGGCCTTCGTGATGCCTTTCCTATGAATGTTTTTGATGTCATCTTGACTTCAGGCACTTTAAGCATTAAGTCATGAGTATTAAGATGTTAAAGGGATACTGTCATGGGAAAAAAATTTTTTTCCAAAATGAATCAGTTAATAGTGCTGCTCCAGCAGAATTCTGCACTCAAATCCATTTCTCAAAAGAGCAAACAGATTTTTTTTATATTCAATTTTGAAATCTGACATGGGGCTACACATATTGTCAATTTCCCAGCTGCCCCAAGTCATGTGACTTGTGCTCTGATAAACTTCAATACTGCTGTACTGCAAGTTGGCGTGATATCACCCCCTCCCTTTTCCCCCCAGCAGCCAAACAAAAGAACAATGGGAAGGTAACCAGAAAACAGCTCCCTAACACAAGATAACAGCTGCCTGGTAGATTTAAGAACAACACTCAATAGTAAAAACCCATGTCCCACTGAGACACATTCAGTTACATTAAGAAGGAAAAACAGCAGCCTGCCAGAAAGCATTTCTCTCCTAAAGTGCAGGCACAAGTCACATGACCAGGGGCAGCTGGGAAATTGACAAAATGTCTAGCCCCATGTCAGATTTCAAAATTAAATATAAAAAAAATCTGTTTGCTCTTTTGAGAAATGGATTTCAGTGCAGAATTCTGCTGGAGTAGCACTATTAACTGATGCGTTTTGAAAAAAACAAGTTTTCCGATGACAGGATCCCTTTAACTGGTCAAGTCTTTGCAATGATCTCTTGATAAGGACGTCTCCTGCTAACTGTCACTGCAGGACCTGTAAGCTAAAAAAGCATAGGAGTGTGTGATAGGAATGTATGGGTAGTCTGTGCTTGGATTTTAATTTTTTAAATCATCTAAAAAGTCTCTTGCATGTTAAAAATTGGACTGCAATTGGTCTGTAATTTACTAAAGGGCGAAGTGGCCACCGCTAGTGAAAACTTGCCAGAAATCCCATCGGCAGGGCAATTTACTAACAGGCGTAGTGGACAATTCGCTAGCGAAACAGACCGTCACTAGCAAAGTTTTATGCCCTATCACCAGGTGAATTTTTGCTCAGACGAACGATCGTTACTCCCAGTGGCGTAACTAGCTGTTCTTGGGCCCCACTGCAAATTAATTTTAGGGTCCCCAATTGTTTTATCCATATATTTTGAAAATTGAATAAGGCCTCTATACCTCTTGGGCCTCCTGCAGTCACAGGGTCTGCTTCCTCTGTAGGTATGACCCTGGTTACTAATTCATTAAAGTGTGAATTTTACAGAACGTTAGTTTTGTTCGCCACCTAAGACCTGACGAACTGATAAGATGAAGCTTCACCCTCTTCAAACTTATGTCATATCCTGTATGCCAGAAAGTCATAAAAGTTCTAAAAAACGCTGGTGTCTTTTCATATTTTAAAGTGGGATTGCCTTCAAAAGTTCTAACTATTAAAGATTTTTGTGTTGACATTTTTTTTCGAACTATTTGAGGGGCATGCCATATTTGTTTTAGGGTGGGCTCGTGTCTAAGACATTTAGGGTTGCCACCTTTTAATAAGATGCTCACCGGCTGGTGGTGGGGACGGAGCAAATGGATGGACCGTGGTGTAAAGGGGGGCGGGTCGTAATGTGAAAAGAGGTGGGGCGTGCCATAAAGGGGTGGAGTCAGAATGCTCGATTGGCCAGAAGGCAGCAAAAAAGGTAAATTTTGAGCGGTTTGGGGGCAGCCGAGGGCTTTTGTTAGGAGTATTACACATTTACCCACAGCTACATTGCCGGTAAATTTGTAATACCGGCCCCGGCCTTGGCAGGTGGCAACCCTAAGGACATTTGAGGATCTCTTTTGTCCTCAAATGTCTTTTTCCACCGGCCGTTATTTTACCGGCATTTTACTTTATCTTGATTCCTTGGACATTTGTAATAATAAGTGGCAACTTCAAGCATTTGCACCAACATCACTAATAAAGACATATATATATATATATATATATATATATATATATATATATATATATATATATATATATATATATATATATATATATATATATATATATATATATATATATGACCTATATGAACCTGCCCTTTTTAAATTGACTTTATCGTAAGAATACTAAAGAAGCTTCACTAGCGAAACTTTGTCAGCTTTTGGCTACAGAGAAGCAACTCTGCATTTTAGTGAATTAGTGTAGTGGTAACAAATTCATGCCTATGGTTGAAGTGGGAAGGATCCTTAGCTGGCGGAAATTTGCCCCTTTGGTGAATATGCCCCATCAGGCCCAAACTGGCAATCTGTGGGTTATTGCAAATGCCAGAGGGGCTGCTATAAGATCCCATAGAAAGTCAGTATTTAGTGGGCTGGTGGGAGCTGATTGGGCCTCTGTGTACCTAAAATACCTGGGCCTATTTTGATTCTCAGTCCAGACCTGTGCCCCATGATCTGTGGGGAATGGATAGGTCTGATTTCTCAAGTGAGACCTTCAAATTCCACAGGGTTGGAAGGAGTGATGCTTATTCTCTCTGACCAAGAAATTAGAAAGCCAGCTGCCTCTCTTTAAAGGACAAGGAAAGTCCAAACACAATACTGTGTCCATGGAAAGACATACCTCAATCTCATTGTCCTTTTTATTCTTTTAGCTTTGAAGCCATTTAGTAGATGTAAATGATATCTTTCTGGAACACCTCTGGGTAGAGAAAATAAATACCCATAATACATCGCTCCCTGTCCAAGACCTAGCGCATGGACAATGAATGGGATTTGTAGTAGGTTCATACGCAGAAAATCCCTCCCCATGACCAAGCTTTATCTATTGCGATCAGGATCGCTTGGCGCCATGTGTATGACGTAGGTTTGAGGAAAATGGCGGCCGTGACAGGGGAGCAAGGAGGGAAATTGGAAGAAACAATGTTATCAATGAGGTAGAGGCAAGGGGGGGGGTATGATACACTGTGAAATGTAGTGGAAGTTTGGATGGGAATTGCTCTGCAACTGGGGAGCTGTTAAACAATAGGAAATTAGGGCCTATTGACATAATTGGTTAGTAATGTGTGTGTGTTAGGCTGTTGAGCAGGCAGAGAATATATTCTGTACTAGTAGAAAAAGATAACTTTCTTGGTAAGTCTGTGGCTTGTTCTGCTCTCCTAGGGGATCTCCGGAGTGTCAGTACCTTAGGCCCTGACAGTCTTTGCAGTTGTTCTATATAATCCATTTACACAGAGTTGTGTGTTTTAAGAATAATCAGCAAGACATTTGGAGAGTGCAGTGATAATAGCCTAAAAACCAAACACTAATTACTAGTAAGTCCTGGACATATTTATGTTTATGTTTATATTTTGGGTTATGTGGTACTACTTGTATGTCTGCCAGTGAATCCTCTTGCAGTACATTTATAATAAATATGTGGGTGGATGATGTACAGACACAAATGTCAAATGAGCTCTTTTTATATGGCCAATGTCAACCAAGATTTCCTATTAAGACCCACAGGCCCTTCATTCAGCTATAGAAATCTGATTGATGACTTCCTCCCAATTGTGTGTCGGTCATTTGTCAGTCTGTGTAGGATGAGTTTTCATCTATTGTGAAAGTGTCCTACTGTGACTGTAGGATAGACAGTATAGAAGGGTGGTTTGTGCCTATAGTAGCAGTGGGGATAATAGTCTCTGGGAAGGGAGTGTGACTGTGGGATAGCAGGTATAGTAGGGAGAGATTGTTCCTATAGTAACAGTGGGATAATAGTCTCTGGGAAGGGAGTGTGACTGTGGGATAGCAGGTATAGTAGGGAGAGATTGTTCCTATAGTAACAGTGGGATAATAGTCTCTGGGAAGGGAGTGTGACTGTGGGATAGCAGGTATAGTAGGGAGAGATGGTGTCTATAGTAACAGTGGGATAATAGTCTCTGGGAAGGGAGTGTGACTGTGGGATAGCAGGTATAGTAGGGAGAGATGGTGTCTATAGTAACAGTGGGATAATAGTCTCTGGGAAGGGAGTGTGGCTGTGGGATAGCAGGTATAGTAGGGAGAGATGGTGTCTATAGTAACAGTGGGATAATAGTCTCTGGGAAGGGAGTGTGACTGTGGGATAGCAGGTATAGTAGGGAGAGATGGTGCCTATAGTAACAGTGGGATAATAGTCTCTGGGAAGGGAGTGTGACTGTGGGATAGCAGGTATAGTAGGGAGAGATGGTGCCTATAGTAACAGTGGATAATAGTCTCTGGGAAGTGAGTGTGGCTGTGGGATAGCAGGTATAGTAGGGAGAGATGGTGTCTATAGTAACAGTGGATAATAGTCTCTGAGAAGGGAGTGTGGCTGTGGGATAGCAGGTATAGTAGGGAGAGATGGTGTCTATAGTACAAGTGGATAATAGTCTCTGGGAAGGGAGTGTGACTGTGGGATAGCAGGTATAGTAGGGAGAGATGGTGTCTATAGTAACAGTGGGATAATAGTCTCTGGGAAGGGAGTGTGACTGTGGGATAGCAGGTATAGTAGGGAGAGATTGTTCCTATAGTAACAGTGGGATAATAGTCTCTGGGAAGGGAGTGTGACTGTGGGATAGCAGGTATAGTAGGGAGAGATGGTGTCTATAGTAACAGTGGATAATAGTCTCTGAGAAGGGAGTGTGGCTGTGGGATAGCAGGTATAGTAGGGAGAGATGGTGTCTATAGTACAAGTGGATAATAGTCTCTGGGAAGGGAGTGTGACTGTGGGATAGCAGGTATAGTAGGGAGAGATGGTGTCTATAGTAACAGTGGGATAATAGTCTCTGGGAAGGGAGTGTGACTGTGGGATAGCAGGTATAGTAGGGAGAGATTGTTCCTATAGTAACAGTGGGATAATAGTCTCTGGGAAGGGAGTGTGACTGTGGGATAGCAGGTATAGTAGGGAGAGATGGTGCCTATAGTAACAGTGGATAATAGTCTCTGGGAAGGGAGTGTGGCTGTGGGATAGCAGGTATAGTAGGGAGAGATGGTGTCTATAGTAACAGTGGGATAATAGTCTCTGGGAAGGGAGTGTGACTGTGGGATAGCAGGTATAGTAGGGAGAGATTGTTCCTATAGTAACAGTGGGATAATAGTCTCTGGGAAGGGAGTGTGACTGTGGGATAGCAGGTATAGTAGGGAGAGATGGTGCCTATAGTAACAGTGGGATAATAGTCTCTGGGAAGGGAGTGTGACTGTGGGATAGCAGGTATAGTAGGGAGAGATGGTGTCTATAGTAACAGTGGATAATAGTCTCTGGGAAGGGAGTGTGGCTGTGGGATAGCAGGTATAGTAGGGAGAGATGGTGTCTATAGTACAAGTGGATAATAGTGTCTGGGAAGGGAGTGTGACTGTGGGATAGCAGGTATAGTAGGGAGAGATGGTTCCTATAGTAACAGTGGATAATAGTCTCTGGGAAGGGAGTGTAACTGTGGGATAGCAGGTATAGTAGGGAGAGATGGTGTCTATAGTAACAGTGGGATAATAGTCTCTGGGAAGGGAGTGTGACTGTGGGATAGCAGGTATAGTAGGGAGAGATTGTTCCTATAGTAACAGTGGGATAATAGTCTCTGGGAAGGGAGTGTGACTGTGGGATAGCAGGTATAGTAGGGAGAGATGGTGCCTATAGTAACAGTGGATAATAGTCTCTGGGAAGGGAGTGTGGCTGTGGGATAGCAGGTATAGTAGGGAGAGATGGTGTCTATAGTAACAGTGGGATAATAGTCTCTGGGAAGGGAGTGTGACTGTGGGATAGCAGGTATAGTAGGGAGAGATTGTTCCTATAGTAACAGTGGGATAATAGTCTCTGGGAAGGGAGTGTGACTGTGGGATAGCAGGTATAGTAGGGAGAGATGGTGCCTATAGTAACAGTGGGATAATAGTCTCTGGGAAGGGAGTGTGACTGTGGGATAGCAGGTATAGTAGGGAGAGATTGTTCCTATAGTAACAGTGGGATAATAGTCTCTGGGAAGGGAGTGTGACTGTGGGATAGCAGGTATAGTAGGGAGAGATGGTGTCTATAGTAACAGTGGATAATAGTCTCTGGGAAGGGAGTGTGGCTGTGGGATAGCAGGTATAGTAGGGAGAGATGGTGTCTATAGTACAAGTGGATAATAGTCTCTGGGAAGGGAGTGTGACTGTGGGATAGCAGGTATAGTAGGGAGAGATTGTTCCTATAGTAACAGTGGATAATAGTCTCTGGGAAGGGAGTGTAACTGTGGGATAGCAGGTATAGTAGGGAGAGATTGTTCCTATAGTAACAGTGGGATAATAGTCTCTGGGAAGGGAGTGTAACTGTGGGATAGCAGGTATAGTAGGGAGAGATGGTGCCTATAGTAACAGTGGATAATAGTCTCTGGGAAGGGAGTATGACTGTGGGATAGCAGGTATAGTAGGGAGAGATGGTGCCTATAGTAACAGTGGATAATAGTCTCTGGGAAGGGAGTGTGACTGTGGGATAGCAGGTATAGTAGGGAGAGATGGTGCCTATAGTAACAGTGGGATAATAGTCTCTGGGAAGGGAGTGTGACTGTGGGATAGCAGGTATAGTAGGGAGAGATGGTGCCTATAGTAACAGTGGGATAATTGCTTAAGGGTTTTAACAGAATGTGTCAGCATTGTGCAGTTCTACTTTCATAATTAGCTGTTTAAGATGTTTTTTTTACTTTAAATTTAAGTGCAAGAATTTGACACTTTCTGGCTTTTTTTCTGATGTGCAAATGCTTTTGTCTCGTCTTTGCTCGGATGTGAGTGTATCATCCCTTATGCATTCTATCTCTAGTTATGGTAATTAACAACAGTATTGGCATTTAGCTTGTAATTCTACAACACTGGAAATTCTGAGTCATCAACATCACTAGTTTATTTTTCTGGGAAAAAATGTTGTAACCTACTGAATGCCAGAGACAACCAAGGGAGTTATGATTTTTTTTCTTTTTAATATGGCTTAATAAGAAAATGCCGTAATCTTAACCTTTGTCCTCCAAGTGATTAACGACACCACCAGAATGGCACAAAACTTGATTGATTGGATTTAGTCTTTAAAACATAAATTACGTTATCTTTAAATTATAATGCAGATGTATCCATCCAGATTGACCCCCAGTCATATTATTATAGCAATGGGGTCTTGGGAAACGACAGGGAGTTTAAAGTACTGGTTCACCATTAAGTTAACTTTTAGTATGTTATAGAATGATTCATTCTAAGCAACCTTTCAATTGGCCTTCATTTTTTCTTTTTTTTTTATAGTTTTGATTATTTGCCTTATGACTCATTCCAGCTTTCAAATGGGGGTCACTGACCCCATCTAAAAACAAATGCTCTGTAAAACTAAACATTTATAGTTATAGCTACTTTTTATTGTTCATCTTTCTATTCGGGCCCTCTCTTATTCATATCACGGTCTCTTATTCAAATCAGTGCATGGTTGCTAGTAGTGATGGGCGAATAATTTCGCTGGCATAAACTTGCAGAGAATTTCCGAGTTTCGCAGTGGCGAATAAATGTGAGAATCTCCCGCAAAAATTCGCAACCAAAAATTTACCGGCGTCAGAATTATTTTGGACATGCGTCAACATTATTCGGACGCCCATTGACTTTAACGCCAGCGTCAACTTTGACGCGGGCGTAAATTTCCAATGTTCACGATTTTTCAGGGAAAATGTTTGATTTTCAATTTTTTTTGTGAAAATGTTAGAATTTCACTACTTTTTCCTGAAACTTTTCAATTTCACGATTTTCCTGCAAATTCTTCCCCGCTTTGCGAGAAACGGGAGAAAATCGCCCATCACTAGTTGCTAGGGTAATTTGGACCCTAGCAAGGAGATTGCTGAAATTGCAAACTGGAGAGCTGCTGAATAAAAAGCTAAAAAACTAAAATACAAATACTATAAAATAAAAACCAATTGCAAATTGTCTCAGAATATCACTCTCTACATCATACTAAGGGGCAGATTCACTAAGGGTCGAATTTCGAAGTAAAAAATACTTCGAAATTCGACCCTCGAATTGAAATCCTTCGACTTCGAATATCGAAGTCGAAGGATTTAACGCAAATCCTGCGATCGAACGATCGAAGGATTTTTCGTTCGATCGAACGATTAAATCCTTCGAATCGAACGATTCGAAGGATTTTAATCCAACGATCGAAGGAAAATCCTTCGATCAAAAAAAGTTAGCCAAGCCTATGGGGACCTTCCCCATAGGCTAACATTGACTTCGGTAGCTTTTAGCTGCCGAAGTAGGGGGTCGAAGTTTTTTTTAAAGGGAAAGTACTTCGACTATCGAATGGTCGAATAGTCGAACGATTTTTACTTCGAATCGTTCGAATCGAAGTCGAAGGTCGTAGTCGAAGGTCGAAGTAGCCCATTCGATGGTCGAAGTACCCCAAAAATACTTCGAAATTCGAAGTATTTTTCATTCGAATCCTTCACTCGAGCTTAGTGAATCGGCCCCTAAAAGTCAACTCAAGAGTGAACAACCCTTTTAAACCACATGGTTAGTGATGGGCGAATCTGTCCCGTTTCGCTTCGCCAAATAATTTGGCAAACGTCAAAAAAAATCTTGAAAATTCGCGAAAAGCATTGAAGTCAATGGGCGTCAAAATAATTTTGACAATTTTTGACGCGAGCGGCAATTTATATGCGCACGACTATTTTGTCCAAATGCATTAAATTCAATGGCTGTCCGAATAATTTTGACGCGCATCACTTTTTTTGCGCGTGCCAATTGTGACGCAACTAATTTTTTTGTTGCAGCGGATTTTTCGCTGGCCATTTTTTTATTTTATGTGTGTAAAATACACACAGATTATTACTTCTCCTATAAAATGTGATGGATGAAAAAGGTTATTGGATGGAAACTCTCATACTCTGTACTCCATTGACATATGTGCATGTGATTGATGATGATGATGATATCATGTCTCCACTCTCACCCTTCTAAACGGTATATATAGTTCTTTTTCTTCATGATTTGCCGTATTTAGACAAGAAACTATCTTAGATGCCCTTCTTTGGAACGTTTGAGGTCAACTTAAAGTAACAGTAAAAAATGTAAATATTTTAAAGGAATGACAATATAATGTAGTGTTGCCCTGCACTGGTAAAACTGGTGTGTTTGCTTCAGAAATACAACTATAGTTTAATTAAACAAGCTGCTGTTTAGCTATGGTGGCAGCCATTCAGAGCTGAAAAAGGAGAAAAGGCACAGGATACACAGCAGATAAATAAACTCTTGGTGGTCTAGCGGGGACGCCCACAGCCCTAGTCCTCTCTCCTCAAGCGCCGGGTTCTCTTTGGCGCGCACGGCCGCTCACTTCTGGGTTTACATGCCGAACGCATGACGTCATCATTCTGAGTGGCGCGGAATTCAAATATTTAAAGGGACTTCTTGCTCAAACTCATTGCCCATTGTAGGTTCTACTTGCTAGTATCCTGGATGTGATTTTCTCGTGTTTGATTCCTGGTTTTGATCCCTGCCTGTCTGATTATTTTGAACTCTGCCAATATTGACCCTTGCCTGCCTGACTATCCTGAAATCTGCTAATCCTGACTCCTGCCTGCCTGACGATTCTACCGATATTGACCCTTGCCTGTCTGACCTTGCCTGAACTCTGCCCGCCCCGACCCCGGCCCACCTGACTATGCTTTGTCGATTCCTAGAGCTGTACCTTCCATCTAAAACCTTGATAAAGACTGTCCCTTTGTTTGCCCAGAACTCTTGCTTTGCTCTTCTCTTATTAAGACCTGGCTGGGGGCTCCTCCCGAAGTGAAAGGCGATTGCTGCAGGCAGAAGCAGAGCCGAGACCAGGTAGCCTAGCACCTCTTCTGGATTTAGGGAACCAGTCGTGACACTCTGTAGTGTACAATGGGATTCTTCAGACCTTATCTGTTATCTACTTTGACTAGGGAATAGTCCAAATTCGAAAAGAATTCAAAAGTTTGAATATAGAAATTTATTATGTAGGGGCATATTTATCAAGGGTCGAATTTCGAATTGAAAAAACATTGAAATTCGAATTCAAAAAGACCAACCGAAATGAAGGCGAAGTTTTTTTTGGTCGAATATGTCAGTTTTCGATCGAATAGGTCCATATTCGGACGAATTTGAATCATTTAAATCGAAGGAATAGCTCGATTAAGAAGTTTTACTCCATGAAATGTAGATTTTTCAAAGTCCACCAATTAACTCCAAATGGGTTCTAGGAGGTCCCCCTTAGGCTAAAACAGCAGTTCGGCAGGTTTTAGATGGCGAATGGTCGAAGTCAAATTTTTAAAAAGACAGTACATGATAAATTTCGATATTCAAATTTTTTTCAAATTCAAATCGAATTTGGACTATTCCCTAATCGAAGTACACAAACAATAGCTCGAAATTAGAATTTTTATCTTTCGAAAATTCACCTTTGATAAATCTGCCCCCCACTGTCTCATTAAAAATTCGACTTTGAATCAAATTTGATCAAATGCGCTATTCATTCGATTCGTGCGATTCGATTTCGGACGAATACAGACCTATTGGATCGAAAACTGACCTATTCGACCAAAATATAAACTTAATTATCTTAATTTCGGTTGGTCTTTTTGAATTCGAATTTTGACGTTTTTTCAATTTAAAATCGACCCCTGATAAATATGTCCCAAATCGTGTGATTAATTATTAGCACATAAATATTAACTACACATATTTTTAAAACAGGAGGTTTAGGAAGCGCTGGTAACACCAGTCCTCAACAGACAAATGTATGTTCCTTACAGTCTGCTGTTACATTTGTGTTCACTAACTTAAATTTTTAACACTCAGGCTAAGAGGGTCCCTTCATATTTAAATAAATATTATATAAAAAAAAGTTAAAAAGTGAATAGGTATTCCATAAGACTGAAAACATGAAAGGACTGCCAAAGTAAGCATTTAATCTGTAAATGAACAGAAAGTCTGCGTTGTTGTGGGGTAGTCACGTTACCCAGTCACCGCACAGATTTGCTGAGCACGATATTTAGGCTTTCGCACCTCATGAAACTCACATTCTGCAATAATTACAGTCTGGGAGATGTCTCTCAACAGGAAAACCAATAGAATATTTAGCAGAATTTATGGATGGATCAAGAAGTTAAACAGTCTCACTGGCAGATGGTTTAACCTGACAACGGAAAAGAGCTTGCATTTCTAGCAGGATAAGCTCCTAATAGAACTCTTCAAACAATTCCGTTCTTTTAATGCCAAAATCATAAAAATGCCACGAGACATAACATAATTACATGACGGAGAGAGAGCGAACTAGAGGCAGTACAGAAATGACAATACAGCATGTACAGTAACAAGGAGCATTAATAGTATTTTGGTTCAGTATTTTGCAGTCCAGTAATGTTGTTGCTTATATAACAGATTTTTGTTCACAGTTTTAAATTATCAGAACACCCTCTTTTCAACAGTTAATTGAATAGGGCCTGTGCCGTGTTGTTTTAATTAAGAAATATCTTGAAATTAAAAGCTGTTTTACTTTCGAACTCCCTGGTCCTTGTAAACAACCGCGGAAGGTAATTTGAGAAATTACAAATCCACCTATAAGATCTCTGTATGGTGAACGTCTCCTTATCTGAAAGCCCAGTACAGGCTACAGCTGGGGGAAGGAAGGGGTTTGTTTATTCAGAACTTATTATCTCCATTTAAACAAATTATACTGATTACAGGGGAGGTAGTAAAGGTAAAAAAAAAAGCTTTATACAGGAGTAGGAAACATTTTTAGTTTATTTTACTAGAAATGTGTGCTTCTCTACTAAAAGAATAGTGAACGTGAAATTCTCCTTAGCTGAAAGCCCAACACAAGCTACAGCTGGGGAAAGGGAGGAGTTTATTTACCCATATCTTATTATCTCCATTTAAACACATTATACTGATTACAGGGGAGGTAGTAAAGGTAAAAAAAAAAAGCTTTATACAGCAGTAGGAATGTTTTTTGTTTATTTTACTAGGAATGTGTACTTTTTTACTAAAAAGAATAATGGACAATGAACTTCTTATTATCTGGAAGCCCAATACAGGCTGCAGCTGGGGGAAGGAAGGGGTTTGTTTATCCAGGACTTATTATCTTCATTTAAACAAATTATACTGATTACAGGGGGCGTAGTAAAGGTAAAAAAAAAAGCTTTAAACAAGCGTATGAAACGTTTTTTGTTTTTCTTACAAGGAATGTGTGCTTCTTTACTAAAAGAATAGTGAACGATGAACGTCTCCTTATCTGAAAGTCCACTACAGGTTGCAGCTGGGAAGAAGGGAGGGATTTGTTTATCCAGAGCTTATCTCCGTTTGAACAAACTATACCGATTACAGAGGAGGTAGTAAAAGTAAAAAAAACACAAAAATGCTTTATATAGGAGTAGATTTTTTTTTTACTAGGAATGTTTACTTCTTTACTAAAAGAATATACAAATTATAACACTTTGAATGAAGGTGTATATAACCCTAACCCTAATATATATATATATATATATATATATATATATATATATATATATATATATATATATATATATATATATATATATATATATAGTTACCGTAATAATATTCAAAACTTTTGAGTGTTGGACTTGGGCTTTGACCTTAAAACATTATGAAGTAATTTAAAGAGTGAAGTGATAACATTGCAAAGTTTTATTTAGGTCTAGTAACCAATAGCAACAGCAGATAGTTAGGGGTAGATTTATCAAAGGTTGAATTTTGAAGTTATATGATTTTTTCTTAACTCCAATAAATTCAAATTTACTCACAACTTAAATGGGAGGTTATTTATGAAAAAAAACTGAAGTCTAATATTCGATTGACTATGAACAACCTGAAAATTCAAATTGAGTTTTCCTCTGAAAAAAAAAAACCTTGAGTAACATATTCAAATGGTTCAACGGACCTCTGCCTTTGACTTGTAAATTAACTTGGCAGGTTTTAGGTAGCGAATATCCAAATTCAAATATTATAAATTATAATTTTTTCCAGAGTCGAGTTGAGATAAATCTCACATTTGCATTGGTGCTTTAAAATTCAAATTTGTGAGTTTTGACTCCAAAAAAAAAAAAAAAAAATCAAATTTTCCATTTGATCCTTGATAAATCTGCCCCAAAATTCTGAATGGTAGATGTGGGTTGGTAAAACTGGAGGAAAAATTGCAATTGTTAAATACATTAGCGGTTGGGTCATCTACTGGGTTGTATACCTTAGCTTTTCCTTCTCTAGAAATAGATGAGCTAAAGAGTTGTGCTTCTTGCTATTACAGGTGAGTAGTGATGGGCGAATTTATTCGCCAGGCGCGAATTCGCGGTGAATTTGCGCGATTCGCCGCCAGCGAATAAATTTGCGAAACGCCCGCGAAAATTCGCGGCGTCAAAAAAAAATTTTCCCGGAAAAACGGACGCCGGCGTCAAAAACGGGCGCCGGCGTCAAAAACAAGACGCCGGCGCCGTTTCGTGAATTTTTCCCCGTTTCGCGAATTTCACGCGAAATTCTCAAATTTTTCGGCCAAGCGAAACGGCGCAAATTTGCCCATCACTACAGGTGAGCCACCATAAAAAGAAATAAATGTTGCTCTTCCTCTATGCCTACACTGATTCTATTCACCTGGGCATGGGTGAAAAAAAGACTGAACTGGTGTGGATACTTGATGCCTGCAATTAAAACCACTGCCCTTTCTGCAAATAATAGGAAGTGTTTTAGCTGAGTGGATAGTTAGAACGTAAGGTCATTATACCTCCGTGGAAATAAAGCAGAGCATTCGGAGTAAATGAGTCCAATCATGCTATTAAACATTTGGAAATAGAGGCCCTTGATGTTTTCCAGATCTCACGTTTGACCCTCTAAATTGATTCTTCCACCCGAACTCCATCATAGTCAGATATTACTTGTTGTTTACGAGCACAATAACTGATGCTGCTTTGACGAGGTGCAGGATTAGAAGGTTCATTAGAAAACTACTCTCCAAGAAACATTTATATCTAGCATAATCCAGCTGGTTCTTCTTCTGCCATGATTTACTATTGTCCATACAATATACTCTGTTATAGTTATTTACAGATGTGTAACATCAGGATACACATTTGTTTGGATAATGTACTCAGTCTCCAACTAAACTATATGATTACCTTTGTGTGTAGGACCCATGTAAGCTACAGCAATCAGTGTATATTCATTGTATGTACAGATATGGGACCTGTTATCCAGAAACCTCAGGACCTGGGTTTCATCTTTCCATAATTTGGAGTCAACTAGAAAATCATGTAAACGTTAAACCCATTAGGCTGGTTTTGCTTCCAATAAGGATTAATTAGTAGTGATGGGCGAATAAATTTGTGAAACTGCGGCGAAAATTCACCAGTAGTGATGGGTGAATACATTAGCCTGGCACGAATTTGCAGCGAATTTCCTTGTTTCGCCTCCGTCTAATAAATTCGAGAATCTCCTGCAAAAATTCGCCAGTGAAAATTTGCTGCCGTCAATTTCCGATGTTCATGTTTTTTTCGTGAAAACGTTCGGATTGCTAGATTTTAGTGAAACCGTTCGAATTGCTTGATTTTATCGTGAAAACGTTTCAGTTTCACGATTTTTTCATGAATTTTACGATTTCATGATTGTTTGCGAATTTTTCGCCATTTTGTGAATTTTGCGGGAAATTCACAAACTTTTCGGCGAAGCAAAATGGGAGAAATTCGCCCATCACTATTCATCAGTGGCAAAAAATTTTGGACGTGCGTCGGAAAAGGCGCTTGTGTCAAAACCGTCACACGTCAACATTATTCGCCCATTGACTTTAACGCCAGCATCAAAATTGACGTGGGCGTCAAAATTCATGTTTCGCAAATTCTTCGGGACAAATTCGCCATCACTATTAATTATCTTATTATCTAATTATATCTTAGTTGGGATTAAGTACAAGGTACTGTTTTTATTATTACAGCGAAAAAGGAAATTTTAAAAAATTTGGATTGTTTGGATAAAACAGAGTCTATAGAAGACAGCCATTCCATAATTCAGAGCTTTCTGAATCATGGGTTTCCAGATAACGAATCCAATACATATATTTCTCATTATTAAAGTTATAGGATAAAAAATAGTTAAATGGGACCTGTCACCTTAATAAATAATTCTAGATCCTATTTTATGATGTCAGTCAAGCAAAATAAACTTACACTATATTTACGTTTATGTAAAAATTATTTAAATATTGTTTTTTTTTTAGTCTTAGAATTCGCAATCACATCAAGCAGACAGCTCCCATTATGTAAGATACTGTTATTAAATGAGTAATTCACCTTTAGGAGAGAGACAGACCAGATGATTCAGGGAGATTTAGTCGCCCAAGGAAAAATTGCCTCTTCTTCAGGTGACTGCTTCCCGCCAGCTAGAATCGAACTCACCGGTGAGATGGCACTCAGAGCTGAAGTTGCATCACGAAGAAACTTCGGGCGACTTTTGAAAACAAAGTGCTTCGAGTGACTGACCCCATCTAAGAACAAATGCTCTGTAAGGCTACAGACTTATAGTTATTGCAACATTTTATTACTCATCTTTCCATTGCTCTCCTATTCATATTCCAGACTCTTTTTCAAATCAATGCATGGTTGCTAGGGTCATGTGGACCTTAGCAACCAGATTGCTGAAATTGGAAACTGGAGAGCTGCTGAATAAAAAGCTAAATAACTAAAAAAAAACACAAATAATAAAAAATGAAAACCAATTACAAATTGTCTCAGAATATCACTCTCTACATTATACTAAAAGTTCATTTAAAGATGAACAACCCCTTTATAGCAAGCTTTGCATCATGCCAAAATCTCATGCTCATGCATGATGCCCATACACTGGCTACACAATTACATGGTGAGGACTGAGGAGGTAAGGGGAATGCAGGGAACACAGTGATATCTAATAAGTTCAGAATGGAAAGTGAAAGTAATTGCCTGCCCCGCCTCTATGCCTAAGGTATATAGCAGAGGTCCCCAACCTTTCTTACCCGTGAGTAGTGATGGGCGAATTTGCGCCGTTCTGCTTCGCTGAAAAATTAGCGAATTTCCCGCGAAATTTGTGAAATGGCGCGCTTTTGACGCCGACGCCTGGTTTTTGACGCCGACACCCGTTTTTACGCCGACACCCGTTTTTTACGCTGGCGTCCGTTTTTTGACGCCGGCGACAATTTTTTTTTGACACCGGCGAACTATCGCCAGTGCATTTTTTTGTGCCCGTTTTGCGAATTTATCACGCTTGGCGAATAAATTCACCCATCACTACCCGTGAGCCACATTCAAATGTAAAAAAAGTTGGGGAGCAACACAAGCATGAAAAGTCCCTTGGGGTGCCAAATAAGGGCTGTGATTGGCCATTTGGTAGCCCCTATGTGGACTGGCAGCCTACAGGAGACTCTACTGGCACTATACTTAATTTTTATGCAATTAAAACTTTCTTCCAAGCCTGGAATTCAGAAATAAGCACCTGCTTTGAGGACACTGAGAGCAACATCCAAGGCTTTGGAGAGCAACATGTTGCTCACGAGCTACTGGTTGGGGATCACTGGTATATAGAAAGGGCAGGCATTATATGATTGACAGCTGAGACTTTTTAAGAAGTCTATAACAGGTATGGATGTTTTAATTTAAAAAAAAAAAGGGTTTCATTTTGAATTTGAAAAGGACTTTTATTATACAACGTTTTATGTTTGGGTGACAGGTTCCCTTTAAAAAAAAAAAAGCTTCTTTAATAGTGAAACTTCAGTTGGTTTCTGGTTTTATTAACAGTTGTCTTTTTTTTGCTTCCTAGGTATTCAACATCAGGATAAAAGCAAGGAATCTCTATGGTTCTGAAAAAAATATAGAAATCAGCTGCAAACAGAATGATCTAATCGAACATGGACTATAAAAAAACTACTTTTTTTTTACAAGAAAGAAGGGAAAGTATAAGGAATGAAATGCCTTAGACATCTGTTGCAGATAATATTTAGGCATATTGGTATAGTATTTCCTGAGCCTACTGCAAACATGCAGCCATGTTTCTTTTGCTGTTCTTCAACCCCAGGAAAGTTCTCCTTCTATCAAGACTGTGAAAGGACCTTGTGGAACCAGTGGAACCCCCCGCCTATTTTTATAGAGATGTAGAACGTTAAAAAATATACTGAGGGACATATTTTTATAATAATAAAAAAAAAAATATAAAGACAAATAAATGGTCAGGTTCTGTTTAAAGAACTGTTTCTCAGCAAAAGCACTGGCAAAAACCCAAATTTGGTTTAAGAAAAACGATTATTTTCGGATGTCTGTGAAGTGACTTGTGTCCTAAAGAGTCTTATTTTTTTATTGATACTTCAGTAGTGTTCTCGGAAAGAAGTGACCGCCATATTTTTTAGAAGCTATTGTTTATTTTTCTTAGGTAGTAAGTCAACAAAACAAGTATAGTGATAGCGTAGCAAGAAATGCTTTAAAGGAGAAGGAAAGGTATATTTAATTGGGGGTGCCAAAAGTTAGGCACCCCCTAGTGATTGTATTTACTTACTTGCTCCTATAAGGAGAAAACTGCCCCGGTCTAGGGGTTCTTCCAGCGAGCATCATTGAGCAATCCGCTTTCTTCTTCTTCTTCTTTCTTCAAATTTCCCAGGGCAGACGCATGTGCAGTAGAACAAAATAGCTGACTTCTTCTTTAAAGTTCGACTTTTCGCTCTATTACACATGCGCAGCCGCGAGAAGAAAGAAGAAGCCAAAAGCCGATTTTTCCGTGGTGCTCGCTGGAATAACCTCAGGCCAGTGCAGTTTTCTGCTGATAGGGGCACCGGTCAGGGGCGTCAGATAAGTAAATACATTCACTTGGGGGTGCCTAACTATTGCACCATCAAGTACATAGTGCTTTTCCTTCTCCTTTAAGAAGAGGAATCACTTCTTACTAACGACAGAGTTTAGGAATAGTCTCCAGGTTAAGGTTTGTAAGCAATTTTTGAAATTCTGAAACGGTAATAAAATCTGTTAAAATATGTGTCACTTTTCTGTTGAAATGGACAGAAAATCAATAATTTACGACGATGGTCAACTTTCAAATGGTGACACCGGCATTGTGTTAATGTTCATAAAGTCGACTTCCTGATAATTACCCGCAGGGTGGAGCGATGCTTAAATCCAAGTATACAGATGCTACTATGCTTCAATGTGGGCCTGATCAGCGTAGAACTTATAAATATCTTCCTTGTACGGTTACAGAGTTCCTTCACCTTTCTTTCTCTTCTGTCACGGAGTAATGTTGACCTCTACATTAATCAACAACTTGAGTAAATGAAGTGAAAATCACTGATCCAGGCAGTATGTGAGGTCAACTTGTCCCTCCCTGGAATTTGAACATCTGCAATGTTCCACTGGGAGATGTTCCACCACAGGACTGTAAATACAGTCCCAATCCAAGTACTGGCTCTACTTTATATTGAAGCTTTTTTTTTTTGCCAATATGTCCTGACCTATAATGCAAAATTGTATACATTGCAAATCATTAGTCTATTATTCTAGAGAATAAGAGCATTATGGGTAAAAAAAAAACCTAGCTGTTAAAGGAGACCTCTCATCAATATGGGCCTCATATGCAAATGTCCATCTTGGGCATTCTCATCATACAATAAAAATGTGTATCACTATCAGTCTCAATGGGAGCACAGACAGCAGCAATCATGAAATGGGTAACTTTTACACTCAGACAGTGCTTGGGATCTATCGGGGGAATGTAATAAAAGTCGGTAACGGAAAAACCGTTTGCGTATGTTATAGTTTGCTCTATTGCGCAGTAAATGCAATAAAACTTCTTACTGAAAAAGTCGTTATATTTGCTCCAAAAGGTTATGACTAGTGATAGACGAATTTATTCGCCAGGTGCGAATTTGCGGTGAATTTGCGCGATTCTCCGCCATCGAATAAATTCACGAAACGCCCGCGAAAATTCACGGCAAAAATACGCCGGCGTCAAAAAAAGATTTTTAAGAATTTTTCGCTGTTTTTTCACAAATTCGCCCATCACTAGTTACGACACCTTCAAGCACTTCTTAAGAGTGCCCAATTAAAATTCGCAATGCAATAACAGTTTAAGGAACCATATTGCATTGCGAGATGTGGATTTTTGTTCTTATTGGTGCGAATTGGTTTTCACTTTGTGACTTGAATTACATTCCCCCCCTATTTGTGCAGTCTTCAACTTTTTTTATGTCTATAGATTCTTTTCAATTTAAAGATGGTGAAGTAACTTTTAAAAAAGAGATTGCATCTCCAGACAGATGAACTAAAGATATGTTGATTTATACCTGCTTCTCTAGGTGAAGCATTTCAACCGATATTTTTCAAGCACTATGGCACTACATTATTAAAATAAATTATTGGCTGAGCATACATAAAATTAAATGTAACCTCTTTTAAAGGACATGTAAGGCTATATTTTCCTATCGTCTATATAAATTGGGCACCTCTTCCCCACCCAAATGGCGTTGTTTGTACTGCATATATTCACAATTCATCACATTTTCCTAAAACAAACAGCATCATCCGGCGGCCATTTTCCCCTCTGAACATCATCAATGACATTTACATCTGTACATTTGTACTGTAGGCTTCATGCAATGCAGAATGCAGGCTTACACAGCCACAGCACACTTTGATGAACAGTACTGCTGGGAATGGGCCCTGTAATGGTCAAGCTGAGCTCAGGAGAGGTGGTTAGGAGAAACAATAGCAGCAGGCAGCTAGAGTTTCTATGGGAACCAGCAATGTCAACTCTTCATTGGCTGCTAGACTGAAGGGTGTGTTTAGTAGTATGAGCCGAGAATAACCGAGCATTCTCAAAAGCCAACAGCCAAAGCAAATTTCTGAGGGAGGGACCACATGGGTTAGTGAAAGAGAAGGAATCCTAAGTGATTAAGTGGATGCTGCATCCTTACTAATATCCTTTTAACAACCAGAGTGGAAGATATATATATATATATAATTCAAAAAAGCTGTTATCTGATAAAATCTTTGTGTGGGGGTTTACATGTCCTTTAACAATGTTCTCCTGAAGGTGACCACTCTGGAGCACAGTATGATGTGACCCTGCTGACTCCATCCCACAATAGTCAAGTGAAAAGGGTTGCTAGTTCTTCTTCCTTTGTGCATCCATGCCAGGTGTCCTCAGAAGTTGTCCCTCTGGACAACTGAATCAATAATCTGCAATAATTCTTCATTTTTTTAAAAAAAAGTTTTTAAATTCTCTGCCTTCTTCTTCAGGCTCTTTTCAGCTTTCAAATGGGGGTCTCACTGACCCCATCTGAAAAACAAATGCTCTGTAAGTCTTCAAATCAATTGTTATTGATATTTTTTGATTCCTCATCTTTCTATTCAGGCCTCTCCTATTCATATCCCAGGCTCTTATTCAAATCAATGCATGGTTGCTAGGGTACTTTGGACCCTAGCAACCAGATTGCTGAAATTGCTGACTGGAGAGCTGCTGAATAAAAAGCTAAATAACTCAAAAACAACAAATAGTAAAAAATGAAAACCTAATTGCAGATTGTCTCAGAATATAACTCTTTACATCATTAATGATGGGCGAATTTGCCCATTCGCGAAACGGCACCGACGTCTCGTTTTTGACGCCGGCGTCCGTTTTTTGACGCCGACGCCCGTTTTGTTTTTACGCTGGCGACAATTTTTTTTTTGACGCCGGTGAATTTTCGCGGCTGTTTCGCGAATTTATTCGCCGGCGGCGAATCGCGCAAATTCGCCCCGAATTCGCGCCTGGCGGATAAATTTGCCCATCACTATACATCATATTAAAAGTGAACTCAAAGGTGAATACTATTTAAGCATTCCCGTGGGGGGACTTATTACAGTTCCATTATTTTATTTATGTAATTTATTCTTGCAGACCCAAAACACACACGCACACGCGTGTTCTGAACTCTGACTAAACTCAGACGAGACCTCTTTATTACTTTCAGACCTTAGAAATGCAAAATATCAGCCTAGTACAAAACATATTTTTCAGCGAATGAAATGCTGATACATTACGACTTAACTACATTAATCTATTTGACTGTTACAAAGAAAGGAGAGATATTCTGGGTGTAACTGTGTTGCTTACAAGACAGGGACAAGAGCATGTTTTGGCTGAAATCAAATCAATAAAGCGATGCAATTTTAACATCCCTGCACATGTATTTTATAAAGAATAGACATGTAATCTAAATATCATTAATGTGAGATATTTACTGTATACATAAATATTGTAATAGCATCATCTGCAAGATATTATGCCTAGTGATTTGGCTTGTTCCGATACCCCCCCCCCAACCCCACACTCCAAAAATATGCAGAAGGCAATATTGAATTTTCTGGTGTCAACAAAGTGAGCCCAAGCTACAGAGAAGCTCAAGTACAATGGGAACATTGGGCACTAGTCACTGAATCTGTTTAAGTATTGTCCCCTCCCCTTCTCTTATTCATTTTGGATCATTTGCAGAGACCCTGGCAGGAGCGCTATGGATGACATAGAGAGTAATATTCGGAGACAATTTTGCATTTGGTTTTCATTTTTTATTATCTGTGGTTTTTGAGTTATTTAGCTTTTGATTCAGCAGCTCTCTGGTTTGCAATTTCAGTAGTCTGGTTGCTAGGGTGCTAATTCCCCTGCAACGATGCATTGATTTGAATAAAAAACTGGCATATGGATAGGACGGCCCTTAAGAGAAATATGGGTAATAAAAAGTAGCATTAACAATACATTTGTAGCCTTACAGAGCATTTGATTTTTTAGATGGGGGTCAGTGACCCCATTTGATAGCTGGAAAAAGACAGAAGGGGAAATAATAAAAAACTATAAATAATGAAGGCCAATTGAAAAGTAGCTTAGAATTAGTAATTACATAAAATAATAATAATATGTAACTTAAAGGTGAATCAATACTTTAAAGGAGAAGGAAAGCTACGGAGGCATTTTATTGCCAATAGATTAGCGTCAATAGTGCAAGCTAGAATGCTATATTTATTCTGTAGAATGTTTTACCATACATGAGTAAAAATCAATGGCTTTGATTACAAACCAGATAGTTGTGTGAACTAGGTTCATCCTTTTTGTTACCAGTTGTAAATACACTTTTATTGAGAATGACAGTTGCTTTAATACGACACTGAGTAGAAATATATCAGTATGTGTTTACTACAGAGCCAATGACCACATTTGTTCTTTCACCTGAGTCTGCTAACAATTAGTGATGGGCGTATTTGCGGCGGTTTCCGAATGTATTCGCAGGCGGACTAATCGCAGGAATTCGCCCATCACTACCAACTATGGATGCACCGAATCCAGGATTCGGTTCGGGATTCGGCCTTTTTCAGCAGGATTCGGATTCGGCCGAATCCATCTGCCCGGCAGAACCGAATCCGAATCCTAATTTGCATTTGCAAATTAGGGGTGGGGAAGGAAATTGCATGACTTTTTGTCAGAAAACAAGGAAGTAAAAATGTTTTTCCCACCACGAATTTGCATATGCAAATTAGGGTTCGGATTCAGTTCGGTATTCGCCCAAATCTTTCGTGAAGGATTCGGGGGTTCGGCCGAATCCAAAAAAGTGGATTCGGTGCATCCCTACTACCAACGATCACTAGTGTGTGTGTGATAATACTGTATCCGGAAAAGAATTTGCCTATTAAAAATCAGTCGCACACTGGAAAGATGCTATTGATTTACAACAGTGCAAAACATTGGTGGTTATGGATTATGACAGAGTTCTGGGTGGAGAACAGGACATCTGGAGACAATAATTCACAGCTGAAGTGTGTTTCCTCTCGGGCAATATCTATCACTTAATTGGGGGTCCTATTTTTTTCTGGCACATACATTTATGGAAAATTCAAGATATACAGAGTTAATTAGCTTAGAGCTATTTATATATTTAGGACACGGTTGGAAGGATTTAACAGAATGGTAAAATGTCATCTTATTTGACTTGCTGAAGTTTAGAGAACTGAATGAGATGACAGTTTTACTATTGTGTTCCAGTTGAAGAAATTCTCAGCAGATGTTTGTCGTTTGGTATAATGAGCAAAATGCAACATTACGAGGACATCATTGTAGCACCTTAACCTTGAGGTCACTGTCTTCCAAGGGTCTGGTTTGGGTTAGGAAGTTGCTACCAGGCTGCATGGCCTTCGATTTTATGCTGGTTACATATGACTACCTGGCCTGTCATTTGGATATTATATTTTATTAAATAACTATAGGCTGTAAACATAATCTAATACTGAACACAGTCTAAGACTGAACTTCAAGTATGGCACCTGTTATCCAGAATGCCTCAGGCCTGGGGTTTTCTGGATAAGGGATCTTTCTATAATATGGATCGCCATACCCTAAGGGGCAGATGTATTAAGGGTCGAATATCGAGGGTTAATTATCCCTCGATATTCGACTGGCAAATTAAAATCCTTCGACTTCGAATATCGAAGGTGGCGAACTAGGGGGTCGAAGTTTTTTCTTAAAGAGACAGTACTTCGACTATCGAATGGTCGAATAGTCAAACGATTTTTATTTTGAATCGTTCGATTCGAAGTCGTAGTCGAAAGGTCGAAGTAGCCCATTCGAAGTTTTTTTTCCTCTATTCCTTCACTCGAACTTAGTGAATGGGCCCCATAGTCTCCTTAAAAAGTATTTATACATTTATTAAAACCAATAGGTTGGTTTTGCTTCCAGTAAGGATTAATTATGTTTTCATGCGGCTCAAGTACAAGGTATTGTTTCATTATTACAGAGAAAAGGGAAATCATTTTTAAAAATTTGAATGATTTGATTAAAATAGAGGTTATAGGAGATGGCCTTCTTGTACTTCTGAACTTTCTGGATAATGGGCTTCCAGATAACAGATCATATACATGTAATTGTAAAGCCTTGAGCTCACCTGGTGGCCCATAATTGTAACCACTGGCAGCAAATATCATAGTAAAATAAGTCATACACTATAGGAGAATTATGTTGCCTCTGGGACGCAGGACCTACAAGGTGCCCTATTACAGGTATGGAACCTTTTATCCAGAATGCTTGAGACTTGGGTTTTTCCGGACAAAGCATCTTTCCATAATTTGGATCTCTGTACCTTTTAGTCTAGTAAAAATAATTTAAACAGTAATTAAACCCAACAGGACTGTGTTGTCTCCAATAAAGCCTAATTATATTAGTTGGGATCAAGTTCTAGGTATTGTTTTCATATTACAGAGAAGAAGAAAATCCTTTTGAAAAATGTGAATTATTTAGAGTCTCTAATGGATGTTTCCCACAGACTATAATGGGAAGTATTATAAGTTTGTCTGGTGTTCCACTGTATTTCCATTATTTGAAGCCTGGAATATAATAATAATAATAATAACAACAATAATATCATCTAGACAATTGACAGCAGCTGAATTGTAATGCAATATTTTTAATCTGTTTAAACTCCGTTTTATTTATGTTTCAGTGTGCCATTTAAGTGATTGCCTGGTTGCTATGGAAAGTGGGTTTTCCATAATGAAGAACCACAGGAGAAAAAGTTTAATCGTTCCTAAGCCACAAAGATTACAAAATTAAAGACCAGTTGCAATTTGTCTTGACATAATGAACTACAAAACATTTAAAAGCTGTGTATAAATAATTGGGGCAATCTGCTTTGGAATGGTGACTCATTTGTTAGCACTGATGCCTCACAGCCATGGGGCCCACATTTTGATTATGACCTGAACTCTACTTGTATTCTTGTTGTCTTCCTAGCTTTCTTTCTACTAAAACAGATTCCTTCCCCAACCACATGAACCCAACCTCAAGTGGGAAGAGTTTCCATATATCTGCTGAGCAAATGCTGTGCAGCGAGATTTATGGTCACCATCACTAGCTGGCCAGTCCCTTGATCAATAAAACCAGGACCAGAATGGCTGAGTCCCAGTTCTTATTCTCTTGCTTAGTGGTCTTTGCTGAGGCAGCAATGCTCAGCTCTGCATTTACATGGCCAATATAGAGCAAGCTTTCACACTTAAACAGATGAGGGCTTGATAAAGGGCAGGTGCCGAAAATGTTGACAACTTTTAACAGAGTGCTGCACTTTTCTGGATTTCTAGATTACCCTTGCAGTGGGGAACCCGACATGCACCCGACCCGGACCCGCCCTCCCACAACCCGAGCCCGCCTGCATCCGACTTCCGGGTTCCTTTTATAGACCCACGTTGACCCGCCCCATGATGATGTCACAAATGGGGCAGGGCGAGCAGGTACGTGGCTATAAAGCCGGAAGTCGGCATTTGAAGGTAGCAGACGGGGAGAGCAGGAGAAGAGCTCAACCCGCACCCGCTTGCCACCCGCAAAGAGGAGTGCGAGGTCGGCCCAAACCCACCCAACCCGAAGGTCCCCCGGGTATCAGGCCAACCCACACATCACTAATACTGACCTCATATTACCCCTCTTACGCGTTTTGTACCCTCCATTACTTAATCATAGGTGTTTGTCAAACACCTATTTTTAAAATGTCATGATGTAAAATTTTATAAAAGTTTAGTATTTTTACCAACTATGGGTTTTAATTGAATTATGGTGCCTTGGGAATTGGGACAAGTTCCTATCGCCCTGCTGCCTTTTTTGGACTGACAGCATAGACTCCCCCATCACTTTAATAACATTAATTTGTTTGAAAATGGTAATTTAAATTGAAACCTCCACTGCTCCTCAAGGAACCAATCTAAATGATAACAAGTCTCTCTCTAGCACTGCGCAAATGGGTTGGTGCAATATAAAAAAAAGAATAATTATTCATTGGAAACAGTTCTTTGAGCTCTTCTTTATTCAGACTTATTAAACAACTCTGGGATTTGCAGAAACATCTATTATATAACATAGCTGGAAATATACAACAAAAGCTCTTAGTCTATTGATAAAATTGTACTAGTCAGCAAAGAGGCTGCTGCATGTTCTCCAACGTATCCATCAAGTGACAGTGTGAATAACAAGCCTACCATTTCTCCCCCTAAAATGCAACTGCTGTCATTTCCTTTACAATAGAGTCGTGTTCCCACTGGGTCATATTTAAAGCATCTGCAAACAGATGGAAGAGAAAAGGGAAATTATTGTTTTAAGGAAAACATTTGCAGCTGTCGGGGTGTGCTTGAAATAGGCTGACGACTGAAGTGAAAGGCGAATACCAATGTCAGAGAACATGGGAAGGACGAGCCTTGGCTGGGCTAGAACCAAAGGGCATATGATCGATGTACCCATTCATTTATACAATGGATTCTTCCCCATTATTTCCTATTTTTATCACGTCAGTAAACAGGATATGGAAACAGCTTAAGCATATTTGTTTGCTAAATTATCTCAGTAATAATAAACATTGCAACAGAAAATCAGCTGCATTTACTTTGGAAATACCTTCAGAGAAGACCTATTGGGAAATAAACAATGTATAGCGCAAAATGTGTAATAGTAAAGCGTATGGTATAGATCCTATGTATTCTTGGAATTCTGTACTAAATCAACTCATGAAGTAATTATAGCAATGCTTGAGAGCACAGTTCATTATCCAATAAGAACACTCAATATATTTACATTTATGTAAATGCATGGGAACTACCATATGTCTTCTCTTACATACCAAATGGAAAAGTTACCCTACACAAACGGAATATCATATTGTAATCTTTAGAATCAGGTAGAACTGTGTTCAAAAAATAACTGAATGAGCCCATGCCAAACAGGGGGGTATATTTTTCAAGTTAAATAAAAAAACCTCACATCCTTCAACACTGAAACCCTCTTAATTGATGGAGGATGGGAAAAAATCTGGAGCCTCTCTAAATTTGTATTAAGTGTAAGATCCCATTATAAAAAGTATGAATGGAAAAGAATGCTGAATGGTGAGCTAAAATATATGAAAACCCCCAAAAAGTTTTTCAGCCAATTACTAGCAAAAACAATCCAAAAACCTCTAAAAATCTGAAATGCTAAAAAAGGGTCCAATAAGATCAGGGCAGCTTCCATTGACTTCAGTAGGACCTCAACTACTTTTACTTGGCAACGTGTATTTGGGGCCCTTTTATTAAACCTTGATTTATTTATGGTTGAGGTTTTTAGGGGGGGAGGACTCAAATTTTTCATGAAAAAATAAATAAATTTTTTAATTAATCAAATTTTTAGAGATTTATCATACCCTAAAGATGCTACAAATCCGAAACCGAAAATACTCCATCTCAAACCAGTCAAGGTCACGTAGAAGTGAAAGGTAGATGTCCCTGAAGTTGTTTCTTGACATTGTGATCTGCGCTGGATAATCCAATAATGTCTGGATTTTTGTCCGATTAATCCAGAAAAGTTGAGCTTTGCAGCGAAAATTCAATAAAATCGAGTTTTCAGAGTGTCAATTTTATGATACAAATTGATGCTCGGTTTTGTTGTGACATTTTTTTGCTCCAATCAATATTTGATAAACGAGTGGAAGGGAGTTTGGTTGAGTTTTCATAAAAAACTGAGATTAATTAGAGTTTTAGTAAATCAGTTTTTCACCGTTTTTACACTTAATAAATCTATAATATTTTAGGTTTCAGAGAAATAAAAAAAAAAGAATTTTTTGAGAAATAATACTATTCGTGAAAAAAATAGAAATCCAAACGTTAGTAAACCAGCTCCTTAATGTCATATTACCCTTTTTATCATTATTTTATCAATCACTGTACAGTATATACCGGTAGGTCTTTTTTTTAATATACAATTTTAGTCACATTAGCAAGAAAATCCAGTTTTTCAATTCACCAAAATGAAAATAGAAATAAATTTACTTAACTTTGGAAAGCAGAGAACAAACTGACCGTGTGAATAATGAATGTGTTTTTTTGTCATACTGATGGAAAACATAGGCCCTGTGTTTTCAACCAGTTGTATTCTCTTGGGTTTCTCTGAGTATCAGCTCTAATTCTACTCACATTACTCACGGCTAGCCAAAACATGCTGCATGACTCTTTTTTTTTTTTTTCGGAGAAGGAAAATCCAAAATCTTAATTGAATAGGATACTTTTTGTAACGTCCTGTTATGCTAATATATTTACAAGTTGTATTAGACATTCCACAAATGCAAAGCAAAAATTTCATACACCATGTGATGAAAGCACTAAAAGGGCATTATTATGATATTAAAATATAATACAAAGTGGGAATCAGATTCAATATCTGGAATACTAGTTCCAAATGTGCTTATTTCAAACTTTACTATCTCGCATAATAAATATATCTTACAAATTTGACCTTTGTTTATATGTATACAGGGGCATCAAAAGCATCTCTGTAAAACTGGAAGACCCATCCATTTTCTTGTACTTACAGCCCTTCATTCTGCTACCTATGCCTGTTAATAGTACATCACATGTGTAGGGAAAGAACAGACTGCTTATAATATTATATTACATTTTCTCTTGTCACCCCTTGGAGGAACTAGGCATAGGTAGACATCAACTTGTAGCATGTGGGATCACCTACCTTTCTTCTTGCTGGTTGCTTTAGTTTTATTATTTTGCAGACAGCACAAACACACTCAATTTCTGGATTTCTCAAGCCATAGGTTTACAAAATTCAGGGCATATTCTTCATCAATGTTCTTCAGGTGAAGAAGCTCCAGAATCTATGGTAACAAACAAAAATACAAATACAAAAATAGTAATGACCAAAATGTAATTAAAAGTTCAAACCGTTTATTAAGACATACAGGTGAAGGCCTGATGCGTTTCGTGCCTGTTGGCCCACTTACTTATAGCCTATGAGTAAGTGCCCCAACAGGCATGAAACGAGTCAGGCTTTCATCTGTGTTGAGTTTGGGAGAGGACCATGCACAAGCTAATGTCAACAGTTGTGTGGGAGTGTGAAATTGAAATAAAGAGTCCTTTTTATTTATTTATTTGTTTATTTTTGCTAGGAAGGAAGGAATTAGGATGCTTCTCTTGCAATAGAATTGTATTTCAGGTCTTCTGGAAGTGTAGAAGAGTGTCCATAAATACTTCTTGTTACGGTATTAAACATCTTAACATTACATTAGGATCCCTCTATTGACCCATTGGTCCTTTGTCCTGATCTCCTCCTATTAGTCCCAGTCTGGTTTCCAGTTTCCTGACTTTTGTTGGATTGTCAATACTATTTTTTTCTAGAAATATTCATACCTGGTGTTTGATACAAAAACATAAGCCAACCTTAGAGAGTATCTTACAATATTTTTCTGCCTTCAAGAAGCAATTAGATTCCTTTATGGTTTTATAAATACAACACAAGATTTCTTTAAAAATTGGCCAAATTCTTTAGAATTATTCCTTCTCTGCTGACAAAGACAGGAAGCTTACTCTCAAAATATGAATGTTGATATGTATTAATCCTTGTTACGTATTTAATATATTTCCTCTTTCCTCTTTTTTGCCCCATTCACAGACATCTATACTCAGCTATCTAAAACTGTCATTCAACAGAAGAGATTACATTTGTTGATTAATTCATTGTTACTATGAATAGATGCACATTTGTATTCCCAGGTACAAATTAGTGTAATGTTTTCCCATTGAAGGTTTTTGTTACCCTAATTCATACCTGCTTTTACTGTACGTTTATTTTAAAATTCAATACAAATAATTTGAATCCAATTAGTCTTCCACAGAGATGGGAAATTAAATTACATGAAAATGACCAGTAAACATTAAAAATGATTGTATAAAAGAAACGCAGTACTTCTCCTCTAAACAAATTCTGATATATTAGTGACTCTAACCTATTCCTGTTAATAAACAATAACACAATTGCTGGTTCGATAACCGCAGGAAGCAAACATCTCAGCTTTATTCAGCATATCACCAATACAGAGATTCCAGTATCAATAATTAAACAAAGACATGGATCTATAATGGGTCTGAACAGCAATTTCTTGATAGTCTTTAATTTTGACAGAGTTTTGTAGAATTAAAGCCAGAGACTATTCTGTCATTTTATTTGATCAGGTGCATCCAATGGAATATGTGTTCAGTCTTGAGCTGAGGAGCATGATGACGTCAAAGCTAAATTTTCTCACATTTGAGCAAATATGATTCTTTTGAGGAAGAGAACCAAGAAGATGTCCTCCCCCATCTGCTTTCAAATAACTAGAAGCTGAAATGGAAATTGTCCATCCTGAGGAAATAAACAACATTCCCAGTACAAATGTTTAGTATTTGCTTCAGTTTTTACCAGTGGTAAAATTTACTGAGCCTTCACAATGGAACAATAATTTCTAAAATGGAAAATAATGTGTACAAACACTTTCTTGCCTTGAGTAATATAAAACAGGGAGCAAGGCTTTGGACTGGTGATGAGCAGCGCTGAGCACTAAGAGTAAAACACAGTATCAGCTTTGGTCAATTTATCAATTTATGATGTAACAGATGTAACTGTTTTTTTTCCATCACCTGTTCCAGAAAGGCTAAAGCTGTACTATTTTCACTGTGAATAATGCCTTTTTTGGTAATGTAAAAAAAACCTTTACATCAAGGGGGTTATTTATTAAGGTTTGAGTTGTGTTTTCCACCATAAATTGAGTTTTTAATGTTATTTTTGAGTCAAAAATTGTTTTTTGGGGGGGGGGGGTTAAAAAAATATCAATTTTTTTTGTTTTGTTTTTTAAATATTTTTTAAGATTTATTATACCCTAACCATGGAAATAGCTTGAATCTGAAAACCTATCAAGGTCATCATGTAGAAGTCAATAGGCAGAGGTCCCTTGAACCATTTGAAAATGATAATAGTCTTCATTAGTTTTTTTCTGCGTTTCGCTCGAAAACTCAATCAATTTGAGTGATTCGAGTTTTTTTCCCAGGGAAAACTTGATTAATACAAGTTTATGGGTTGTTTACTCTGACTTCACTGATTTGATTTTTTTCCATTCAAGTTTTATTCATAAATTAGAAACCATTCGAGGTCTAAAAAACATCTTACATAGCTCTACAATTCTTTGATAAATAACCTCCCAAATGTTGAATGTTTATTTCACTGGCTGTATAGATCATATTGCTATATTCAAAGGTAAATAAAATAATTTGAAGCAAAGTAAAAAAAAACATACCTATTCCTTTTTCCAAAGGGTAGAGAATCTACCCAGCTGAAATAATGTTAGGTGTGATGGTACCAAACCGGCACAAAATGCGTAGTCTCTGATACAGGAAAATGATATCTATGACACAGCTGAGTTACTCTACAGAAGGAGCGGGATATTCCCAGCAGGATGCTTTCCTCCAACACATTTAGCATTTGCTGTGAACAGTAGGAGATCAGCTGTAAAATGTCTAAATCTAGAAATCAATGAAAACAAACAGAGCGATGTAGAGCTTCTCTAGGTTAACCCTGGTGGGAGACATATTTCACACTGGCTATGGCAATGGATTATTGCATGCATTTTGGAAATAACAGGTGGAAAACATTTACTAGGACATTAAGTTAAAAAACTAACATACTGTTTAAAAATTTGAGGGGAACATGGGATAATGCGAAAAAAATGGTAACATCTGTAAGGCAAAAAGAAAATATTAACAAACTGCTTATGTTCTGGGAACAGACACCTGATAAGTTCCATAAGCTAGTCACTAGCGCACAAGGCACCCTACCCCACATATTCTGGGAATGCTCACTTATCCAACCTTTATGGACTGAAATAGCCACATTGTTAAGCCACCTCTTAGGAAACATAACCCCTAAGGAGATATTGACATTTTTATTGGGAAACCCTTTGCCAAAACACATAAGCATACCCAGGCCCTGATCAATCAAATACTTACAGTGAAACGCCTAGCAATTGCCTCCAGATGGAAAACAACAGCTATCCCGACAGTCTCTGAAATCGTGAAAAGGGACAACAGACTTTTCGAGTCCAGAATATCCTATAACAATGCAACACATCAGCATCTGGTCAATATGGGAACTCAGAGGCTATTCTTCACCCCCTTGATTAGACCCCCATACAAAACCCCATCAGACTTCCTCCTAATATCCAGAGAATTCCTTGTAATCTTGTCTCGTTTTAAACTATACTGAACGGTTTTCCCCATAATAACATACATAATATTACAATGTATATATAATCTGCTTTACCTTTTTGGTTTCTTTTTTCTTTTTTGGTAAACTGTATTCTTTTTCTTGTTTATTCTTACTTTGAAAAACAATAAAAGAAGTAAGTTACAAAAAAAATACAAATTTGAGGGGAACTATCATTAATGGAAAACACTTACCCTAAGGGGCACATTTACTATAGGTCAAATATCGACCTATAGTCGAAACGAACAATTTTAATCCATCGATCGAACGATTTTCCTTTGGTCAGAAATTACTTAGAAAGCCTATGGGGAAGGTCCCCATAGGCTAACATTGGTGCTCGGTAGGTTTTAGCTGGCGAAGTAGCTAGTCGAAGTTTTTTTTTAAAGAGACAGTACTTCGACTATTGGATGGTCGAATATTCGAATGATTTTTAGTTCGAATCGTTCGTAGTCGAAGGTCGAAGTAGCCTATTCGATGGTCGAAGTAGCCAAATTTCGAAGTATTTTTCATTCTAACCCTTCACTCGAGCTAAGTAAATGTGCCCCTAAATGTAGTAGATGCCTAACACAGGTATTGGGTCTGTTATCCAGAATGTTCGGGACATGGGGTTACTAATTACACCATTACATTTTAAACCATTAAGCAGTGGTGCAATGCGGCGGGAAAAATTCATACAGACAAATACAAGAGGTCCTCTGCACTCACCCAATTATCAATATATTAAAGGGGTTGTTCACCTTTAAATAAATCTGGTTGCTAGGGTCCAAACTAGTGCAGAGGACTCTCCTTGAGCCTATTGATGTTCTGAAACCCTGAAGCTACTGCTTCCTAAATGTGGCAGTTATTCCAGGGTTCCAAAACCAAACAAGCAGACCTTTGCCAAAAAACCCCCACTAAGATCAAATGCCAAAATGAGTCCCTTTTAGTGGTTTTCATTATTTCCCTTCAGTCCCTCCTGCGATGCTTTGATCTTCATTAACGGAGGCTGCTTTTAGTAGCAAAGTAATTGCTGATAGTTGTGACATTTAAAATGAGCTCTGACATAAACTAATGCTCATTTATAAAACTGATCTATGAATACAGCCAAAACACTCATGAGTTCCGCTGTTCAAAGAAGCCACATGTGCTGATTTGCTTTTTATTTCAGAATATAATTGCTTTAAGGGACAAAACAGAAGCTGCCCTTTCTTTTTCTTCTTTTTCTAAGGAAGTCCTCTCTGTACTAACATGGAACATCATTAACCAAACACCTTTCCCTGTATGAAGACTCAGACAACGGATGTTTTCAAGTAACTCAGACTTCTTACAAACCTTGTGCCCTGTTGAAGGGTCGATCCTTCTGGATAAATATTATTTCTACAGCCGACAATGTAAAGTTGTTTTCCGTCGCGCAGAAAGATTTAGCAATAGTATCTTCTCTGTGTACCTTGGGGAAATGTGAACAAACTGATTTATGTTCCATGTTTGAACAGGTCATTTTCTTAACTCAAATTAACATACCTCCCAACTGTCCTGTTTTTCACGGGACAGTCACGATTTTGACAGCTCAACCCGCAGTCCCGGATAATTACTGAAATGTCCCGACTTTCTCTTTGATCTCTTGCACTGAACAGCCAGAAAAAAGAGACAAAGTTTTAAAACTTAATTAGCTTTCGGCAGAGAGCCCCGAATCTGTGGCAGGTGCACTTTTACTTTTTAAACAATTTAAGCAAAGAAACTATTGTAACTATTTGAGATAAGCAGGTCTCTTGGGGTAACTGTAATTTGAAACTTAAAGGGCAATTCACCTTCATTAGCAAAACTTTAATAACACATAAAATGAACAAATTTTGTAAAATGAACATGGTAATTAGGGGGTTGTGGCAAAAAATGGTTGTGGGCAAAACAAATTTGCCGCCCGGAGCACAGCAAATATTTTTTTCCCCCTACTATTTCCAAAATGTTTGGAGGTATGAATTAATGATGTTCTTCTTTTCTCTGTGGTTTCCCCATAAGCTTGCAGCTGTAACTGAACATGGAGTTAACTGGTTCAACTCTAAGCTGCTTGTATATATTGCCTGTAAGCCCTAAGCATGCCCTTAGGACAGACGCTTATAATATATATATATACTTCCCAGTTTTGATCTGCACTCACTCACTCCAAGATCTCCAAATGAACACTATGCCTGGGAGCTGCTTAATGAAGTATCATAGAACTATAGAAGGATATAAGTGCACTTCTTTGCAATAATAAAGCAGTACCTTCCAATCCTTTTGGATTTATTTCATGTATTTAGGATAACAGGTGCAATACCTGTTGAAATATATATATATATAATGATAGAATGATATAAGCGCAATCCTAGGTCTTCAAATAAAAAAGAATCAATGCATTCTTTTTTATATGAAGACCAAGGAGTGTGCTTATATCAGTCTATGGTTGTATGATAACTCATTAAGCAGCACTTGGGCATAGTGTTAGTCTAAAGATCTGGAGAAGTAGGAGAATAGGGAAGTATTTATATATTAGCAGAATTGATGCAAATTGCCAATACCTGCACTGCTGTAAATTAGCATTTAATCACAGGATCACAGGAGCAGTGAAAATAGGAGAAGAAAATTATACTCACAGTTCACCCCAGTCCAGGGGTGCATAAGCCAATAGCAACAAACGAAGTTGTGAGTTTTTCTCCAAAAAAGTAACAAAAATGTAATTAAAAGTTCAAGTCATGTATAAGGACAGTTGAAGGCCTAATGCGTTTCATGCCTGTTGGGGCACTTACTCATAGGCTATGAGTGCCCCAACAGGCATGAAATGCATTCACCTGTTTGTCCTAATAAATGGCTTGAACTTTTAATTACACTTTTGTTACTTTTTTGGAGAAAAACTCACAACTTTGTTTGTAAATATATATATATATATATATATATATATATATATATATATATATATATATATATATATATATATATATATATATATATATATATAGTGAATTAGGTACCCTCTTGTAAATTATAAGGATATTATAAGTTACCGAGGAGTTTCATGACCATATAAAAACACGAGGCCAAAGGTCATTGAACTCCGAGGTAACTTCTAATATCCTCATATTTTGCAAATGGGGATACTTTATTTATTATAATACACAAGTTTCAGTGAGTCATGTGACAGAAATCATCAGATCAGAACTCACTATTTATAAGGATATCATTTGCAAAATATTCATGGCTTTTGTGTAATATATATATATATATATATATATATATATATATATATATATATATATATATATATATACATATATATAATCTACAGTCTGGTCATTTCCATATGGGACCAGACTGTAAATTATATCCTTATAAACGGCGCGTCAGAACGCGCTCTTTATAACAGGGGTCCCCGGTCGCTGAATTTAACTCTGCCGCATTCAAATTGAACACCGGTGCGCCCAATTTGGACGCCAGCGACCACAATTGGACTCCGACCCCTCCACCCCTCTCCCGATATTTCACATAAAATGTAGATCATAATGCATCATGTACCCCCTACTGAAATTTAGAAAGATATTAGAAGTCACCTCTGAGTTATGTGACCTGTATATGGTCACATAACTCCTCGGTAGCAAAATATCTTTTTAAATTACAGAAGGGGGTACATTATCCACTATATATACACACATATATAGAACAGGTATATCTGTGTCAAAATGATACACTGCTCTTAAGTAGGTTTGAACAGTCCTGCAGCCTGTATTTTCTCCTGTAGTGGGCAGTACTGTAGTCTTTTTACTGTTTGGTCTCAGACAATACCTGGTTCAATCTGTTTCCCTTCTATGAATATCCCCTTTTTATGGAGGATGTTGATCTGGATGCATGCAGTTTTCAATGACTGAACAAATGCTTTTATCCTTTATAAAAATCTGTTCTGCAAAGGAGTAAAGAGGTTAATGTACTTCTATTGTCGGCTTTAGCCTGGATACTAGAATTACCTTGTTCTGCTCCTTTTTTCTGGATACTGCCGTGCCAATGGCATTAATCTGCTTATTTCACATTAGAAAGATTTAAAAAATAATTCCAAAACCATTCAACACTGAACAATGACCAACTGCAAACTGTCTCAGAACATTCTGTATCATACTTTGGGTTAATTCTTGCCCTTTATGTTTATAATATTGGATACATTCCCATAAGGAAGGGTGGTTTCCTGTAGGGCAGAGAAGACATCCAGCTTCATAGAGGCACCTTGAAAGGCAAACGTCCTTAGTAAAAGTAAAAAACCCACGTTATTACATCGTATAATAACCAATAGATATTGTTGGTATTTTCCTCCGAGACACCCAACCAGCGACCCTTCAGCTTTCATTGCACTATAGCTCCCAGCACCCCACTGACAGCTGAAGTGGTTTCTCCACGCATGGCCCTGGGCCCTATCTCCCCTAGGCCTGTCCTTGCCCATTATTACAATATCTGCCATTAGAGGATCATTGCAGCATTTCTTCCAAAACATCTCATCTCATGAATGTGCTAACAGCCAGTAGGAAAGCCCATATATTTATATTGTAGCTATTACCAACCAGCATATGTTTATTTCCTTCTCTCTATGAAACAATGTACTTACACATCAACTGTGGGGATGTCAACCTGTGCCTAATGCAGCTGAAAATAAGTGTAATGAGGTCTACTGAGCTTTATGGCAATTTTCTGTCTGTGTGCTGCTGATTTTAATGTCAGTTTCTCTGTGCCGAAGGGGAACCTCAATAAAGTGCTTTGCAATTCAAATGAAAGCATTTCCTAAAAGGAAAATAAAGGGAAACCTTTATATGAATTTTTTCCTGATACAAATATTAGATTTTTTTTTTTAGAAATATATTTAAAATATTTTTGCCCTTAAATGGTCACAAAACTTTCCTTTTTTCCCCACATTCAAATATGTCTAGAGGAAATATTACCTAGAGATGAATTATAATATAATAATCTATATAATTAGATAAAGATGTATCTCTTGAGAGCTTTCCCTAGCTTCTGTGAGTGCACGTTTATTTCTTCTTGGGCTATTTCTTAAATATATGCTATTGTCTCCAGACATTAGAATGGGATAAGCTCCCCATAGACGCGCCGATTCTTCTTGCCGAACGACCGATTTTAGGGAAGTCCGACCAATCCTTCGAAATTATCGTGCGGTTAGTGGGATTCGAACGATCGTATATCTTACGATTTTTCGGCCGACATCTGTCAGGAAATTGATCGGCCAGGTCAAAAAATCTTTGTTGGTCCCAGTGCTCTATCTATGTTTGCAGGGCCAAGCAGGCAGCTCCCCTTTGTTTTCCTGGCAAATTGGTCTTTTTAGTTGATGGACAATTCGTATGATCATTCCGAGAAAATCTTGGTCTCACGATGAGGATCAGATCTTTTAAAAATCTCAACATCTATGGCCAGCTATAGACTAAAGGTGGCCAAACAACTTAAGATTCACTTGTTTGGTGAGATGAGATGTTGAGATCCAATTCAGTAACACAATCCCCTTGAGATATTAATTCTCTGAGCAGCCTTTTCTTCCATGGTCTGTTGCAACATTTGCTTATCTTAGTTCTTGAATTTGCACTATGTTTGGTCCTAGTGTGTGTTTCCTCCTAGAATTGTGGTTTATTTGATATATGAATCAACAAGGACGATCCTAATTGGAGCCTGCTACTGCCAGATTTCTTTTATTGGAGCTAGAACACTAACTCAGATCTCATTAATTGATTTTTTGAACATTACACCAGGGTGGGCCTCGCCAACCTAGACCTGGTCCAGCCGTGCTGTCCCCTGATCTCCACCCAGCCCTTGATAACGGCGGCAACAAGTGAAAGGGGGAGCGCAGGGGGGTTGTGACACTGGATGGACCTCATGGCTGGGTCAGGGGGGCCCAGTGGTCTCCTAAGGCAACAGCCCTGGTGGACCCCGATTGACACTATTATCAACAATGCCTTCCTCATACACGTATGATGTGCATTCCACCATGTTTGTCTAGATCTAGACCAGTGGTCCCCAACCAGTGGCTCTTGAGCAACATGCCACTCATCCAACCCTTGGATGTTGCTCCCAGTGGTCTCAAAGCAGGTGCTTTTTTTGAATTCTTGGCTTGGAGGCAAGTTTTGGTTGCATAGAAACCAGGTGCACTGCCAAACAGAGTCTCCTGTAGGCTGCCAGTCCACATAGGGGCTACCCATAGTCAATCACAGACTTATTTGGCCCCTGTGGACTTTTCATGCTTTTGTTGCTCCCCAAATCTTTTTACATTTGAATGTGGCTCACGGGTAAAAAAAAAGTTTTGTGCCCCTTAATCTAGCCTGATTAATGTGGCTTATGGATAAAAAACGTTTGGGGATTCCTGATATAGACACTGTGGAATACACAAGGTAAGATCAGTATCACTTCACTAAATACGTAAAATAGCTAGGTGTAATAAAGAAAAATTTTGCAAACTGCAAATAAAAGTATAATGAAACTGGGTAGGTCTGAGGCTAGGGATGCAGGTGATTGGCCACTGTTAAAAGGAGAGGGACAAAGACAAAAGGACTAGTCTCAGGAGTTGGACAGGCAAGTGAATCTCCACAAGAGCAGCCTTCAGTGGCTAATGGGGGGAGATTCCACCAAACAGTTATTAAGGTTAACAGGTTTGGTAATGTTAAGATACGTAATGTTAACTTGTGTTTTAATAAACTTGGCTGTGGCCTTTTCAATCCACAAAAAATGTGTGTGTTTACTGAGGAAGGGGTTGATTTAAGGGGGGAGAGTCCAAGGCTTGACACTGCCCGTGTCAAGAGATTCAGTAAGTGATAGAGGACTGTGGTAGCATCATACGTAATGTAACCATGTTTTAGGTTGATGGAGTAACTCACGCTGGAAATGGTTGTATTCTGGTTATTCTGTTAACTGTGTTCCTCCTTAATTACAAAGAGGTGGAATTATGATTTTTTTAATATAAATTCAGAAGTCTGACATGGTAATCAATTTAGACATTTTCTTGGGTATATAACCCCCACAATGTCCTGGTGGGACAATCTGCTTTGCTAGTGTCCTAGTCTCTCCCCACAGCACCATAAAGAAACTCCGATTCGGAAAAATCTTGGACTGCATATGATTTCATGCGAAGCATTCCGTGAACCTCAGGCACAAGTGTGCATTTGTCAACATCATTTCTTCCCTAAAGTTACGCTTTGTCTGCTGGGGGTTGGAAAATGTGAAAACAATACTTTTTGCCACATTCCAGAACAATTAAACAAACGATTATACACAATACCATCTGTCTGAGTCCTAGTTCTGTACAAGCACTGCCACGATTCCTAAAACATATGGTTGTAATAGAGAAGGCTCTTTTGTTTGACATGAGTTAGACTTTCTTTTTGTAACTGAAATACGTTGCATAAAAATAACCAACTGACCCAAAAGTGTTTGAAACTTTTAAAATCATAATATTTGATCTGTTTTGAAAATGTAATTTGGGATATGTACTATATAGTGGAAAACAATTGGTAATGGCCCATGGGGTATGTACTTTTGCCTTTTGTATTTTTCTTATTATTCATGGGAGAATATCTTGGCCCAATGGTGGGCAAACACTCCATTATAGTTTTGAGGAAATTTTGAGGAAATTATATCTGTGACTATGCTTAACCCCAAGTAAGTTTAGGCATCAACAGTTAGAAGCAAGACATAAGAACAGGCATGGATTCCTGCTTATCTGCTGTCTACCCAAACTCTGTGTCAATATTTGGACTTTGATTGGCTGCCACCTTCTCTGACCCTGTGTTTGGACTATGCTTTGCTTGTCATCAGTGATAAGTGAATAAAATTGATAGGCATGGATTTTATGGCGAATTTCCCAGTTTTGCCGCCAATGACTGTGTTTGAGAAAATGCATCGAAAATTTGCGCGACAAAAAAAATAGTTTTGGACGCTCACTGGCTTTAATGCATTTGGACAAAATAGTCACGCATATTAAAATTGTCTATTGCGTCAAAAATTTACATGAGCCAAAATTACAGTATTTTGTCGCCCTTTGGGGCAGATTTACTAAAGGGCGAAGTGATTAATGTTAGCATGACTGTGCCAGCGAAGAAGATAGAATCTATCGGTAATTCGCTCCCTTACACCTGGCGAAGTTGCACTCTGGAGAATGGATGTAACTACTCAAATTCACTAAGATGCGGATTTTACTGAACGTTACCTCTTGCACCAGACTTGCCTTCGCCACCTCAGACCAGGCGAAGTGCAATAGAGTAGATAGGACTTCCTCAAAAAATAGTCCCAAAAAACACTGACGACTTTTCATTTTTCAGGGTGATAGGCTGCAAAAGATCGTAAATTTTTTATAGGGTACCCGGCTTCCCCCCTACATTTCCTAACATATGGAATATAAACTATACACTGGGCTCATGTGTAGGGCTATATAAAAACTCTATTTTCTTATATTAAGGTTTCCCGGGCTTGTGTAGTGTAATGTATTGGCTGCAACATATACGTCCATTCAACTTTAACTGCACGTCGTATGCAAATTAGGCAATGCTAGCGCAACTTCGCTTTGCTTGCCGCAGTAACGCTAGCGCTACTTCGCCAGCATTCGGTGCCCTGGACGTAACTTCGGATTTTAGTGAATTAGTGTTGTCCTGCCGAATCTATGCCTGGCGAAGTGTTGCGATGTGAGCGAAGCGGACGCTAGCGCAAATTCGGTGCTTAGTGAATCTGCCCCTTTGACTTCAATGCATTTCTCAAATTTTTGGGACAGATTGACCCATCACTACATGTCATCTGCCCAAACCATTGCCTGTATTCAGACTTGTTTTACAGTCTGCTCCATGTACACTTTTATGCTGGGGTTAAATCTTTTAGTTTGAGCCTCATTATGTGTAGGAGTATAAATCACCACATCGGCTCCTCTCGGTTTATGCATTGGATAATTAGGACATTAATTGATAGTTAAATCCCAATGAGAAACTACATCTTCAAGCATGACCTACTGGCCATATGAACTGCCCTGGACCATTGTGTGCAGTGGTTATATTTGTTCCAAGAGTGTTTATCCTCTTATAACTAGTGAAAAATCTTTGGTTAGTAAAGGTTTAGTAAAACAATTAGAAATTAATCCACCCAAAATGTAATACATACATGAAAGTATTTGTTGGACCAAGGATAGTCTCGACACCAAGATTGATTCAGGATTTAGGTTATATGAAAGCCTGTTGATTTTGCTTCAGTGTTTATCAATGAACTATCCAGCTAATCCTGTCAGCAATCAGCAAGCTTAGACTTGGAACCGGAGTTCCCTTGCTACTCACGTTCTCAATGTTTTGTATAAATCATCTGGATTTTTGACATTGTTATGCTTGGAGAATTAAAAAGATCCAGGTTTCTGTAACTGGCACATCTGCACATCACATACAAACTAGAGCACTTTCTTACAAAAAATTATTATGTTACAAGACTATCGAAATTCACAGATAAAATGCCCACTGAAAAATTTTTGGTAAATTACTATGAAAAATATAGAATTTTTTTTGCAAAAAATGTCAAATTTCAATTGGACCGTTATTTTTCCAATGTCTATTTATAAAATTATATTTCACAGGAAATATTTTATTTCTAATGGATTTTTAAACATTTTTAATCCAATTTATTATTATTTGATATTTTTTTTAATGAGCAGTAACTATGATTACTGCTCAGCAAAAAAACACGCAACCAGTTCAGAGCTATAAAGAGTTTTCCAAAACAGTAAACCACCCATTGACTTGCATTGTATTCAATATAACCCATTGCTTGTTAATTTTCAATCTAGTGCAGGGATCCCCAACCTTTTGAACCCATGAGCAACATTCAGAAGTAAAAGGAGTTGGGGAGCAACACATGCATGAAAAATGTTCTTGGGGTGTCAAATAAGTGCTGTGATTGGCCATTTGGTAGCCCCGGTGTGGATTGTCAACCTACATTGAGGCTCTGTTTGGCAGTACATCTGGTTTTTATACAACCAAAACTTGCCTCCAAGCCTGGAATTCAAAAATAAGATTCTGCTTTGAGGCCACTGGGAGCAACAACCAAGGGGTTGGAGAGCAACATGTTGCTCACGAGCTACTGGTTGGGGATCACTGATCTAGTGCATCATTCAAGCTCAGCTCTGGCAGGGAACTCTAACACCCCTTGAAACTGAATTGTGTTTGACAGCTCAAAGCAGTTTTACAGTTTATAACTCTTACAGGATTATTTATCAAAGTCCGAATTTATGTCAATATTTTCTGCTAGAAAATAGTTTTTTTATGCTTATTTATTATTACATTTTCCCAAAAATTTTGCTTTACGGGAAAAAAAATCTGATTTTCGCAATTTATTCCAACCGTTTTCATTATTTTTTTCAAAATTTTCAACCAAATCTCAGCAAAACTTCAGGGTAATGCACGAAACCCAGCGCACATCAAAAAAATCATTGGAACCCCTCCCATTGACTTAAATACAACCTCGACGGGTCTGAGATGCCGGATTTTCAGATTCAGACTTTTCCATCCTCAGGGTTTAGTAAATTCCAAAAAAATTTGTGATTTCCGAAGTCCGATTTTATAAAAAAAAAATCATGAAGTTTTCGTGATTCTTACATTCTGCGTTTAGTAAATAACCCCCTTAAAATCATTGAACTCATTGGAATATTTTTTTAGCATATCTGTGCCTCTGACTTTTTTTAAATCATTTATATACAACTTTCTGTATATACCCTTAAAAAAGAAATTTTTCTGACATTTTTTTCATTTCAGACCTGTGAAATCCTTTGTATAGGTTTTTGGCAAAATGAAAAAAAGAAAAATGAACAAAAGTTTGTTACCTGTAGATATTTTTTGATTGGGTTTTATTTTAATATTTCAATTGTTATATATAAAACAATATCACTTTCTTTTGATTTCAGTATAATTATTTTGGTACAGGCATGACATCTGTTACCCGTTATCCAGAAAGCTCTGAATTATGGAACCGTCATATCCCATTGTCTTTATTTTAATCAAATAATTCAAAATTAGTTCATGAACTTTTTTCTCTGTAATAATAAAACAGTAGCTTGTACTTGATCTAAACTAAAATATAATTAATCCTTATTGGGGGCAAAATAATCCTATTGTTTTTTTAAATGTTTATGTGATTTTTTAGTAGACTTAGGGGGTTATTTATCAAAGTCAGAATGTTAAAAACTCGAAAAATTTAAAAAATAATTTGAATTTTTCAGGATTTATTATATTTACTATACCCCAAAGATGGAAAAAGTCAAAATCCGAAAATCCGGCATCTCGGACATGCCGAGGTTGTATATAAGTCAATGGGTGAAGTCCCAAAGATATCCTGATATGCTCTGGGTTTCGTGCAATAATCGGAACATTTCATGATTTTTTTTTAGTTTTTCCCCGCACAGGAAATTTTCGGGAAAATGTATTGATAAATAACGGGAAATAACCCGTCTGGATTTGGTCGTACTAGATTTCAGAAAAAACTTAAAATTTTCAGATTTTGATACTGTAAATAACCCATTTAAAATATGCTTCTCCCAACTATGGAAAGATTCCTTATCTGGAAAACCCTAGGGGGTCGATTCACTAACTTCGAATTTCGAAGTGTTTTTTTGGGCTACTTCGAACATCGAATGGGCTACTTCGACCTTCGACTGCGACTTTGAATCGAAGAATTCGAACTAAAAATCGTTCGACTATTCGACCATTCGATAATCGAAGTACTGTCTCTTTAAGAAAAAACTTCGACCCCCTAGTTGGCCATCTAAAAGCTACGGAAGTCAATGTTAACCTATGGGGAAGGTCCCCATAGCCGTTCCTAAATTTTTTTGATTGAAGGATATTCCTTCGATCGTTGGATTTAAATCCTTCGAATCGTTAGTTTCGAAGGATTTAATCGTTCGATCGAAGGAATAATCCTTTGATCGTTCGATCAAACTATTTGCGCTAAAATCCTTCGACTTCGATATTCGAAGTCCAAGGATTTTAATTCCCAGTCGAATATCGAGGGTTCATTAACCCTTGATATTCGACCCATAGTGAATCAGCCCCTTCATGATTTTTTTTTAGTTTTTCCCCGCACAGGAAATTTTTGGGAAAATGTATTGATAAATAAAGGGAAATAACCCGTCTGGATTTGGTCGGACTAGATTTCAGAAAAAAATTAAAATTTTCAGATTTTGATACTATAAATAACCCATTTAAAATATGCTTCTCCCATATGGAAAGATTCCTTATCTGGAAAACCCTAGGTCTGCATAACAGGTCCCATACCTGTACAGGTATTGAATTTACTATACAGGAAAGCTCGAGATATGGGGTATTCTAGATAAGTGTTCTTTATGTAATTTGGTTCACTGTACCTTAAATCTACTAAAAATCATTTAAATATTAAATAAACTCAATATGATTGTGTTGCCAACAATACAGATTCAGGCAGCTTAGTTACCATCAGGTACAAAGTATTTTTTTATTATTACAGAGAAAAAAGAAATCATTTAAAAAAATTATTATGGCCTTCCTGTAATCTGAAGCTTTATGGATAATGGGTTTCCGAGATACATTGAAGCAGGGACCAGTGCAACTACAAATGTTTATAATTACTTCTGCCAATCCTTATTATTTGCATTATTTAATTTAACCTTCTCAATATTTTCGCTGACAAAGATTCTTTGTTAGAAATAATGTTGGTAAAAACCTTCACAGAACTTTAGCAATGACAATTCTATAATTGATACTATATTTCTTAACCCATCTGACGCTGATAGATTCAATGAATATTTAATGACAAAATGAGAACATAGAAATCGAATACATGAAGTCTATAAATATAATCAGAAATATTATTAGCATGTTATTGTGTATTTCAAGGAAACATAAAAACAAATTATGATAATTTACCTGAAACAAACATGATTTCTACAGGCAAAACAATTAGGAAATATATTTTCCTCATTGAACAAATAATTCAGAAAAATGTGAAAATCAGCATTTTGAATGCATGAATGTGTAATGCTGTGGCTGCAAAAGGAATAAGATATAATAACCTATAAATATAAGTAGTTTCTTATAGAACTTACATTATATATTTGGTGACATTTCTAGTCAAGTATCTGAAGTGAAAAGAACAGAAACAGGATCAGACCGGTGGGTGCAGGGCCCACCTGGGCTGCCACCCAGGGGCCCCCGCACCCCCCAGGTAGTCCCAGCCCCTCCCTGGTCACAACCCTTTTGAGGTGTGCTTGTTATTAATACATATATGTATATATGTATCCAGAAACCCATTATTCAGAAAGCTCAGAGCTTTAGAGTTTATTTTAGTGTAATTCAACTAGGGAATAGTTAAAATTAGATTTGAGTTTTTTTTAAAGAAAATTAAATTTAAATTTCGCTTTTCCCTTTAAGAATTCAAATTTGATGATTTGCGACCTTAAACCTGCCATAATGCTGTTTCAGCCTATGGGGGACCTCCTGGAATCAATTTTGGAGTTGTTTGGAGACATCCTGAAAAAAGAGTTTTTTTTGGTGAAAAAAGTCAAATCGAATTTGATTCGAATTTGGTTCGATTGTGGAATTTGAAAAATTCAATTTTTTTTTTTTGGAATAATTTAGATTGGATGATTTTTTTTTAATTTAAAGTTCATGGGAGTTTTTACAAACTCCCGTGAACTTGAAATTTGACTGTTGATAAATCTGCCCCTTAACGTATGAAGATCCAAACTACGAAAAGATCCCTTATTTGGAAGACCCCAGGTCCTATACCTGTGTGTGTGTGTGTGTGTGTATATAATATAGCTAAACTTCAAATGATATAATGCCCTTGCTGTCTAGAAGAAACTATTGATTTGTGATGGGCGAATTTCTACGTTTTGGCCTCCGTTCAATAAATTTGCTTAGAAAATTCGCCAGCGAAAAATCTGCCTAGTCAAAAAAATGTGGCCGTGTGTCAGGTGGAACTACGTCAAATTTATTAAATGGACACAGCTGCACCTTGTTGCAAATAGGATGCAGTTCCTCTAATTCTGTAATTGCTCAAAGTATTTCTGGAGTAATTTTCAGTTTAGTATGCAAGTGATGTCTGAGCCTGATTCTTTAGATGTAACTGCACTGTGCCGATCTACCCTGAAGCTATAGCCTTCTTCTGACCAGGCAGCAGGTATAGGGATCCCTCAGTCCCCTGCATCAATAGGTGCAGCAGCTCCCAATTTGGAACGGAAGGCAAGAAGGACTGAGCTTCAAGAAATATGGAAGTGGTTGAACTAAAAAAACTAAATCACAACTGCAAACTTTGATAAATAGAACTCTATTTTGCCCTACATATTGAACTATTCTATTAGGATGGGAAAAAAAATCCAGGGAAAAAGATAGACACAACGTTTTTGGCATATATAAGAATCCCTCCATGTGTCGCTGTCTTTTTGTTGGTTCACACTTAAGGAACAACTCATTTCTCTTGAACTGCCTAGAGGACCTCTCAGTAGGCATCACCATAACAGACAAAACATAGAGTACAGTTGTTCTCCTCTAAGTTACATATGAAAACACTATTATTATTCTACTCCTAAAAACCCAGTGTGGCACCACTTCCTGACTGAATCATTCTGCAGAGGGAGGCAACCGTTTTGCATACTTTTGTTATTTTAGCACTGTCATTCTATGAAAGTTTTATCAAAGAAAATAAGAGAGGAAAGGGAGAAAGTCAACTCTGAGTGGTACAGTTCAATCATAAATATTGCACAAATATATAGATTTTATTAGCTACAGTATTATCTCCCGTTTCTCTGATGTGTAAATTGTGTGTCTTTTGTTTCCTGTTCTGCAAGTTGAATATTGACTTTGTTGTAAACTCAAGGGTTCAGGAATAGAATACCGCATTTATTTTGATTATTTTGATTATAAAGTTAATATACAAATACAATTAAACATTGCGGTCTAAAGCATTTTTAAAAATTCAATAAAATAGGAAATATTTTTTAATTATCTCGCAACACTCTATATAGAATGTTTATTTTTAATGTTTTGCACATAGGGATGCACCGAATCCACTATTTTGGATTCGGCCGAACCCACGAATCCTTCATGAAAGATTCAACCGAATACCGAACAGAATCTGAATCCTAATTTGCATATGCAAATTAGGGATGGGAAGGGGAAAACATGCTTTACTTCTTTGTTTCGTGACAAAAAGTCTCCATGTCCTTAATTTGCATATGCTAATTAGGATTCGGATTCGGTTCGGCCAGGCAGAAGGATTCAGCCGAATCCGAATCCTGCTGAAAAAGGCCGAATCCCGAACCGAATCCTGGATTCGGTGCATCCCTAGTTGCACATTTTATAGGGAATTATGTAGCTTGTTATTATTCAAAATAGTTGATATTACACTTTTTAAACAAGATCTACAGAAGGATTGGCGATATGTATAGCTAAATTAAAATGTCGATAGGACATATTTTTTATGTTGCTTTTCTATGCTACTAGAAGAGACACATAAGGTATATAATGTACCAGTAAGCAGACTGATAAATAAAAAGCTAAAAATAAAATAAAAAAAAAATTCTTCATTTATTAAGTACAGGAGCATCTTACCCTGCTATCAAAACAAGAGTTGCTATGGCAATACTTGAAAAAAGGATTTTCGATAATTAATTGCACGGCTCTCCGTAAGGTCATTGAACGCTTAGTCAAGGATATCCATTTAAGTCATAGGAAGTTGAACATGAAATTATTAAAGAAATGCATTTTGAACAAAACCCTCTTAAAACTATGTTTTTTTCCATGAAACCATGAATTATACTGGCAGGATGTTGTAGTTAATACCCAGCCAATTTTGCCCCAGAGACACTGAAAACAGAAACACTTTAGCATCAATCCACTAATACGCCGTCAATTTACTGTAGTATCTTAAACTCGAAGCAGTTATATAGGATGGGGTACAAAATGAACCCATTGAGCGAAAGAGCATAAGTGTCCTTGTGAATGTTCTATTTGTCATGATGATGGAAAAGTTTCATTTCACCTCTTCCTGCTAAATAAATCAGTTATATTCTACAAAGTTTCATATTCACGGAACCCAGATTTCCGCTCTAATGAGACGCCGTACTTGGTAGGTCACCTAAACAAAACTGTTTTAAAATGATTTTTTAAAGTTATTTCAAATCAATTTTTTTAATCACTTTTAAAAAAAATTCTAAAATCGCTTCCTTCCCAACCAAACATGCTCTCTGACCGCAACTAATGAACCAAAAGGCTTGGATTATTTTCTCAGACATGGGGGGGCCTTATTTATCAAAGTCCGAATTTATCTAAGTATGTTCATCAAAAAAGTCAATCCAAACTAGAATCTACGATTGGACCTTATTTATTATTAAAAATATCATGGTTTTATTGGATTGGGAATAAACACAAAAAAAGCGTTTTTTTCTGGCTTTTTCCCGAAAAGCCCGAATTTTTTAGATTTTTGCCCGAAAAGTTCGAAATAGTTGGATTTTCAGGCTCAGACCACAGAAACTTCAGAATAGGATATGGACCTCTCCCATTGCCTTATATACAACCCTGGCAGATTTTCGGATTCAGACTTATTGCATTTTTTTATTCCACTAAAAATTTGGGGTTTGTAGTAAAAAAAAAACTCATTTTTTTGAGTGTATTGCATTCAAACTTTGATAACCAATTACATGTTCCCATCAATTCATTGGAAAACAGTATTTCATTTTTATAGTTGGCCCTTATTTTTCTTGATGCTGCTATACAAATTTAGGGTGACGACACACACAGATACTTGTTGCCCACGATTTGTCGTGGCTACAAAATGCCATAACATACCCTGCCATGGACAATACTGAGAACTGTCTGCTAAAACACTCAAATCAAGTAAACGCTCAAAAGTTCGTTTGTATGCATTTTCGAGCCCTTATTGTACTCAGGCACCACAGCAATAGAATGGCACATCTTGGTTTTGATGTTCTATAGGCACCAAAGCAATATTTGTTCTAACCTCTTCCTAAAACTGTGTAAATGTAGGGTTATATTCTTTATTATCAGTCTTAACAGTAGTAACTGTTTGCTATCTGGGATTTTTGCTACAGGTATGGGATCCATTATCCAGAAACCTTTTATCCAAAAAGCTCTGAATTATGGAAAGGCCATCTCCTATAGACTCCATTTTACAAAAATCCAATTTTTAAAAAGTGATTTCCTTTTTCTCTTTAATAATAAAACAGTAGCTTTTTTTAGATTTAAAGCCATAGGGACTTAGGGGCAAAATCACTATGCGCCGAAGCGCCTAACGCTAGCGTCAATTCGCTAGCGTTGGTCATTTTCATTACTTCGCAAATTCACTAACGAACGATGGCGTAACTTCCCTAGTGTTACTTCGCACCCTTACGCCTGGCGAATTTGACGTAACTACGCAAATTTACTAAAGCAGCACATTGTACTGAACGCTACCTTTTACGCTAGACTTCCTTCGCCATCTCAGACCAGGCGAAGCGCAATAGAGTAGATAGGGATTGCTTCAAAAAAAGTTCACATTTTTTCTAAGTCCCAAAAAACGCTGGAGTTTTTTCTATATTATGGGTGATAGGCTGAAAAAGATCGAAAAAATTTTTTGGGGCTCCCCTCCTTTCCCCCTACATTTCCTAACTCATGGCAACTTAACTATACAGTGGGCACATGTGTAGGGCAAAAAAAAAATTTTATTTGATGTTTTGAAGGTTTCCCAGGCATTTATAGTGATTGTACGTATTCCTCCATTGAAATTTGAATTTGGCGCCGTATGCAAATTAACCATCGCTAGCGTAACTTCGCTTAGTGAATCAACGCTAGCGCAACTTCGCAACCTTACGCTACCCCTGAGCGCAACTTCGGACTTTAGAGAATTTGCGGAGCGCTGGCGAAACTACGCCTGGCGAAGTGTGGCGAAGTGCAGCAAAGTTACGCCTGGCGCAACTACGAATCTTAGTGAATTTGCCCCTTAATAAATCTATGGGTCCCTACATACATTTTAAATCATTTTCATTTCCATTATTTAATTTGGTTATTTCAGAAGATTCTTCCAATCCCCAAGCCATGAAATTGAGATTTGCTTTAAAAAATGCTCCTGGTAGTGGGCTAGCATTACCACTTCCTGTTATATTATAATATAGCGATTGGAAAGCCCGGATCTTTCATCTTTGGCCTTCATCTTCTGATCAAGGTCGATGTGCTGGTGAGCCTGGGTTCAACAAGGCCCAGTTAAGATTTTTGGCCCTAAGGGAACCGACCCCCTAGAGAAGTCAGGGGGAACAGGGACCCAGTTCATGTTAAGAAGATTATCTTGTACTTCAGTTTAGGATTGATTGCTGGATGTAGCACTACCTGAGGCATAACTAAATTCTAGCTAGAATTTACTCCCTGAATATTTCTACTGGAGGGGATCCTGGTAGACTTAAAGGTGCATCTCACGATCTACCAGTCTGTGTCCACAGATGTGTTCTGTATTTGCTGCTGTCATTCATCTACCTCAAGTGATCTTACTTGTGAGTATAACCCTGTGGTGTTTACAAATAAACTTTTTGCCTTCTTAAAAAGCCCCCGGCATCCTATACAACTTATGAAGCTAATTGGTGTAGTTACACGACACCTTCTCCCTTCCTTCTCCACCACAGTGAGGAGTCCAGTGTAACCAATGTTCTACCTCATTAAGCTAGAAAATATCCTGGGAAATGATAGAGTTATTGCACAGACACTTTAATAATACCAACAAAAATATGAGACCACTAAAAAACTGACTAAAGAGAGAAATAAAAGAGAACCTGAGGTATATACAGTAAACGATATAGATGGCCACATAGTCAGCTCATCGCACTTCGATCCTGTTCCCTGTACCATAAATAAAGCAGAATTAGACTTCTACTGGAGAAGCAATGTTATCTATAGCTTTCTGTACTGCAACAGCCTGCTCCATGTGTGCCTTGAAATGGGCTGCTTTCAACTCCTATTTGTCTCCTGATTTATAACTGATGTTTTTTTATAATTTGTTATTGGAGGGCTTTTATATTTTCTTTCCCAACTGTCCTACCAAATTGCAGTTATTTAGAACCAGCTGATCCCAGCTTCGAGAATGCTTAAATGTCAAGGGACAGAGTGTTTTATAGTTTTTACTGCAGGGGTCACAGCGGAGTTCTTGTCAAGTGTAAAAATGTTCAGGTCATTTTATAACGTAACGATGATAATAATTTGGTATTTTTCTATTATTGTTGAATATTTTTGAACTTATAAGTACATTTCTCAATGGAAAATACCAATACTGTGATAAAATGAAATATTCTATAATCAGAGATCACATGGGTACAAATTAGCTGGCAGTCTAATTCATCATTAGCTATTATGACCTATGAATTGTTCACAAAACATATTTTTAAACGTATACAGGTATGGGACCCGTTATCCCAAATGCTTGGAACCTTGGGTTTTCCGGATAACGGAACTTTCCATAATTGGGATCTTCATACCTTAAGTCTACTAGATAATCATGTAAACATTAAAGGGGTTGTTCATATTTGAGATAACTTTAAGGGGCCGATTCACTAACTTAGAGTGAAGGATTCAAAGTAAAAAAACTTCGAATTTCGAAGGTTTTTTTGGGCTACTTCGACCATCGAATGGGCTACTTCGACCTTCGACTACGACTTCGAATCGAAGGATTCGAACTAAAAATCGTTCGACTATTCGACCATTCGATAGTCGAAGTACTGTCTCTTTAAAAAAATCTTCGACCCCCTAGTTCGCCATCTAAAAGCTACCGAAGTCAATGTTAGCCTATGGGGAAGGTCCCCATAGGCTTGACTAACTTTTTTTGATCGAAGGATATTCCTTCGATCGAACGATTAAATCCTTCGAATCGTTCGATTTGAAGGATTTTATCGTTCGATTTGAAGGATTTTATCGTTCGATCGAAGGAATAATCCTTCGATCGTACGATCGCACTATTTGCGCTAAATCCTTCGACTTCGATATTCGAAGTCGAAGGATTTCAATTCCCAGTCGAATATCGAGGGTTAATTAACCCTCGATATTTGACCCTTAGTGAATCAGCCCCTAAGGGGCAGATTCATCAAGGGTCGAATTTCAAAGCGGAAAATACTTTGAAATTCGACTATCGAATAGAATCCTCCGACATTCGAATTCGAAAGTCGGAGGATTTTATTCATTGTACCATCGTATTCCGATCGTAGTACCATCGTGCGATCCTACTCCGATCGTACTTCGAATCGTATGATTCGAACAATTTTATCGTACGATTTTCCTTAGAATATACAAAAACTTAGAAAATTGCTCTGGAAGGTCCCCATAGGCTAACATAGCACTTCAACAGGTTTAAGTTGGTGAAGTATTGAAGTCGAAGTTTTTTTAAAGAGACAGTACTTCGATTATCGAATGATTGAATAGTCAAACGATTTTTACTTCGAATCGAAGTCGAAGTAAATTCGAAGTCGTAGTATCCTATTCGATGGTCGAAGTATTCAAAAAATTACTTCGAATTTCAAATTTTTTAACTTCTAATATTCCCTCAAATTCAATTCGACCCTTGATAAATCTGCCCTTAGTATGATGTAGAGAGTGATATTCTGAGACAATTTGCAATTAGTTTCCATTTTTCATTAATTGTGGTTTTTGACTTATTTAGCTTTTTATTCAGCAGCTCTCCAGTTTGCTAGTTCAGCAGTCTAGTTGCTAGGGTCCAAATTTCCCTAGCAACCTATCATTTATTTGAATAAGAGACTGGAATATGAATAGGAGAGGCCTGAATAGAAAGATGAGTAATAAAAAGTAGCAATAACAATACATTTGTAGCCTTACAGAGCATTTGTTTTTTGGAAGGGTTCAGTGACCCCCATTTGAAAGCTGCAAAGAGTCAGAAGAAACAGGCAAATATTTCAAAAACTCTAAAAAAATAAATAATGAAAACCAAATGAAAAGTTGCTTAGAATTGGCAAGTCTATAACATACGAAAAGTTACCTTAAAGGCGAACTACCCCTTTAAACAAAGCCAATAGACTGGTTTTGCTTCCAATAATGGTTAATTATATCTTAGTTGGGATCAAGTATAAGATTCTGTTTAATTTTAATTAATTTAAACAGGTATTTGAGCTATTGTACAGAAATCTGTTATACAAAATGCTCTGAATTACATAAAGGTCATAGACTCCATTTTATCCAAATAATCCAAATTTTTTAAAATAATTTCCTTTTTTTCTGTAAAAATAAAGCTGTACATTGTATTTGATCCAAACTAAGATATCCTTTATCCTTATTGGAAGCAAAGCCAACCTTTTGGTTTTATTTAATGTTTACATGATTTTCTACTAGAATTATGGTATGAAGATCCAAATTATGGAAAGATCCATTATCCGGAAAACCTGAGGCCCCGAGCATTCTGGATAACAGGTCCCATACCTGTAAATAGAAAAAGGAACTCATTTTTAAAAATTTGGATGATTTAGATTAAATGGAGCCTATGAGAGGCAGCCTCTCTGTAATTTTGAGCTTTCTGGATAATGGGTTTCCAGATTATGGATTTCATAACTGAACGGGTATGGAACATGGTACAAAATTGTGGTCCTTAGTGCACCTTAAAAAGCAATTTTGTAAAATGCAAAAGTAAGGGGATGGGTAGGGAGAAGGCCCAAGATCCTGATGCTGACCCTATTATTAGACCGTAATAGCAAGGCAGCATGGGCGTAACTACAGTGGAAGCAGACCCTGCAGCTGCAGGTGGGGCAGGAGGTATATGGGCCCCATGAGACCCTAATTCATATACAATTTCAGTAAATATTAATAAAACAGATCAACCTCTAGATATTTTGGGTTCCTAAAATGTTTTTGCTGTGGAGCCCTGTAATATCTTGTTATGCCACTGTAAGGCACAGTGTAATGTACACTTTTTATACTGCTCCATCATCAGTAATTAAACCCTTATAATATATACCCTTCTCTACTGCAAATCATTATTTCCAGCAGACGTAAACAAATGCTGTTTATAATGGGGTCTCTGATGATTTAGTCATCATTAGATAAAAATATTCAGAATAAGACAATAAATGAGCTTCTGTGCCATATTCAGCAGAGCTGCATAAGAAGATACAATCATCACAAGCTTCCACACTATAGGAGTTATAGGACTATCAGTGGTTTAATTTTATTACTGGGCCCCACAGCAAATTCATTTTAGGGCCCCCAACATAACCAGAAGTTGTCTTTTTTTACCAATATATATTGAGTGCTCATTATTCAGGGACTCATGGGGCCCCTATACCTCCTGGGCCCCCTGCAGCCGCAGGGTCTGCTTCTTCTGTAGTTAGTGAGAACTACTACAGTCAACAACCAACTTAGCCTATTGGATTGCATATTGGGAGATGTAGTTCTGAAATCTGCTTCCCCTTATGCTTCTATAACACACAAGCAGAAGAACATGCCCAGGCCCGGAACTGGCAATCTGTGGGTTCGGGCAAATGCCAGAGGGGCTGCTATAAGGCCCCATAGAAAGTCAGTATTTAGTGGGCTGGTGGGAGCTGTTTGGGCCTCTATGTGGGCTGATTGGGCCTCTGTGTACCTGAAATGCCAGGGCCTATTTTAATTCTCAGTCTGGACCTGAACATGCCTAAAGGTGGTCATACACAGGGAGATCCGCTCATTTGGCGATGTGATGTCGCCAAACAAGCGGATCTCTCCCCGATATGCCCACATTGAGGTGGGCAATATCGGGTTGATCCGATCGTCAACCATAGGGCCCATTGATCGGATCAGAATGGAGGCAATACATGCGACGGAATTTTTTACCCTGCCCAATTGACATCTGCCCGACTTTTGGCCAACTATCGATCGGGGACGCCCATCAGATGGCCCCACACACGGGCGAATAAGAAGCCGACTCGGCCTGTCAGCAGCTTGCGTGTATGGGGGCCTTAAGGATTAATGAAATATTCAGATTTATTTCAGCAGAGATCAGTGCCGTCTCCAGCTCAGCCAACCAACTGCAATGAGGTCAGCACTCTGAGCACTTTAAGCATTCGTTTGCCAGAGCCGAGGCATCTAAAACATTACTTCTGTACTTCACAACAGAAAAAACAACAGAGGCCCGTGCAGAAGTATAAGGATTTCACTGCCATCACAATAAAAAACATTGATGTAAGTGCAGATTACACCAGTAGCTGTGATTATGAAAGCATTAAAGCACCACAGGGGTGTGAGTCACACAGTATCACTTAATCCCACCATTAGTGGCCTAATGAGCCATGAAATGTAAAGGAGCATACAGTGTGAAACCAAGTGAGTCAAAGGTCCCTGGTGGCTTGGAGGAGAGGACAGAAGATCTTCTTGTTCCCCTGCCCTTTAAAATAAAAACCGTGACTTATTCGGCCTCAATAAAAATCGCTGTTGCGGCAGATCTGAAGATAATGCTTGTTTTTTTAACAAGCATTGGGTCATTTGCACAAAAGTTACTGCATTTGCATTATGTATTAATTAAGACCAATTAATACTAAACACTTCATATAATTGCTTGATATTGCTACTTACAGAAACAAACAAGTTATGCAGTAAGATGGGCAAGATTAACTCCAGTGCAGTAACCCCTAGCAACCAATAAGATCTTTCTTTTAATCCTTTAACTACATTGAACCACTAACTGCTGGTTGATTTCTATTTTGGATTCGGCCGAACCCCCGAATCCTTCATGAAAGTTTCAGCCGAATACCGAACCGAATCTGAATCCTAATTTGCATATGCAAATTAGTGGTGGGAAGGGGAAAACATTTTTCGTGACAAAAAATCATGCAATTTCCCTCCCTGCCCCTAATTTGCACATGCAAATTAGGATTTGGATTCGCTTTGGCCGGGAAGAAGGATTCGGCCGAATCCGAATCCTGCTGAAAAAGGCTGAATCCTGGCCAAATCCCGAATCCTGGATTCAGTGCATCCCTAGTGCAAAGTGTTAAAAAACAATCTATCTGGCAGGCAGGCACCCAGGAATGGAGCATCCACATAAAGTGTGTGTGTGTGGGGGGGTGAGCACATATTTGTCTCCTATCCAGGCCCGGACTGGCAATCTGTGGGTTCTGGCAAATGCCAGAGGGGCTGCTATAAGGTGCCATAGAAAGTCACTATTTAGTGGGCTGGCGGGGCTGCCTGGGCCTCTGTGTACCTTAAATGCAAGGGCCTATTTGAATTCTCAGTCCGGACCTGCCCCTATCCTACAATCTTCCTGTCACCTAAATTGCGCATCATACAGTGGCCAAAGTTAGGGATCGCCAACAAGCAAAGACCATAGAGGAGCCCTTTATTTACCACTGGCCCAATGACAGAATCCACCAATGCCATGTGATACACCTAGTTCAGGATTTCCTAATATGGCTGGATGTAGAATGAAAACAGACCCTTGGCTCATGTTTTCTTTCAATGAGCACCAACATCGTACTGGGATACCAGGAAACCTACCATAGGCCCATTCTCCACATGTTTAATTTCTTGTCTTTATTCTCCTAGTCTTTTTTCTCTTTACCTGCCGTCATCTAGCATTTTCTCCATGCTTTCTCTTGTTTTCATACAGAAAAGATGAATGGCAAAGATATAGGCAAAACGGTTGGGTGAGCAGGAGGGCCCATTGACATTTAGGCCTACCGCAGAGTTTTACTGGTATCCCAATGGGCCAGTTCAACACTGAATGATCATAAGAGGTCCAGGACTAGGAAATGACCCTTTTAAGACCCTCAAAGCTGACCACAAATACAGATAATTTCCATTAATTTTGTTGTTTCCTTACCCCACCTAAAGCTAAAGGCTCCAGCTCTTCTCAACCTTCGTATTTTTGAAGGCTGAGAGAAGCAGATCTGTTCCCTGTTCCATTGATAACATGACCAGCCTGTGTTCACTCACATACAGTGGAGCTGAGGTCAGTCCAAATACACAAAAGGAAGCATCTCTGGGCTGACCTCAGCTCCACTGTATGTGAGTGAACACAGGCTGGTCAGATTATCAATGGAGCAGGGGCAGAGAACAGATCCACTTCTCTCAAGCTGCAAAACTACAAAGGTTGAGAAGAGCTGGAGCCTTCAGCCTGTGTGTCCGTAGCCTTAACAATCTGCATTTCCTCTGGCCCATAGGCAAGCGTTGCACTATAGACAAAAACAAAAAAGAAAAAAATGCCAGTTATATTAGGAAACTGGGTAATGGAAACAACTCATCACATCACCTCATATTAAATTAGGCCGAAATACTCCAAACACAATGAATATAAACAATAAAGATGATTGTTACTGCCAGGGTGCAGATTTGTACACTTTGCACCTTGTCACCATTAGGAAATTAGATATTTTATGTGTTGGTTTTTTTTGTGCCTAACTTTTCAACCACAAAATACCCAACGAAGCATGCATTCTATTAAACTGTAATGGAGTAATGTGTAAAAATGTAATGTGTTTATGCGTATCGCACTGCGAGTTCCAACAAAACATTTTATCAAATACATAAATGAAAATTAGTTTCAGGAGACATTTGAATGGACTAAGCACATTAGGTTCACATACCCTGGTTACGTTATCCTGTCGGAATATAGAATTAAATCTAGAGATGTGATTACTTTTAGCATGAATACAAGGGTTTATGTATTAAAACATTCATACGGTTATGACTATGTCTTTGCTAAATGCTATGTTCTGTTGTTACTGGAGAAATGTATGGGAAATGTACAAAGACCACAGAGAGAACTGTAAGAACACTTAGGGGGGTATTTACTCAAATTTTTCAAATTTTTATGAAACCACAAATAAGTGCATTTCCACGAATGTCAATCATTTATCAAAAGAAAAAGCACGAAGGGGAAAACCTCAAAAACCACAAAGCAAAGAATGATCTTCCAGTTGTAAAAGGGACATCTGCCATTGACTTCTACATGATATCGACAGGTTTTACCGAGAGTATTTTCGGATTCAGAATTGTCTCAGTTTTGTCACATAATAAATCCTGGAAAAAAATCACTCTTTTTTTTCCCTGCATTGTGCGACAAAAAACCTTACCAAAAAAGTTGAGGTTTAGTAAATGCCACCTTATGGGGTGCATAATCCAGTGCTCCCTGAATGATAAGCCAGTTAAGGGGCATATAGGTGGTGAGCTGGGGAAGCCTACATGCCTCCCCTTTTGATTCAAAAGAGATTTTGTGGGAGAGTATATAACTGGCAGTCTATATTGGACATTAAAAAAACTTATTTGAAGACCTGTATTCTTGATAATCCTTAAATATAAATCACTGTCCTAGTCTTCTTAAAAGGACTCTAAAAGGCTTAGATCTAAGTCCACCTCAATCTCTAAGGGGCAGAATTATCAAGGGTCGAATTTCAAAGTACAAAAAACTTCAAAATTCGACCATCGAATTGAAATATCGAATTCGAAGTTTTTTCACTGAATTTGGCAATCCTACGATCGAATAAAAATCGTTCGATCGAACGATTAGATATTTCGTATCCAACCATTCGAACGATTTTAGCGTACGATCGAATGATTTTTATTCGATGTATGAAGACTTTAAAAAAGTTTTTAGAAGGTCCCCATAGGCTAACATAGCACTTCAGCAGGTTTAATTTGGCGAAGTATTGAGGTCAAAGTTTTTTTAAAGAGACAGTACTTCGATTATCGAATGGTCGAATATTCAAACTACTTTAACTTCAAATTGAATTCGCAGTAAATTCGAAGTCCTAGGATCCTATTTGTGTATCCAAAAAATTACTTTCGAATTTCGAATTTTTTTACTTCAAAAATTCTCTCGTATTCACTCCGACCCTTGATAAATTTGCCCCTAGTGAAACATGTGATATCAAACTCATGATTAAGGCCTAATGGTAACTTCGTCTGTAGATATCAGATCTTCTATCTGCAGACTAAGGATTATCAAGAATACAGGTCCTCAAAAAAGTTTTCTTTAATACGTTTAGTATACTACATAATTGACAGGTTTAATGAGAATAAGTCGAGATAATTGGATGTAATATTTGGGGACTAATATGTATTTTTTAAAACTTTTATATATATATTATATATGTGATACTATTGTTTATACAGGCTCCAAGGAATAGGAATATGACCCAGAAATGTATGGCTGATAATATGTGTAATTAATGAAATGGTTTGCCCAACTCATTTGATTGGTTTCAAACTGAGGTAGGAGGGGCCTTGTTGGTTTTACATTTTGGAACTGTTGTAATGCTGACATTATCACCTATGATTAAGTGCCGGTAGTTGTGAAATGCGTAAGGTGGATCGTGGAGGGGTTAGTACAGGAGTGCCCATACTTTACTAATTCGAGGACTACGTTTAGTCACGATTTCCCATTATGATCTACATCCATTGTTAGGATTCTGTTCCATGGAAAATATTACTTAAAAATTGATTGATGAAAAAATGTATAGTGATATATTTAACAAACAACTATTTCTTATGTAACCTTAACTTAATAAATATATGAATGAAAAGAATGAATAGGAGGGTGATTTAGACAAGCTGTCTGTTAACAGTGTCTTCATTTACTAATCACCAGATAAAGGTCTACTGGTTAATCCTGATCTACCTTTTGGGAACCCCTGGGTTAGTATGTAAACAATTCTATTATATGAATTGAATAAAACTGGATTTGAGCTATGGGATATAATTTTTGTAAACATGCCTCCCCTTGCCTGACCCCAACAAATTAAATTTAGGGCCCAAAAATATTGGTAGATTCTTTTCTACCAATATATATATTGAAAATGTTCATTAATTACTGTCTCACTGGACCCTCTACACCCTTGGGTCCCCTTGCAACTGTCTGTTTCAACCCTGCCTGCCCCACATGAATAAAGCACTGCTGAACATAGGTTGTGCTGTATTCATGGGCGCAGATTCATGCCCCTGTGCTCAAAAACAGGCAGTTTATATTGGCTTGAAGGGAGGGTACAAAGTGCAAAAACATTTTGTATCCTTCCTTCCATTTCGTGAACAGTGTCGGACAAATCCCCCTCCATCTCCCTTACCCTTTCCCTACCAGTGCATACAGTACCTTCTAATTTCTTGATGGGGCTGTTATTGGAGCAGGAGGAGGGGAGGTCAGGGAGCAGAGCTTGTAAGCAGTGGATCTGGCAGCAAAAGGGGAGCGGGTCTGGGCTGGCAGGGGCCATGAGGAATGGGGCCCACCGGGTTTTTTCCTGGGGTCCCTCCGGCCCAGTCTGACCCTGTTTGTGAATGACTATATCACATTTTGGGTCACACTGGTCCCATTATGATTGCTCAGAAAATTGCTTGTGTGTATTCTGGGTGATTATCCCCTTTATGTAGATGAATGTCATCTGGGGCAATCTTGTTCCCTTAAATCAGTACAAATAATCCATACATTTGGACTCATTTACTGTTAGCCATAGCTATTTACACTGATAGTATAAGAGACAGCTGCTGCTTAGGGTCTGAAAGACCTTATGTCCTTTTTGTTTTTCAAAGCATTGTTTATCATCCAATATATTTTAGCAAAGTGGAAAATGAAAAGAATTCTGACTTTGTGCTCAATATACCATCCTGGCATTCCATTCGTAATTATTTTCACATTTCTGCTCTCCTGCGTAGGACTATAGCTCCACAGTGGTCTGGCATCTGCAGTGGCAGGAACAGAATTCCTACATTTACCTAGCATCACAATGGCCTGCAGAAGAAGGAGTGGATAGCAGTCAAACCACTAAACAGATGTAAAATATCTTCTTGTCAGCCTCTCCAACAGCTGTCAATCACTAAGCAAGACACCCCCGAGGGCCAAAGTCAGCTACTCTACAGGCTTGTCATCCAGACAGAGGCCTCTCAGCATGAAGCATTGTGGGACAGGTTACCTGTCAATTCAAAGTTCCTGAAATCTTCAGTTATATACTTTGCCTTAAACAAACAAGTGGGGAGGTTGGGGCCTTTCTTCAAGGAGGCCACTTGGAATGTGCTTGTCAATTGGACACCAAGACAATGGAGATTACAATGGAATTAGCATCCAATTTGTATCAAATCCCCAAAGATTCAAGCCAAACCATGTTATCCCTCTTGCTTGCTGCAGCCAGAAGAAAAAAAAGAAATAAAGACGAGTAGTTCTCAGAGCAAGGACAAAGACTTGTTATCCCTATCTCTTAAAAAGAGATTACAATTGTCTTGGTTGTTCAGGCAAAGTCAGCATTTTTTTTCTTCCTCAGCTTTGAGATGTTTGATTGACAATACCCTGGGAGATGTCACCGTCCTTGTATCCTTCACTGTAGAAAGGATATCGTCGGCCCCTTTTTTTTTTTCAGGTGCTTCAAACAGTCGTCATATTGACAGGCTCTCATGGGGCTCAAGCGTTCAACATCTTAACATCAGCTGGCGGAGAGAAACCCAGGAAGAAAAGCATTAACAATTGCATGGGAATAAGAAAAACTTGCACTAAAAAAGGAGCATGTGTGGAATGCCAGCGTAATAATGGAACTGACAGTTTTCTTCTTGTTTCCTTATGCCACAAAGGACTCTTTGACAGTTTATAAAATAGGTCCATTGTAGCTGTCTGCTAGTGGCACTTCATACATTTGGAAATGCCCCGCATAACTTGCATTCCCCTTATTGCTACAGTCACAAAATTCCCTCCATGTTCTTTTTTTACTTTACCATGGTCTCATGGAGACTCTGGGACTCAATTACTAAAGGTAGAAGAGCTGGGTGCAATAAATTAGGAACTGAATTTTCCCTAGAATTCCAGCGTAATTGGGCTTGGCGCAAATGAGTGTAAACATTTTGACATACAGTAGCTCTAGGCAAAACTTGCACCACTTTGTAAATGTAGCACACATTGGTGGTGTCGCGTGGCAGGCCAAGGGGCAGATTTAGCCAGTATTTATCAATGGGTGAAAATTAGAGTTTGAGATTTGATAAATAAGCTTCTATGGGGCCTGTTTACTAATTTGCCTCTTTTTCCCAGGAATCATATTTGTTCTCTAAAAATTTTTTTTTTTAATTTCTCTAAAACTAGGCTCCATTTTCAACTACATGTATATTGCTAGAGTGGTTCATATTATAATCTTTTGACCTATCTGGATGTTCACTGTTGTCAAGATCCTCACAGTTTGAAATAAACTTCTCAACGATCTTCAAGGTGCCATTCTGATTGAGTTCAACTGTATGCTGAAATTCCTGAGGTTGTAAGTTATTGCTATCTCAAGACAACTTGATAAGTTAAAGAGATCACACGTTCAATGCTTAGGAAGGGAGGCAGAACAGGGCAAAAGCCACCAAAAAAAACCTTGAACATCATGAAGGCTACTAACATCTTCAGATGGTTTCAAGGGACCTCTGCCATTGACTCCTACATGACCTTGACAGGTATTAGATAGTGTATTTTCATATTCAAGCTATTTCCAGGGTCGGGTATAGTAAACAAAGAAAAATTCTATTTTTTTTAAAGACTCAACAAAAATTTTAACCTGAAAAATCTGTTTTTGAATTCTTTGAGGAAAACACAACTCGGACCTTGATAAATCTACCCCTGAGTGTAAAAACCCTGAAAAACTCTAATACAAAACTTCTCCAAGTAAAAGCAGTCAAGCTTCCAGAGAAATCAATTGGAGCTGGACTGCTCCTATTGGTCCTTTTTTAGCCATTCAGACACATTTAGAGGTTTTCTGATTTTTTTGTAAAAAAACTTTTCAGACTTTTTAGCACATCATTCAGTGTTTTGTTTTGTTCATACTTTTTGTATGGTTTTAAATTAAGTATATTCATGGTTTCAAAATCACTAAAATAAGAATGTTGAAAAACGGGATTCCCCAAGTTTATACATGCTCCTTCATTGTTTGTAATCTCAGCAGCCAACATGGGTGCAATTTTCAGGAGCTACAGGTATGGGATCTGTTATTCGGAAAGCTGTTATCCAGACAGCTCCGAATTACAGGAGGGCTATCTCCCATAACTACATTTTATCCAAATAATCTCTGTAATAATAAAACAGTACCTTGTACTTGATCCAAAATTAAGATATAATTAATCCTTATTGGAAGCAAAACCATTTTATTGGGTTTATTTAAAGTTTACATTATTCCCTAGTAGATTTAAGGTATGACGATCCAAATTACTGAAAGATCTAGAAAACCCCCAAGTTCTGAGCATTCTTAATAACAGGTCCCAAAACTGTACATTTAGCCCCATGTGCCAATAGCTTCATTGACCTCAATTGGTGCATTGGTGCTATTTTACCACTTTGTATATAGTGTTTTACATGTGCAAATGTTCTTGTGCCTAGAGGGGTTGCCTTTTATTCAACCATAAAAAACTTAGAAAAGTGCTGGGGAAGGTCCCCATAGGCTTACATTGAACCTCGGTAGCATTAAAGTGGCGAAGTATGAAGTTGAGGTATTTTTTAAAGAGACAGTACTTCGACTATCGAATGGTCTAATAGTCGAACGATTTTTACTTCGAATCATTCAATTCGATCGAATTCGATCTAATTTGACCAATTCGATGGTCGAAGTACCCAAAAAATACTTCGAAATTCGAATTTTTTTCAATTACAATTATTCCCTCGAGCTTATTAAATCTGCCCCTAAATGTTTACTTGAAAGCAAACCACCCCTTTATTATAATTCTAGAGCAATATAGAGATGTATTTCACTGGCTCTTTTTCTCCTTCATCCTCTCCGGCTCACTTTCTGGTTCCCATTTCTTAGACAGATATCTTACTCATTGCCTCTTTCCTTTTAATCAATCCCAAATCCCGTACTGACTTTTTCAGCCTCAGTGAACACAGCCACCGTTATCCTCCACATTTGCACCGTGTTATGGATAGTGATGGACGAATAAATTTGCCAAGCAGAATTTGCGGCGAATTTCCGCGGTTTGCCGACCGGTGAATACATTTGCGAAACTGCGGCAAAAAATTTGCCAGCATCAAAAAAATTTGGACACACATGTCACTCGTGTCAAAACTGTCATGCGTCAACATTATTGGGATGCCCATTGACTTTAATGCAGGCGTCAAAATTGGCGTTTTGCAATTTTTTGCTGTTTTGAGAATTTAACTGGAAATTCACACATTTTCCAGTGAAGCGAAACGGGACTATTTCGCCCATCACTGGTTATGGAGCATCCTGGAAGAAATATGACCCGATAGTTGTATAAGTAGAGCAGGCCACATATCTCATAGGAGGGAAAGGCACAGTCTAGATAGTTTCATAGAGTGAGATCATTTTTACTCATGGAAGATTCAGCTTTCTTCTTCATTCTGGTACTTTATTACATTGGGGAAAAACATTTTATATATTTTTATAAAAGTTTTATTATTTTATTTATTTTTTTTAAGTTGTATTAAACCCCCCTGGAATCAACTAAAACAAAGGATAAAAGGACTGAAAACAAAAGACAACAACAAAAAGCCCTTCTCCATATAATTAGCTCACACGCTGCGGGATATTGATGAAACTATTTTTTTTTACCAAATGTATTGGATTTTTGGATCACAATAAAATGACACAATGAAAAAGTTAATAGGAGTTGTGTTGGTTTCAATTAAGTTTCCAACGGCAAATTAGATTTTTTCTTGAAAGCCTAAAAACCATTTGCACTTTTTCCAGTATAAAAATCAAAATCAAATAGTTTCTTTAAAATGATTCAATCTCCGGAAATTAAGAAAAAAAAAACCTGCTCCTTGTGATTCCTTGTAAGGAAGCTGAATGCAGGGTGTAGTCGTACAAATATACGATATCCTTAGGGGTGGGGTAGTATGGAAGAACTATAGAAAGGACTGGGTTCCGCCATGCAAAAAGGATTTTTGCATAATTGAAAAAAAACCAAAAACAAATTTCAAGCAACTTTCCTACTTTAATGAAAGATATTTTTGGCATCACAAAACCAATTTGCTTGTCAACAGAGGAGCACCCTATGCTGCTGATACACAAGTGAGCCCCAATAGTTGTAGCTTATAAATAACTGTATATTATCTGCCACTCACCATTTACTCTTTAATACCCTTGGGATCCATTATCCGAAAACCCATTATCCAGAAAGCTCTGAATTACAGGAAATCCGTCTCCTATAGACTCCATATTATCCAAATTATTCAGAGCTCAAGAAACTATTTCTGTTTGTTTATGATAGCAGCTGCCATATTAGCTGAGTGTGACATCACTTCCTGCCTGAGTCTCTCCCTTCTCACTCATAGCTCTGGGTTTAGATTACAGTAGGGAGGGAAGGGGGGAAAGGGAGGGGATATGTAGAGGGGAGCAAACTGAGCATGCTCAAGCCCTAGTCCTGGAGGTTTATGCTGAAAACAGGAAGTCTGATACAGAAGCCCATGTTTACACAATAGAAGGAAAGAAATGTTGTGTTTCTTTTGACAGAGGACTCAGAGCAGCATTTCTTTGAGGGTTTACTGGTGTATTTATATAGAACTTTCTGATAAGGCTTACTTAGTTTTAGCTTTTCCTTTTCCTTTAATAATAAAATATTACCTTGTACTTGATCCAAACTAAAATATAATTAATTGAAGGCAAAACTATCCTATTGGGTTTATTTAGGGGGTTATTTTTTTGAATTTATCTCATAATATTAATTAAAAAAGCTTTCCCAAACGCCCACGCCAGATTTTAGCTTATTTATTAATAAAAAAAAGCATGATTTAATCAGATTGCCCAAAAAAGATGGATTTTCGGGCTAAACGCAGTGCAAACCATGATAACTTCAAATTGAAACAGGTGCCTCTCCCATTGACTTAAACATGACCTTGACATGTCTGAGATGGCAGATTTTCAGATTTGGGCTTTTTGCAGCATCGGGGTATAATAAATCTCAAAAAAAAAAACTAAATTTTTTTCAAGATTTCAAATTTCGACCTTAAATGTTTAACTGATTTCTAGTAGACTTAGAGGCAAATTTATGAAGGGCTGAATTGAAAATTCGAATTTTTAAATTTGAATTTCGAGTTAATTTTTGTGTAATTCAACAAGGGAATAGTCCAAATTAGATTCTAAATTTGAATTTCAAAATTTATAATGTAGTGTCCTTTAAGAATTCAAATTCAACTGTTTGTCATCTAAAACTTGCCGAATTGGTGTTTTAGTCTATGGGGGACCTCCTACAATCAATTTGGAGTTGTTTGGCGGACTTTTAAAAAAAACAAATTTTTTTAAGAAATTGTTTTTTTTTGGGTGAAAAAACTAGAATCGATTCGAATTTGATCCAAGTTTGCAGGTCGATCCTATTCACTCGAATTTAAAAAAAAATTCAAATTTTTTAATAAATTTCGATTGGTCGTTTTTTTTATACGTTCTTATAAACTCCCATAAACTCTAAATTTGACTCTTAATATGCCCCTTAAAGTATATCGATCAAAATTTCGGAAAAATCCCTTATCCGGAAAAATCCCAGGTCCAGAACATTCTGATTAAGAGATCCCCTTCCTGTATGATATTCCATTAAATGTGAATTCTCCATTTGCATGAGATTAAATACACGTTAATTCGAAGGTCTCTCTTTTACAAATCCCCTCGGCAGCAGAAATATTGTCATTTGCGTTCTGATTATTTGAATATTGCTGCGGGCATCTTACACGACATTCCCAAATATGGTCTCACCCTGAAAGCTTGTTCTTATTGCCGAGTGACTTAACTGCTGAGGAATTGCTACAGTATAAATAGACGGGGATTGCACTGGCAAAGATTAAGATGCTCTAAATAGTCAATTAAAGATATAATAGAATGCACACGTCTAGCACCAGCGAGAGGGATTGTAGGTCGTTTCGTTTGTCTTAAAGTTCATTCACACACACTGCTCATTCAGTAAGGAAAATACTGCTCACTTAAAGGGCCACTATATGTTCATTACAAATCTATTTTTTTTAATACAGAAATATCTGATTTCCCAGACTGCAAGGAAATCATAATAATCTGTTTGTGCTCCACCCCCCCTTAGGCTCACAATGTGATGCAACCCCTCTCTCACCTTGTTCCACTCAGAAGCAATGGATTCTGGGATTTGAAATCCCTCTGATGTCCAGAGAATCTGTGAACCACCCACAATGGAAAACAGAGGGACTTCAAGTTCCAGAATCCATCACTCCACAATGGAACAAAGTGAGGGAGGGTTTGCATTACACTGTGAGCCTAAGGGGGTGGTGAATAAGTCCCTGGAGTACAAGAAGACTATCATGGTTTTCTTTTAGAGGTTTGGAAGTTCAACTAGATGCACCTTTTTACAGAAGCAAAACTGAGTAAGCTTAAAAGGTTGTACAGGTATGGGATCTGTTATCCAGAATGCTCAGGTAAGAGATAAGGAATGCTCCAGAAAAGAGGTCTTTCCATTATTTGACTCTCCATACCTTAAGTCTACTTAAAAAAACCATTTAAACATCATATAAACATACTAAATACAAGTTTGGCACCTGTTATTCAGAATACTCAGGACCTTGGGTTTTCCGTATAATGTATCTTTCCATAATTTGGATCTCCATACCTTTAGTCTACCAGAAACTCAGGTAAACATTAAATAAATCCAATAGGTTTTGCTTCCATTAAAGGGATACTGTCATGGGAAAAAACTTTTTTCCAAAATGAATCAGTTAATAGTGCTGCTCCAGTAGAATTCTGCACTGAAATCCATTTCTCAAAAGAGCAAACAGATTTTTTTTATATTCAATTTTGAAATCTGACATGGGGCTAGACATATTGTCAATTTCCCAGCTGCCCCAAGTCATGTGACTTGTGCTCTGATAAACTTCAATCACTCTTTACTGCTGTACTGCAAGTTGGAGTGATATCACCCCCTCCCTTTCCCCCCCCCCCCAGCAGTCAAACAAAAGAACAATGGGAAGGTAACCAGATAACAGCGCCCTAACACAAGATAACAGCTGCCTGGTAGATCTAAGAACAACACTTAATAGTAAAAACCCATGTCCCACTGAGACACATTCAGTTACATTGAGAAGGAAAAACAGCAGCCTGCCAGAAAGCATTTCTCTCCTAAAGTGCAGGCACAAGTCACATGACTTGGGGCAGCTGGGAAATTGACAAAATGTCTAGCCCCATGTCAGATTTCAAAATTAAATATAAAAAAATCTGTTTGCTCTTTTGAGAAATGGATTTCAGTGCAGAATTCTGCTGGAGCAGCACTATTAACCGATGACAGGATCCCTTTAATGATTAATTATATCTTAGTTGGGATCAAATACAAGCTACTGTTTTATTATTGAAGAGGAAAAAGAAATTCATTTTGAAAAAAGTGGATTATTTTAGTAAAATGGAGTCTATGGGAGACAGCCATCCCATAAAAGTTTTTTTTGCAGAGCATGAAACGTACCCCCCTCGGTCACTCCAGCCTAATCATCTTCCTCAGCCCCCGACCGGCATTAATATTATTCATTTGTAAAATCATTTCATTTTTGGCTGTTCACCTTCAATTGACTTTGAGAGTAAAGTGAGTTAGGGTTGGAACATCATCAATAAAGTCTTCTAATTTCCATCCCACCCCCCAGTCTTTGCTAAGAGGACCCAGGCAATTTCTTGTAAGATCTGTGGCATTGCTCAGGCTGAAGCTTCCGTATTCCCACGTGTAGCACCAAAGAGGAAACATTTGCATCTGAAAACCTGCATATTCCGCTCAATTGCTCAATTCCCGGACCTCACCATCTTGCCGAGACTGCAGGCCATCATTTCTTGATAGCATTTCTACTCGGAGGTGACAATCCTCCCTCATGTTCTTGTTAGACAGCCGGGAATATATGTCAGGATTGTGTACCTTCCAGTGACCTCAGACATCAGTGACCTCCATAGAATTTATCCACATTCCTCCTACTTGGATAACATGGAAACAATGTGCTCATATTTAGGGCTGAGCTCTACCAATACTTTATTTTAGTGTAATTTCACTTTTTCACCATTTCAAGCAATATCTTGCACCTCTTGCAATATTAATAGTCTAATAAACTGGGACCATCTTATAGATTGTGTATATTATAAGTCAAAACAAGTGCTTACCAGTAAGCTAATTAGCCATTAATATACAATGTGTCCTTTATCTCTCTATGGAGCAAGCAAAACCATCTACAGTTAAGGTGGCCATAGACGCATCAATAACAGTGTACAAAACAAATATTTGTATGATATTCGGTGTGTCTATGATGGGAGACGATATCGGCAGATGAGTCGGAGATCGGGCTGGCTGGAGAATTTTCATTGGGCGCCTTTGAAGGCACCTGAACATTTACCATTTCTAGTGCTGAATAGTCAGATACAAGTAGAATTCTATTGTTTCTACCTGCATATCTGATGATTCAACTCTGCGTGTCTGTATTGAAATTTACGATCTTTCTTGCGTCCAATGGTCGCAGGATCGATTGTTACATCTATCGCCATCTTTACATCTGTCATGGCAACTCTTTTTGTTCAGCTCTCTACAGGTAACCCCTATGCAATTCTGGTCAGGCAGAAAACCAGATCTGGTGATCTGCTTTGCCTCGGCCTACCTGTCCCTACCTACAGGATTTAAATTTAATACTGACACAGGATTGCTACCCATGGGGCTGCTATCTCAGGTGCCCCCACACTGCCTCTAGGGCCCTGCCGACCAACTAATCACCCATCAGTATTAGGCATTGATATTGCATGAGGACAAGTGGACACTCAGGCTTCCTATAGACCAGAGGGATATGAAAAGGGATTTCACAAAGCAAACACCACAGAGCAGATGCCACTTTCCCTGCTTATTTATAAAGCTGTGAGCAAATAAAAAACCCACCATGTAAATGCAGCGGTCACTTATATATTAGGAAGCAGAAACTTATCAAAAAATACTGTATAGATATGTCCCAAATGCAGAACATGTTTAGGAAAAGAATCAAATTAAATTATCAGAGAAAGCATATTTCGATTCAGACACTATTGCCACCTAGTGGACTCATACATTAACTACACAATTATTAATTGTACATTTATTTTCCCTCTCTCTTTTCACAGGCAGTGGAGAAACCTAGAAAATGTATATTTACATGAACCTTCAGCTCTTTTTATATACATGACACAGATACAGATGCAAAACTAGTTAGATAGATAGATGATAGAGAAAGAGACAGACAGACAGACAGACAGACACAGACAGATAGATAGACAGATAATAGATAGATAGATAGATAGATAGATAGATAGATAGATAGATAGATAGATAGATAGATAGATAGATAGATAGATAGATAGATAGATAATAGAGAGAGAGAGAGAGAGAGAGACAGACAGACACAGACAGATAGATAGACAGATAATATATAGATAGATAGATGATAGATAGATAGATAGATAGATAGATAGATAGATAATAGCGAGAGAGATACAGACAGACAGACAGACAGATAGACATATAATATATAGATAGATGATAGATAGATAGATAGATAGATAGATAGATAGATAATAGAGAGGGAGAGACAGACAGACAGACACAGACAGATAGACAGATAATATATAGATAGATAGATGATAGATAGATAGATAGATAGATAGATGATAGATAGATAGATAGATAGATAGATAGATAGATAGATAGATAGATGATAGATAGATAGATAGATAGAGATATCGATAGATTAGATAGATAGATAGATAGATAGAGAGAGAGAGAGAGAGAGAGAGAGAGAGAGAGAGAGAGAGAGAGAGACAGACAGACAGACAGACAGACAGACAGACAGATAGATAGATAATTTGGACAATAGATACTTGAGTAAATATGGTAGTGGAGATATTCAAAGCATAACTAGGACTTTGCTGACACCTAGTGGATAGTTTAGCTATTTTATAAAATATCTTCATGGAACAAAATGCTTTAATGATTTATTATGGACCGACAAAGTAAAAAGTAATTGGGTAACTGTAACTTTAATTTTTAATTTAAGACCCTATCGTATTCATTCAGCTGTTCATCTGAACACAGGCCGGAACTGTACTGAGTCAGTGTAATCAAGCTGACTGTAGTTCAAGAATGAATAAAGTATCAATCTATTGTAGGCATGGTACAGGTATTGGACCTATTATCCAGAATGCTCAGGACCTTGGGTTTACTGGATAAGGGATCTCCATACCTTAAGTCTGCTAGAAAATGATTTAAATATTAATTAAACTCAATAGGCTGGTTTTGCTTTCAATAAGGATTAATTATATCTTAGTTGGGATTGAGTATAAGCTACTGTTTTATTATTACAGAGAAAAAGGAAATCATTTTATAATTTTTATTTGATTAAAATGGAGTCAATGGGAGATGACCTTCCTGTCATTTGGAGCTTCCTGGATAACAGGCATGTGGATAATGGATCCAATATCTGTATCTCTTTGATTCCCAGAAAGCTCCACATTACGGAAATTTCATCTTCCATGCAGTCCGATTGAATCAAATAATTATAACTTCTTCAAAATTACTTTTTTTCCCCTGCAATAATAAACCAGAGCCTTGTACTTGCTGGTAACTCTACTGCATGAATCCATATTGGTGGCAAAATAATCCTATTGTTTTTAAAGTTTAAGGGGCAGATTTATCAAAAGTCGAAGTGAATTTTCAAATTTAAAAACTTTGAATTTCGAAGTAATTTTTGGGTACCTCGACCATCGAATAGGCCAAATTCGACTTAGATTCGAATTGAAAATACTTCTCAAATTCGACCATTCGAAAATCGAAGTACTGTCTCTTTAAAAAACTCCGACTTCGACACTTCGCCACCTTAAACCTGCCGAATTGCTATGTTAGACCTGCCTAGAACCTATAGCCAGTATTTGGCTAAGTTTTGAGAAGTCGAAGGATTTTTTTGTAAAATCATACGATCTTAAAAATCCTTCGACTTCGAATGTCGGACTACCCTATACGATTTTTTTTTTACTTCGAAATTTGACCCTTGATAAATCTGCCCCTAAATATTTAGTATCCCTATGCTATGATGATCCAAATTATGGAAAGAACCCTACGTCCCAGAATCCATACCTGTAAGATCTGACATGAATGCCGAGCCCATCTGACATAAGCCATTGTATTGTTAAAGGGATACTGTCATGGGAAAAAAAATTTTTTTCAAAATGAATCAGTTAATAGTGCTGCTCCAGCAGAATTCTGCACTGAAATCCATTTCTCAAAAGAGTAAACAGATTTTTTTATATTCAATTTTGAAATCTGACATGGGGCTAGACATATTGTCAATTTCCCAGCTGCCCCAAGTCATGTGACTTGTGCTCTGATAAACTTCAATGACTCTTTACTGCTGTACTGCAAGTTGGAGTGATATCACCCCCTCCCTTTTTCCCCCCTAGCAGCCAAACAAAAGAACAATGGGAAGGTAACCAGATAACAGCTGCCTGGTAGATCTAAGAACAACACTCAATAGTAAAAACCCATGTCCCACTGAGACACATTCAGTTACATTGAGAAGGAAAAACAGCAGCCTGCCAGAAAGCATTTCTCTCCTGAAGTGCAGGCACATGTCACATGACTTGGGGCAGCTGGGAAATTGACAAAATGTCTAGCCCCATGTCAGATTTTAAAATTAAATATAAAAAAATCTGTTTGCTCTTTTGAGAAATGGATTTCAGCGCAGAATTCTGCTGGAACAGCACTATTAACTGATTCATTTTGAAATTTTTTTTTTCCCATGACAGTATCCCTTTAAAGTATAAAGAGAAAAATCAAACAAGGAAGGAGACAAGAGGAGTTCAGTAAAACAATTGCCATCACTAGAGATAGACTTTTAGACTGCAAATACATAGGACTACACATACAAATATTACTTATGTTCTTTCCACTACAAAATGACTGTTCCGTTCTCATAAGACACTATTGGCCGTGTTTTTTCCTGAATGCTAATATATTGCACTTCTCTGCCCGTCTTTCCTTTTTTTGCGAATCCGCATTGTGAATAAATTTCCGCAAAAGGCTCGCAAATGAGAAGGGGTGTTTGCCTGAGTGCGAGGTTGCTGTGCGCTAAAATAGCATTGACGGTAACTTAAATTCACAATTTGCGAAACTGTTTTGCAAATATTTTTTCCGCCACCAACTATGTGGCGTCATTCAAACGCAGTGTAAAAGAAATGATTCGCAATTTACAATTTTTGCCATAGTTAAAAAATCTCTTATAGACATTCGCAGTGTGAAAAACAAATTCGCAAATCTGTTTGCGCACACTCGTATTCAGCTTTATAAATGTAACCGTATGTGTGAACCAATATGCCCTGCGCAAAGTTTATAAATAAACCGCTCAGTCTCTTTTGCAAATGAGCTTAGACACTGAAGCTGAAGCTGGTGAGTTTCTGGATTCTGGCCCTGCAGGCAACTACATAGCCAAGTCCAAGGAGAAGGAACACAGAATAACTAAAGCAGACCCTGGGGGGGGGGCAATTTATTTTTGCCACAATTTGAATTTCTTTGTACTAAAACTCCTGAATTTAAAATTATGCTTTCAAAAAACTTGACTGCGCCATATTTTTGAGGTGCAAAAAATTCAAAAGATTTCAAAGCGTTGGCATCGTGGTCACGGAAAAGTCAATGGGAGCTGTCTATGGCAAATTTAGAATGTTTTTTTAATTCAAGTTTTTCAGGCCATTGAAAATAAAAAAATACAGTTCAAATTTGTGGTCATTTTTTAAAAATTTTGTTTCATCTAATTTTTTAGGTTTTAGTTGTGGTATTCTCTCCCTAAATCAGTGGTACAGGCTGATACATTAGATAGCTTTAAAGGAGAACTAAAGCTTAACTAAACTAGTAGGTTAGAAATGTTGTACATTATGTTTTAGACTTCTGTACCAGCCCAAGGCAACCACAACCCTTTAGCAGTAAAGATCTGTATCGCCTAAGATGCCCCAGTAGCTCCCCATCATCTTTTCTGCTGATTCACTGCACATGCTCTGTGCTGCTGTCACTTACTGAGCTTAGGGACCCACTCACAATATACAGTACACATAGAATAGAAATGTCACAATATAAGGCTGATTAGTAATTAATTCAGATAATTACTACATGGCAGCACAGAAACCAGTGCAATTAGCATCAGAATTTAATAATCAGCCCTGTAGCATCAGCTTATATTACAGACCAACCTCATTTTCTGCTTAATATTAAGGGGCTGATTCACTAAGGGTCGTACGATCGTAGGATTATTCCTTCGATCGAACGATAAAATCCTTCGAATCGAACGATTCTAAGGATTTAAATCCAACGATCAAAGGAATATCCTTCGATCAAAAAAAGCTAGGCAAGCCTATGGGGACCTTCCCCACAGGCTAACATTGACTTCGGTAGCTTTTAGATGGCGAACTAGGGGGTCGAAGTTTTTTTTTATAGAGACAGTACTTCGACTATCGAATGGTCGAATAGTCGAACGATTTTTACTTCGAATCCTTCGATTCGAAGTCGTAGTCATAGTCGAAGGTCGAAGTAGCCCATTCGATGGTTGAAGTAGCCCAAAAAAAACTTCGAAATTAGAAGTTTTTTTACTTCAAATCCTTCACTCGAAATTAGTGAATCGGCCCCTAAGTGACGAGCCCTAAGCTTAGCTTCTCAACAGCTGCTCAGAGCCCACTGAGCATGTGAGTGTCACAGACACTTTCCAAGATGGTGACCCCCTGTGACAAGTTTGAAGTCCTGGATCATTGCTGCTATTGACAAGCTGAAACTTTGCAAAAGTGCAAAAAGTTTATTCTATAAAATATAGCATTTTTATCCATATTAATGTAACACCTATTTGGGCCACTCGGGGTTAATTCACCAGCTAGAACACTAGAGCATGGGTTACACGCGACTTACACCCAGGGCAGGGCCTTCGCTAAGTGGAAGTGTTCCCTCTATGGTGTAGTGCAACTACATCCCCCCAGGCTACTGTGCACACAAAAACAACTTGGGCGCCAGGAGGTTCTTAACAATCAGGAACGGTTTATTATGCCGAAAAGGGCAAATGACCACAGGTTTCAGTAGTCACGCAGGAGTTGAGGAAAACAGCATATTGAGAGCTCACACAGATCAAAGGCAGGCTCACACAGAGAGTACACAGGTAAATGCAGTACAACCTTTCCCTCCTGGAAGTTGTCAGGAAAGCAGCTTCTACCCTACAGTCCCTCTTCACTGAGGTCCCTGACTGGAGGCAACACATAAAGCCTCTGGGAAGCTACTCCCTTTCTGCAAATCCTTGTTGGAGCTTCAGCTGCTCTTTCTCTCTCACCTCTCTGCCTTTCTCTCCTAGAGAGACTATGACAAGTCTGCCCTAGTATATCTGTTCCTCATTCACGGGGTTTCCTGGTCCCCGACTTGGACACATGACTTCTTCTGGGCCTATTGCACTCAGTCCCCCTGAGCACATCCAGCTGGAATCACATCCAGAGGCAAAAGAGGAAGAGGCCACTCCCTGCACACACTATATAGGAGTGAGTCAGAGCAGTGTCATCAAATCTCTCAGCCTATCACTGTAAAGGTTATTCTGTAACAGGGATTCTACCCAATAACCCAAGGAAATGGTGAAAAGATTAACTCTATAGGGCCTGTATCCCTATAGGGCCCTACATTAATTTTTACGGTTTAATTCTCCTTTAAGAAGGGGTTGGATGGCTTTTTAGCAAGTGAGGGAATACAGGGTTATGGAGGGACTATCTTGAAGATGGACCATCTTGAAGTCAGGAAGGAATTTTCCCCCTCTGAGGCAAATTTTAGAGGCTTCAAATTGGATTTAATGCCTTCCTCTGGACCAACTATATATCTATATATATTGCACACAACAGGCCCAAAAAAAGAAATGCAGCTGTTGACTGAAACAATATGAAGCCAGAAATATTCTCCATCTATTTGTACGGAGATGTATAAAAAGCAGCCTTGTGATATACCAAAAACGGACCCTTCAGCACCGCTGTGAATTTCATGCTTATTTATAAAGCTCAACAAGGATTTTATTCAAAGGCTTTTTTGGTGTACAAATAGCTGCTGCTCAACAAACCATCATACACCTGGTTTTGGGTAGTTCCACTTCTTCATTGAATTACAGAACACTTTTCGTTTTTGGAAGGGAACACTTCATGCTTTATTTCTTGCAGCAACATCAAATGACTCTCATTGACTTTTTCAGTTCCAGCCATACACACTCCTTCCACTTCCATGTACTTGCATTGACTGCCATTGTATCCATCCTGCCTTATTGACTCTACACTGGATGGGCAATGCCATTCCCTTATCCCCCTGCCATACCTTTGCTAAACAAGATAAAGACAAATATCTAGCTCTGCACAATGTTCGCAGTCTTTTTGTATAATGGACAGAATCTCAAACTTCTCTTCATTATTTCTACTTCCCACTTCCACACGAGCATTGAGACCTACTTCATTTCTTTTGATTGACTTTTTAATAACACCGTATACATCATGGCAGGCGTTTTAATTGTGGCTCGTTTATTACCGGAAGGTATAATTATTTAGTACAACGGCTCATATTAACCTCTGCAATCAGCTTGGCACCGGGTCAGTTCTAGTAGATTGCTGTGTGACTCCAGAGCTTATTAACTTGACTGCTCATTAGAATATTTTTGATATTTTTGCTGTCCCTTGTTTTATGTTATCCCGTTTACCTCCTTAAACCCTTCTCTTTTACCTCCCCCTCCCTAAACTTTCCTCTATCCTTTCTGAGGAGAGTTGAATCTCGGCAAAGGTTAGAGATGGTACACCTCATATTTTAGAAATATGTACCTGCCCAATCCACCACAACACTTTGGCAGTGAAGATCTGTACCTCTGAAGATGCCACCAGTAGCTTCTCAACAGCTGCCTAGAGCACACTGAGCATGTGCAGTGCCACTGACACTCAAAAGATGGCCTAGCAAGTAGTGATGGAGGACTGGAGGACAGCTAAAATACTAAAATACAATGTGATTGTGGGAGCACAAGGATAATTTACAGGTATAGGATCTTTTTATCTGGAAGCCGGCGGGTTTTTCTGGATTAGGGATCTTTCTGAAATTTGAATCACCATAACTTGAAAATCATTTGAATAACCATACCTGCTAAAAAATCATTTTAACATTAAAACCCAAGGAGCTAAAAAAAAGTTTATTTGACACAAGCTCTGTGAATTCTGAACTCACAAAGAGTAACAGTTTTATAGACTTGGGAACACATGACATGAGAGTTATCAGTGGGAGAGCATAGAGATATCTCTTCACATCACAGAAAAACAAAGAACTACTCTTAGAGCCAAAGAAAGTGGTTCTGCCTCAAGGCCAGGGTACTAGTGACCAAGGCTAGCTTGAGAACAGAATTTTATTCTCTCTCATCACCAATATGGATTCATGCAGCTTAGCTAACATCAAGTACAAGGTGCTGTTTCATTATTACAGAGAAAAAAAATATATTTTTAATGGAGTCTATGGGAGATGGTCTTCCTGTAATTCGGAACTTTCTTGATACAGGTATAGGAGCCATTATCCAGATAACGGATCTTTCTGCAATTTGTATCTTCATACCTTAAGTCTACGAGAAAATCATGTAAACATTAAATAAACCCAATAGGTTGATTTTGCTTCCAATAAGGATTAATTATATCTTAGTTGGGATCAAGTACAAGCTTCTGTTTTATTATTACAGAGAAAAAGGAAATCGTTTTACAAAATGTGGATTATTTGGAGAAAATGGAGCCTATGGGAGATAGCCTTTCCATAATTCGGAGCTTTCTGGATAACAGATTTCCGGATAATGAATCCCATACCTCTTAATGGAGATGGCCTTCCTGTTATTCTGATCTTTCTTGATACAGGTATGGGACCTGTTATCCAGAATGCTCGGAACCTGGGGTTTTACGGGAAAGGGATCTTTCCGTAATTTGGATTGTCAAACCTTAAGTCTACTAGACTGGTCTTGCTTCCAGTAAAGATTAATTAGTTGGGTTCAAGTACAAGCTACTGTTTTATTATTACAGAGGAGAAAAAGGAAATTATTTTTAAAAATATGGATTATTTGGAGAAAATGGAGTCTATTGGAGATGGGCATTCCATAATTCGGAACTTTCTGGATAATGGGTTTCCGGATAACCAATCCCATACCTGTAATGGGTTTCTGGATAAGGGACCCTACACCAGTATTTGAATGCTCCGGGTCTGCTAGAATTTCAACAATCACGCAAAAAAAAAAAACTGGTGATTGATCCATGTCTTACTAGTAATTGAGTGGTGTTCTGGTGCATTTCATTTCAATTTGTTTAGAAACTGAACTAATATCATTTAATCAAATAGGTCGCTTGGTTCTCATTTAATGATTGGCTGGTTCCATCTGACCTTCAAGCAGCCAATTATTTTTCCACTATTTGGTTTATTCATAATCCATAGACCAAGTAGGGCTTTTCAAGGTTAACTTGTCACAACGACACACTTGTTTTTTTAATATAAATGTCATATTCTATCATAGTTCTATCACTAATAAACTTTGTCAATTTAAAGGAGACGGAAAGCTACTGAAGCAGTTTATTGCCAATAGATTAGCCACAATAGTGCAAGCTATAAGACTATATTTATTCTGCAGAATACTTTACCACACTCGAGTAAACAGCTATTGTGTTCTCTATTTGTTTAGGATAGCAACTGCCATATTGGTTTGGTGTGACATCACTTCCTGCCTGAGTCTCTCCCTGCTCGTTAATAGCTCTGGGCACAGATTACAGCAGGGAGGGGAGGAGGGAGAGTAGCAAACTGAGCATGCTCAAGCCCTAGCCATGGAGGTTTATGCTGAAAACAGGAAGTCTGATACAGAAGTCCATGAGTACACAATAGAAGGAAAGAAATGTGCTGTTAATTTTGACAGAGGACTCAAAAAAAAACAGCAAAAAGAGCAGCATTACTTTGAGGGTTTACTGGTGTATTTATAAACACTTTTCTGCTAATGCTTACTTAATTTTAGCCTTTCCTTTTGCTTTAAGACCCCTCACCCTCAGCCAATATTTCTCTTGTTTGACCGAGTGATCATTATTTTATTCACAGCACGACGCCTGCTAGATTATTACTTGGCCATATCATTTTCTGCCTGTTTATTGAGGGTTGAGCAACAGCTTCACTGCACTTTTGTTTTCTTTCCGAAGCAAAACATATGAACTGCATTTCATAGATGGATTGATGGTTTTCTGTTCCGGCTGGAACAACTTGAAAAACTCGATATCAAAAAGCAAACAAAAAACAGACAAGCAGACAAATAACTGTGCCAACTGCCTCATCTCATTACAACCAATGGATATCAAGGCAACCAAAATACAACCGACAGTTGTTGGGTCATTTTTGTGGCATAGACCCCTGGGGACGCCAGACAGACAATGCGGCTTGTGAAAATGGGAATGTTTCTGTGAGCAAAAGGCTTTGCTGTCTTCTTGCCAGTGTCAGCTCCAGCGACACACATATTTATATGCAAACACTTCAATGGCTCCCTTTAATATTTGGTTCATCCTAAATTCATCAGTAGATATTTAAGTTGATTCAGTTATAAAAATACTGGTGGCTATTTACTAAATGGGGCACGACACGTAAACGTGCATAAAGTAATCTGTGGGGATTTCATGATATTTTCACTCTCATACCCCAGAAAAGGGGTGATTTACTATGACCATGGGTGCTAGAGTGCATGCTCGTGTGCCATTTAGATAGTACATGTGTCTGGGGATCTAACTGAGCTCTGTACCTAGCGCCAAGTTAATTTAGGGCACGAGGTAAGTACAGGGCTCTATTGCAGCCTGCACCTGCTAGCACATCGGAATGAGGTGCAAGGTAGGGAATGGGCTGGGGAAGAATAGGACATGGGAGGGTCACACCTATAGCCACATGGAGCAATAGAAAGCATATTGTATTGAAAAGACCCAGCAGGCAGCACTCAGGATGGGTTAGGTGAGCAAAGAATTATTTCACCAAGACATAAAAAGTTGTAACACAAAGTCCTTTATGAATAAAAACCTACATTCTTTTGTTAAGTAAAGGATACCTGTTGTAAACTCATTGACAATAATATTTAGCCTTCCCCGTCTCTACGCCTAAGGCAAATGCCGGTATGCTCTAACTCAGGATTCCAAAAGTAAAGGACACAAGACTTTAAAAATGTATATTGTGTAAATAGAGTGTATTTTTATAGTACTGTCTTGGGGACCAATAATTTACTTGCTGCTTTAAGAGTGTAGTCCCCTAATCTTTGGCCAGCTATGTGGGCCTAATAAAGGTTTAGACAGCTAAAGGGGGTCCTTGGCTCTAAAAGGGAATTAAGCCCTTGGTTCCTGGGTCAAAGTATGACCGCAAGAGTTTGACCACTAAGTGGCAATATGTAAAAATATATAAATTGAACACACATGCTCAGTGTCTAATTTGTTAGATCCCTTACCTGAACAGGCAGCAAGGGGTTTCAGTGGAACCTGGACAGGTCAAGTCTAGAAAGTAATAGACTACTTACTCTTATAGACATAGGCAGATGGTGATTTTTGTGTTTGGGGAGGCTTCTTAACCCCTAACTTGACAGGGTTTTGGTCTCACGTGTTTGCTTATGTCTAGTAAACACATGGCATGTCATAACTCAATGAGCAACTACTGTAATAGCAGTCAGGTTTCTAATAGCTTATAATCTTCTAGAATGTAAGTGAGTAAAGGAGCCTGTTCTTGTTTTAATGATAATACTCTGTTAGTACCCCAGTAAAAAAATAAACAAAACAAACAAAAGAGTTTCTTTGCCTATGACTAGTGGCAAGATGGGTATGTGTTTAGTGTTTATTCCCCCTGCATAATAGACTGCAGCTTTGAAAAACACTAACAACAAAGGCTGTACACTGGAAATATAAGTCTATATATACTTTAAGTGCAGGCAGAGAAACAGCCCCTCTGCGCATATCTGTTCTTTTCAGTGTCTGCACTCAGAGGGGATTTCAGTACTAAAATACGTATGTATGCATACATATTGACTTAAAATTTGGGCAGATTCAGTGGCTCTGGTTGAAGACACAGATGACTGCAGATATGAGTGGAGGGGCCTCAGCTTGGGCTTATAACAGCTTCAGCAAAAATACTTTTCCTCAGTATGGACTGCCTATTCTGCTTTCCCATTTGCTCTCTTACCAGTTTCTATCCTGTCATTATTGCTCTTCTTGTTTGATATCTCACCTCTCTTTTTATTCTGCTTTCCACCATCACCTATGCATTCCAGTGTTTTTATACTTTGTTTCTCTCTTGTTGCTACTCATTTACCCAATCCATTTTCTCTTCTATCACATTTCAAGTGCCTTTATTTTTCGTTCTACTTACCTTGCCACCCCCCATTTCAGTGCTCTGACTTTATTTCTTTGACTTGGGATACATGTTCTGTTATTTGCTTATAGTTTCCTGGCTGGTGGGGAAAAGGGCAGAAAGGAGTTCAAACTGCAAGAGTAAAGAAATAATGTACCTGGGCACATATCACCTGGGGACTTTGAAACAATCATGGCAGTAGTCAAGGGTATGAAGACGGATATCACAGACTTTAGCTTTTCCCTTAAAAGTGTAAGTCCCAGTCTTACCACTAGGGGGTGGCTTGCCTGAAGGGAGGTTTAAATGTCTTCCTCCAGACTTATCAATCCCCTTGCAGCTATACCGGAATTTACAGCATAAGGGGAAGAACTACTCCGAAGCTGCAGATTTGACTGATATTGCTTCCAATGTTCAGTTCAGTCACAGACTAGATACACTCAGAATACACAGTCAGTAGTTCTTTCTTTTTGTTTTTGCTTTCCTTTTCTTTGTTTTGTCAGGAATGTTTGGGGAAGCTTAGTCCATGCTAATAGATCAATGTAGGAGTGATAGATAGATTAGGCTATTTAGCTGAGCTGTACAGGCTCCATCTAGGAGTGTGGGTGGGATTAGATTCCCAGGTAATCATTGTCCAGAAGCAGGGAGCTAAGTGTGTAGAAAAAGTGACTAGGGATGTGCCCTTTGAGTTTCACCTAGGATATGACCTTAAGTCTGAGAGTGCCTCTGTACAAGCTGTTTGTTGTGCAGAGGTGGAAGAGCACAATCTCCGGTTCTCAAAAGCATCTTGAGGAAAGATGTGTCCACCAAGGCATTGTGCCCAGTAATGAGCAAACAGGTAGGACACTTCTTCAAGAAAGTCAGAGGGAGAGAGGGAGAGGTCAACTTGGGTTTTGGTGGCAATGACATACATGTTATGGAGGGTGGGTGATGCTACATCTGGGGAATCTGCATAGAGCCGGAGACATGAAGCCAGAAATGTGAACAGGGAAATAGGCAACAGGAATGTTATGGACACTACAAAGAAAGAAGAGTCTCTCAGTTCAGCAGCACTAAAAGGTGACTGGATAGGAATGTAGGAACCCATAGGGTTAACACTCCCCTATCACTTTACAGCTCTGGTTGCTGGGCAGAAGCCCACTGAGCATGTGAGTGTCACAGACACTTTCCAAGATGGTGACAAGTTTGAAGTCCTATATCATTGCTGCTATTGACAAGATGAAACTTGAGGTTGGTGCAATATGTTCAGTATATAAAATATGCCAGTTTAAACCATATTCATTTTTAGGGTTTAGTTCTCCTTTAACAAATTTGGTTTAGTATATGTTGCCTGAAATACAAATGACGATGTAGATGCAGTTTGTTTTGATTTATGAACATGGTTTGAATATAATACCCGGTAGAGCAGATATAGTCATAAACACACAGGCATGGAAGGGCACGCTGGAACTTTGTTCATTTTCATTAAACAACAGCGCTCAGTTTTTAATAGGTCTCTCTGTGTCTATTGTGATTTTATGGACTAATTATCTTTTAATCTGCGTGGTATATGATTAGTATTTGATGTACCTAAAACGCTTTCCTCTTGCTTTGATGAGAACGTTATGTACGAGCCATGCTATGAATTTTTTAGAATCAGCAAAGTGCCTGCGGTGGCCGGCCAAGATGGGGAAGGAGACTATTAGGCCTCTTTATACCCTCTTGTCTCTTCATGTTTTTTTAGTTCATTTCCTCGTCTTGATGAAAAAGAAATTAATAGAGTTTTATGATCAGCGATCATCAGAACAGGCAGGCTTTATTTGTCAATGCTATGGCACAGGAGAAAGGAAATCAAATTAATGTTAGATTGAGTAGAAAGCTTATATTTATATACACCACTCCAAACAGCCCTTTGTATGGCACCATAGAAGCCACAAACTCTTAAAACATGTTTTTTTTAGCCAAAAGTACAGGTTTAGGATCCATTATCTGGAAACCCATTATCCAGAAAGCTCCTAATTACGGGAAGGTCTCTGATAGACTAAATTTTAATAAAATACAGATATGGGACCTGTTATCCAGAATGAGTAGGACCTGCGTCTTTCTGGATAAAAGATCTGTCCATAATTGGGATCATCATGCCTTAAGGGGCATATCTATCAAGGGTCGAATTTCGAATTGAAAAAACTTCGGAATTCGAATTCAAAAAGACCAACCGACATTGAGTCAAAGTTTTTTGGGTCGAATAGGACCATTTTCGATTGAACAGGTCCGTATTCGGCCGAAGTTCGAATAGCTCGAATTGAATTAAATTCGATTTGAGGTTTTTTGAAGTCCACAATTGAATCCGTATGGGTTCTAGGAAGTCCCCCATAGGCTAAAACAGGTTTTAGATGGCGAATGGTCACGGTCAAATTTTTAAAAAGAGACAGTACATGATAAATTTCGATATTCAAATTTTCGAATTATTTTCAAAATCAACTATTCCCTAGTCGAAGTACACAAAAAATAGCTTGAAATTTGAATTTTTTACATTCGAAAATTCACCTCGACCTTTGATAAATCTGCCCCTTAGTCTACTAGAAAATCATGTTAACTTTAAAGGAACAATAAAGCAAAAAAATGAAAGTGTCCTAAAGTAATGACAACATAATGTACTGTTAAAACATGTGTGTTTGAAACACAACTATAATTTATATTAACAAGCTGCTGTGTAGACATGGGGGCAGCCATTCAAAGCTGAAAAAGGAGAAAAGGCACAGGATACACAGCAGATAACAGATAAGCTCTGTAGTATACAATGGGATTATTCAGAGCTGTTATCTACTGTGTATCCTGTGCTTGAATGGCTGCCCCCATGGTTACACAGCAGTTTATTTAAAGAAACTATAGATGGGTTTCTGAAGCAAACACACTACTTGTATTGATGCAGCACAACACACTATATTGTCATTACTTTGCTGTTCCTTTAAATAAACCCAATAGGCTGGTTTTGCTTCCAATAAGGATTAATAATATCTTAGTTGGGATCAAGTACAAGCTACTGTTTTATTATTACAGAGGAAAAGTTAACCATGTTTAAAAAAATTGGATTATTTGGATAGAATTGGGTGTATGGGAGATGGCTTTTCTGTAATTCAGAGCTTTCTGGATCATGGGTTTCCAGATAATGGATCCTATACCGTAATTCACATTTTGAAAAATGATTTCCTTTTTCTCTGTCATAATAAAACAGTAGCTTGTACTTGATCCAAACTAAGATATAATTAATCCTTCCTTTTAGGTTTATTTCATGTTTAAAATTTTTTAGTAGACTTAAAGGGGTGGTTTAGAATGGCTAATTCTAAGTAACTTTTCCATTACGCCTCACTTTTAAGTTTTTTATACTCTTTGAATGACAGTATTCAAATATTGAACGACATTAGTTCTGGAAAAGTATTAGTTACATGCGTACATGTGTGTTCCTCCTCCATTCGTGTGATTCCAGTCTCTGCAGCCCCAACATGGTTTTTACTGACCGTTTATAATTTCCTCAGCTGGTAAAGAAAATATTAATGATTTAGGTAAAGACCACTCTTGCCAATTTTTTTTTTACTGTACAGTCAGAGATGACCAGAAAAGATCAGAATAACATTTTATGTATGACAAGTGTGTGTGTTTGTAGTGGTTTGGTCACAGTATATGCTTTGAAGCAACAAGAAAGTCATTGGTAGGATGTGCTCTGTACTGCTCTGCACTGCTGCAGAAGCATGAAAGGAACCTAAACAATAATCTCCCTATAGATCTCACGGTTGTTATTTTTTTTTTTTTTTACAATGTTCCCGTTTTACCAGCAAACTTTTTAAAATTTGCTTATACTGACATCTTGTGATGACAGGAGATCATTACACTTTCATGTTTTCAAGGTATATAATACATGCTAATGTTCTTGATACCAACATTTTATTCATCTACCCAGGCATGTCCATTTAAATAGCCCACTCCTACCTGAACCGCCAACCTCCTGTCCCTGTTCTTAGCCGCAGACAGGAACCAGGGCTGAAACCAGAACCAGGAGCCTGGAGTCGGCTATATTGTTAGATCAGGTTCATGTCCAGTGAGAGAAGGTACAGTCAGCATGATGACAGGTTATGAATATCTAGATGAATGTTCTGGAACTGTAAAGGAGACACACAAGGAACATTGGGGTAGTTTGGAAGGGGTAAAATAGAAGAGACTGTCAGGTGGGGCTAGATTATAGGAACAGAATGACATAAGTAATTGGAAAGATTTGTACGCGTGGGGGGGCGCATGGCACATGGGGACAGAGGAAAGGTTGGCAGATATGCAGAAAGTAATAGGAACAGAGACAGGGGTCATGTGGGGAAATAAAAACATTCCGCAATTGGAAACTGGGGAAAGGAACAACATTACAAGAAAAACTAAACGATAGCCTGGCTAAGAGAAATGGCACATCGGAAAATTCACAATTGGAATGAGGAATAAGCTGGCAGCAAAGAAGGACAGAAAGGAGGCAAGGAGAGATACAGAGAAGCTGACAGGAAAAGAGTGAAAGTTGAGAAGAAGAAAAAAAAAATTTTGAGAAAAAAGAAAAAGAAGATGTAGAATGATCAGAGACATAAGCAGTGGAAAGGTAGGCCCACATTTTAAAAATGCTTTGGCAAGTGGGAGAGCACGTAGGCCAGGATGGTGGTGGGTTAGCTGAGTTATACATTTTGTGGGTCTATGGCACAACAGGGAGCATAGGACAGGCAGAGTATGGCACACACTGGGAGCATAGGACAGGCAGATTATGGCACACACAGGGAGCATAGGGTAGGCAGAGTATGGCACACACAGGGAGCATAGGACAGACAGAGTATAGCACACACAGGGAGCATAGGTTAGGCAGAGAATGGCACACACAGGGAGCATAGGATAGGCAGAGTATGCCACACACAGGGAGCATAGGACAGACAGAGTATGGCACACACAGGGAGGATAGGGTGGGAAAAGTATGGCACACCCAGGGAGCATAGGACAGACAGAGTATGGCACACACAGGAAGCATAGGATGGGCAAAGTATAGCACACACAGGAAGCATAGGGCATGCAGAGTATGGCACACAGAAAGCATAGGGCGGGCAGAGTATGGCACACCCAGGGAGCATAGGGCAGACACTGTATGGCACACACAAGGAGAATAGGGCAGACAGAGTATGGCACACACAGGGAACATAGGGCAGGCAGTGTATGGCACACACAGGGAGCATAGGATAGGCAGAGTATGCCAAACACAGGGAGCATAGGACAGACAGAGTATGGCACACACAGGGAGGATAGGGTGGGCAAAGTATGGCACACCCAGGGAGCATAGGACAGACAGAGTATGGCACACACAGGAAGCATAGGATGGGCAAAGTATAGCACACACAGGAAGCATAGGGCATGCAGAGTATGGCACACAGAAAGCATAGGGCGGGCAGAGTATGGCACACCCAGGGAGCATAGGGCAGACACTGTATGGCACACACAAGGAGAATAGGGCAGACAGAGTATGGCACACACAGGGAACATAGGGCAGGCAGTGTATGGCACACACAGGGAGCATAGGACGGCAAAGTATGGCACACCAAGGGAGCATAGGACAGGCAGAGTATGACACACACAGGGATCATAGGGCAGGCAGTGTATGGCAAACACAGGGAATATAGGGCAGATACTGTATGGCACACACAAGGAGAATAGGGCAGTCAGTGTATGGCACACACAGGGAGCATATGGCAGGCAAAGTATGGCGCACATGGGACACGCAACGTTGGGGTTACCCAGTTGTCTCAAAGGGCTTAATTCTCTCCCACTTAAATTAAAAGAGACTACCAAAACCAAAACACTAGCTGCACAGGCTTAATCATCCCCTGCATTCATCTTTTAAGAGAGAGATTGCCTGGACCTGCACCCATTTTTAAAGGCATACAACCACCATTAAAGGGACAGGTGTGGGAGTACTCCAACCACATGAAAGGTTGGCCATTCTTTCTTCAAAGCAACTATGCTTAAAGTTCAACAATAAACCAAAAATGTGGGGAGGGGGGGTTGTGAAAGCACTGCAAGGCTAAGTAAAATATATACGTACAGTGGAAGTGCAACTGAGATGTGGCCAAATTAGCCACAAACATACAAAAGTGAAGGGAGTGATCAATGCACATTCCCTGGTCCACTGTTTTACTAGTCATTTAGTCATTTTAGAGGGATAGAATAGAAGGAACACAGACATGTACTGACATGCATTCACCATTACCAACAGTGTATTAACTTCTTAAATGCATTCTAAAATTGTTGCTGTTCCATTTCAATATCTGTTTATCATTATGATGGTTGGAGTATTGCTACTTGTGTCAATTGCTATTGGCAAGTATAAGTGTGGTAGCCTCTACCCATGTTATTCAGCGTAATAACCTCCCTCAACCATATGTTTAATTTATGAACCTCATTTGCCAATTTGCTTGTCCGTGAAATATAATTAATATACTTTAGCCAAATCTCTCTTCAAAGTGGCAGCTTTCTGCTAGGAATTTATAAGAGCTCATCTATGAACACAAGTGCAGTGTAAATTGCAATTTCAGGCACAAGTGGGGATGTCATAACTTCTGGCCCTCGTTTCACAATGACATGTTCTACATGTGAAAAATCAGCGCATTCTACTTTGATAAAATATGCCAATTTGTTGAACACTTTGCTGACTGCTAGGATCAAGTAACTGCCAATAAACAGCTGAGAACTGTTAAGAATGCTTTGGGATTGGATTTCTGCCCCAATAACTATTCAGTGCTGGATTTCTATTGAGGACATCTGCCACCACCCCCCATCTTCTTCATGATCGCAAACATGCACATCCAGCATACCTACATCCAGAGCACAGGGGTGTGCAGAGAATTTAGCAACGGTCAAAATCTGCCACCTACCCAGCCTTCAGCTCCGGATGTAAGCGAGTTTCACCTGCGGCTGGGAGGCATACCCCCTTAATTTGTGATCCAGGCCTGTACCTATTCATTAAAGAAATGGTGGGCACTGGGCAGAGATCTTTAGATATGCATCGTCCTCACAGTACACTCTAGGCATGTTTCAAAACACAAGTGTATTGTGCAAAGTGAAATTTGATGCAGTTTGTCATGCATTTTCACCAGACTTTCTGTAATTGCTTCCATGCACTGATAGGCCAGGTCAGCCAGGTGCCCTAGACAACCTGGCCAGTCTCATTGCTCAATATTCGGACGCATATGCATGAATGGACATGTGCACGTATGCGTGAATGGACACGTGCATGCACAAATAGACGCCAGCCAGAGCGGATAGAGGGGACTGGACTGGGGGTAGGAGGCAGAAAAGGTATGTCCCTGGCACATCCCAGCTTTGCTCCCAAGGCATGTGCCTACTCTGCCTACCCTTAGTTCCAGCTACTTGGATTTGTCACCGAATTCCAAACATGCACAAGTGTGCATATGCATTTTTTGAAACAGATGCCATTACACTTAGAATTACAAGATTGCATAATTTACAACACTTTACATTAAAATATGTGCTGTGGGTGCAAACCTACAATGGGGCTATTACTGCCAACTTCAGTGGTCATTTGTGCCCAGTTCTTCAGAACTGTTTGGATGAATGCATTGGTGTTCTGCACCAATATTCTCAAGTGAAAGGAGTGTGTTCCTTTAATGAACAGCGGTGAGATGTGAAATTATTGTGACCATTTTAGCACAACCACGGTTGTGGCCGCATTTGTAAATGAGCCTTTACTTTTGGGGGGTATTGTTCAGGGCAGGGTCAGACTGGGCCGGCGGGACACTTTGTTGGAAGTAGGGATGTAGCGAACGGCGGAAAAAATGTTCGCGAACATATTCGCGAACTTGCGACAAAACATGCGAATAGTTCGCGAACGTCGCAAACCCCATAGACTTCAATGGGAAGGCGAATTTTAAAAGCTAGAAAAGACATTTCTGGCCAGAAAAATGATTTTAAAGTTGTTTAAAGGGTGCAACGACCTGGACAGTGGCATGCCAGAGGGGGATCAAGGGCAAAAATGTATCTGAAAAATCCATTGTTGACACAGCGCTGCGTTTTGTGCTGTAAAGGGCAGAAATCACACTACGTCACTCAGGTGATGTTTCTGGACACGGAATGTGAAAAAGCTCACACAGCTAGGTGGCACTTGGTTAAAGACTGGGCAAATAATGCCTGCAAGGGCAACGTATACACTACAGCCGTTGGATACGGAATATATTATTGCTGCTTGAAAAACGTCACTCGGGTGGTGTTTCTGGAGACGGTATTATTATTGATATTTAGACAGCTAGGTGGCAGTTGTTTGAAGAACAGATGCAGATGAGAGATCAGCAGCAGGACAGACAGCTGCCCACAGCAGCTACATACAGAGCACTGCAGTAGAAGGTAGATTACTAGCCAGCAAAGCTACCTAACCTAAAATGTCCCTCAAATCCCTGCAGAGTTCTGTCCCTACAATACAGAGCAGTATCAAGTAGATTACTAGCCAGCAAAGTTACTATCAACTGTCCCTCAAATCACTAACAGCTCTCTCCCTACACTAGCTCTTCCAAGCACACACAGGCAGAATGAAAAAACGCTGCAGGGCTTCAGTTTATATATGGAAGGGGAGTGGTCCAGGGGGTGTGGGGGTGGTCCAGGAGGGAGAGCTTCCTGATTGGCTGCCATGTATCTGCTGGTCTGGGGTGAGAGGGCAAAAATAAGCGCCAGCTAAGGCGAACCCAAATTGGCGAACGTCGCGCGACGTTCGCGAACATTCGCCGAACGCGAATAGTCGATGTTCGCGCGAATTAGTTCGCGGGCGAACAGTCCGCGACATCCCTAGTTGGAAGGTATACTGTGTAGTTCAACTGCAACTAAAGGAAAACAGATCCATACCTCCAACATTTGGAAAATAGAAAGAGGGATAAAAACATTTGCCATAAGTAGTGCGGTGAACATGTTTTGGACCACGCCCATTTTATGGCCACACCCCCTAAATACCACATCCTTTTTACAAAATTTGGCAGTTTATTGAACGTTTTAACACATTTCTGGGGGTTTTGGGGTCAGGTTTTATGTGTTATTACAGTTTTTTTGAAGATGAATTGCCCTTTAAGAGTCAGAGTTTCCCCAAGAGACCTGCTTATCTTAAATAGTTACACTTGTTCTTTGTTTATCTTAAATTGTTACAAATGTATCTAAGTGCCCCCTCATTCTGGGCTTTCTGCCAAAAGCCTCAGTTTTAGAAACATTGTATCTTTTTCTGGCCGTTCAGTGCAGATGATCAAAGAGAAAGTCGGGACATTTCAGCTACAATCCGGGACCGCGCTTTGAGTTGTCAAAATCAGGTCTGTCCCGAGAAAAACAGGACAGTCGGGAGGTATGCAGATCATTCTGGATTCCATAACTCAAGGGATAAGATGTCAAGTTCCAAGAATTGCCGCAGCTCAGCTTTATGAGACAGAATATGCATTCCTTTAATACTGTAAATTCATTGTTGGGCATGGAGACTGAAGAAAGACAGATAATACACTATGGGGCATAGATATTTAATTATGTTAAAAGAGGTATTAAAGTTGTACGTGCTGCCAATTTTAATTCAGCCCAAGACATCTACCAATTCTGCACAACGGCAAAACGACTTTAACTGCAGCGCTTCCTTGCCTCGGCTTGTAATTAGGTGTTACAAAGCATGAGCTGCACAGCCAAATGAGCCAATTAGCGAGAAGAAAATAAGTAGAGCAAGGTAATTAACTAAGCACTAATGCATTAGAATGGTTTAGAATATGTCCCCCCTTTCACCATTATTTTTATTTATTTATAAGTCTCAAACTTATTCAGTGGCACTATAATTGGAGAGCAGCTACACATTTAATGTCAACAAAACATAACGGCTGTTCCACTGAATTAACCCCTGTCATCTCTTGTCACTGTTACTCTCTAATGTCATGTTTCCTGAGAGAGACAGGTAATTATTCCTATTTATAATGAACTAGCATACAATGCAGTTTAAGAGTAATGTGTATGTATAAATATAGACTGATATGGGAACGGGAACAGATCCCGGACAGTTAGAGCTTATGCGGATTTAGATTGAAACAAAATAATGAGATGTATATGTTTAGGAGCAAATATCGTTGGCGGGATAGAGAGGGGGTTGAAGCTTCCATTCAAAACCACAGCTGCTGGACAGTTGAGCATGATTTCATGGTGACTCTCTGGCTCGTTAGAAGTGTCTGGAGGAACACTTTAGCAATCACACACCCAGCTGGCTTAGATACAGGTTGGATACCTCCATTGCGGTCCTTTCAGTTGTGATGGGCGAATGTATTTTCCAGGTGCAAATTCACAGCGAATTTCTGTGTTTGCTGCCTGAGAATAAATTTGGGAAAGTTCCCCCGCTGGCGACAGTACCAACGCTGGCGGCAATTAAAAGGACACTCATTGACTTTAATGTGCGTCAAATGTCGTCCGCATCCAAATTGTTGCCTTTGTCGGCGGCATTCATGAATTTCACGGGACAAATTCGCCCATCACTACCTTTCAGTTATAAGAAATAGCCTGTGTCACTTTCTAGCTGTGGTCCCTATACTGGGAAATAATAACTATATCACATCTCCTTGGTGGAGCACATGTCTTACTTACTAGCCTTGACTCTCTCACTCCCTGGGGTGTACTATCACAGGAGTTTTTCTCTTATCGCTAACCCTCGTTCACAGGGTCCCTACACCCTGGCTTCACTAAGGTTTGTTTACCTTAGGGCTTGGTTTTGGATTGCCATACTGAGGTCTACCACCACCTCAGGCCCTCTTAGGTGCTCCCATTATATAACCTATGAACAGGAACTGGTCACAAGATCCTTGGGTCATTTGGGGAACCTCCCCACCGATAAAAGTATTTAATCATTTGAGTTCCCTACAATAAGATAAAGAGAGTGACAAATGTTACCGACAGTATTAGGCTTGGGTGAATTTGACCTGTTTTGGTTTGCCGAAATGTTGCCGCCAGCGAAATGTTGGCCATTAAAGTCTATGGGCATCAAAAAAATTTTGACATGTGCACCACAATATAAGTCTATGGGCATCATTTCTGCGGTGAAACAAGGCGAAAAAATTTGCCCATCCCTAAACAGCATGAGTAAAGTTTGAAACCAAGCGTAAATTAGTGGCAACTGTAACCCTATTTTGGCTTAAAAGGCAAATACTGTTCCAACTAGTAGCTTAGAGCATGGGCTACAACGGACCCTCTTTCAGCAGAATGGGCCTTTGTGGAAGAAGCATGTAAAGTGTTGTTGAACTATACCTCTATACTGCCAAAATGATAAAAGAATAGAAAACAGATACCAGGGTTTTTTTTGCAAACAGATAACTCAAGATATAAAGAGCTACAAGGTTGATAATACTCACAGCACAGAGGTAGTTTATTCATGCAGGTACAGTCACAGGTGTTAGTAGATACAGCTCAGAATGGCACCACTGAAGGAAAAGCAGGGGAAGCTGAAAGTATCCACCTTCCAGATTGACAGTACCTCATGTGGTCCAGATTCCCTACAATAAACATTAAACTGGTTTACAGCAATAACATGTTTCCCTTGTCAGTACCGAGACTAAAGGCAAGCAAAGCCTGTGGAAGAGCTACTCCCATCTCTCTCTCCTTGGTGGAGCTCAAAGCTGCTCTTGATAACTAAAGCAAACTGTCTCACTCTCTCTAGAGAGTGCTATAAACAGTGGCTATCCTGCACACTAGCTAAACCTCATTTGTAGGGTCCCTGTTCCCCAACTTCTCTAAAAGGGTTGTTCCTTTAGGCCCTATCACTTCTGGGGACTTATTGATCCCAGGCTCAATGGAACTTCCACCCAGATCAACTGATGCAGGCCAAAGAGTTAGGGCCACCCCTTGCATAGCAAGAATGGAATCTAGAAGGAATGGAATCTTGGAGGCATTCATGCTAATATAGTATTAGAGTAAAAATGGAAGTTATGAGAGAGACCACAAGTAAAGGTATTACTTATGCCCCTGACGAAGCTGCTTGCCAGCGAAATGCGTAGGGTGGCGTAGGTGGAAGGTGGTGTGAATAGCTACCACTCTTCCCAACGTAGCTAGGTAGAACTCGGCTGGGGGAAGGGTGGAAGGGTGGGAACCAATATTACTTTCTTGGTGACATACTGATGATTGCACCCTGGAGCAGCTATTTGATAATGGGTATTTAAACCGGTGACTAAATACTTTTTGTATACCCACCACTTTTCCTACCTACGTGATGAGATTTTAAATGTGTGTTTTTTAGGGACAAGGTCCCGCACGGCGTAGTATTGTTTTCCACGTTGTGAGTGTGTGTGCTGGTGTGGCCAAACTAATAATACTTTTTAAACGGTTTAAATTAAAAGTTACGTTTTAATACTTTGTAGCAACCTTTGCTTGAACTGGTTGGCTGGCTGCAGCTGATCTGGAGGGGTGTGTCACTCTCCAGCATTCAGTGTAGCTGTTTGTTTTGTTTTGTCTGTTTAGGCTCATTTAGAGCATTACCAACCTGCGAGCCAAAGGCTACAATTCAATCTGACAGGCTCCGACTATTCTCTTTCCACCCCTTGCATAGCAAGAATGGAATCTAGAAGGAATGGAATCTTGGAGGCATTCATGCTAATATAGTATTAGAGTAAAAATGGAAGTTATGAGAGAGACCACAAGTAAAGGTATTACATTCTAGAGCAGAAATAACTGAAAGAAAGTTCTGTGACTTATAGGGCACTTGAAGAAGACTTAAAAAATTACTAAATTATAAAGATGGAGAAAACATCATGGCCAATAGCTGAGTCGGGATAGGCAAGAAATAATTAATTCCAGGCTGCAGGCTCATGGAATGGACAACAATCAGGATTAAGGCAATATTGTAAATGGAATAACAGAAGAGGAGTGCACCTGGGAAAAGCAAGGACCTATAGGTCTTTATCCAGAGTCTTTCTTGTGTGCAGCTTGTCTTTTTTTGTAATCCAGTGAGGATTGTCTCTTAATGATATTTTTTTTTTTAAATGATTTTACCTCTTGATACCATTACACAGAAGATCTGTGAAGCTGACCAATCAGTTGGGGCAGGTTTGGTTAGCATGGGAACCAATCAGTTAGGGGAGATGTGCCAAGTGGAGTTAATTTTACTTCTACATGACTTACTGCTGCTTGTATATTGCGTGTGTTGGCTGTTCCATAGTGAATTAACATTGTTATTAGATATGTCCATGGATTAGTATAATGATGAATGTTCATTATGAACTTCAGATATTTCTGCTCAATATATACTTGATATTCTATGAAGGGAAACACAAAAGAACACTAATAATGAATGGTGATGGGCGAATTTCTCCCGTTTCGCTTCACTGAAAAATTAGAATTTTGACACCCGCGTCAATTCTGACGCTTGTGTCAATTAAGGCGCTGGCGTTAAAGTCAATGGGCTTCCAAATAGTGTTGACATGTGATGGTTTTGACGTGTACGACTTTTCCGATGTGGCAGTTTCGCAAATTTATTCTGCACCTGGCGAATTTATTCGCCCATCACTAATAATGAAAACATTCATATTGAACTATTATAAATATAAACGTGTCTCATATTTAAGATTAAATAGAAAGGGTGTAATGTAGTTCTAGTGCTGAAAGAGGAACTTTTGTTGCAAGTATAAGGAGTTAAGCATAACTATGCAATAATAAATGTTCCACATGCCACACCACTCAATTTAATAGTCTTTTATAAACTGTACGTGAAAACTTATGGCTCCTCATTTGGGAGAAAGGCTTAATGAAGATTAAATGAGACTGCCAAGTAACAGATGTCGGGTCCCGATAACATGTTCGAGGGATCAGTACTCACGATCTCACAATGCATCATATCGAAATCACTGTGTCATTCAGCAGGATTTGGCAATTGATTAACGGCTCATTTTCTATGGAGCTTTAATTGATATTAACAATATTTCTATTTACCTTCCCTGAGCATATGGTACATCGTCTGCAAATGACCCCCATGTCTGGCTATTTAAGTAATCATTACTGGTTGTTACTGAAATACAAACTCTTTTAGAACTGATAGCGTATACTGAAAGTACAACAACTGGTCTCTTTGTTGTAGAAGTAAAGGTGGGTAATGAATGTTTCGGGGCAAGGAAAGGTGACCTGCCCAGTTACAGTAGCTTAGGAGATCTTATTTGCAAGAAGGAGAAGGTGCCGTTCATACTGATATAAAGCTAGAGATTATCCTGACCAAAGGTTGCACCCTCCAAGATGACTTGAGCTAAATAGTCCAGTAACCACTTCTTTAGACCTGAATGAAATGTTCACCAACCATTCTCAATTCTGCTCATGTCAAATCTCATATACTGTACCTGTAGGTTCACTCATAATTCATTCTTAATAATAGGCCACAACAGAATGGACAACTTGTGATGGTTGAGCACTCATTACACATGGTGTGAACACGACAACTTTTTTGGATGATAACCTCCTATTTTGATATACCTCATCAGCCTAACTTGAACAACAGTTCCCAGTAAAATCACAACAGTCCCTCCAAAAGGAAACAGTAGGGGAAATTATGGGGTTTTTTGGGGGGTGGATTGTGACCGCACAATAGCTTTGTTGGGAACTGCCAGCAAAGTAATGTTTTCAGGTCATAAACCATATTAAGTAAGCACCCCTAGGAGGTGGGTCCCATTTAATTCAGTAGGAGGTGGCAGGAATGGTTTCTGATGCTTCTTCGCCATTCAACAGCAATAGAGTGAGCACAACTCCTGAATATCCCTCCACTGAAAACTTTGTTGTGGTCAAAAGTAAAAACTTGCAACAACTAAATCTGCATATTTCGATTTATCATGTCAATTTGGCCACCAGCCCTGGGGTCAAGATTTTTATTGGAGTCTATCAAAGAGATCTTGCCGGTTTCTTTAAATAATAGTACAATAGATTCTTTTTATGAGAATAAACAAGATTATGCAGATAAATAAGGCTCCCTGCGCAGAACAACCTATGGCAATATGTTTCACTGAACATTTCTTCTATTTGTCATTGCTAATGAAGGAACCATGCTGGCATTGTTTCAAGTGATGAGGTACTCTTTGCCTCAGCAGAAGAAGCATGATAGTAGGTACTACTACTACACATGTTAATGATTATAGATAGGTAGGCAACATAAGGGTCCCTTAACTGCATGTTCTATCACAATGTTTCATTAAACATTAGAAAAAGTGTAGAATAGGTCAGGCTGAATAAGGATGGAGAGGACGAAGAACTAAACAAGGCAGAACAGGACAGGACAGGATGGAGGGGGTGAAGACCAGGACTAGGCAGAACATGACAGGATGGAGCAGGCAAAGACCAAGATTAGGCAAAGCAGGAGAGGACTAGAACAGGACTGACAAAAGCAGACAGGAGCTGAACAAGGACGAACAAGAACAAGGCAAGGAAAAGAGCAGAATCAGAGCAGGAGGCAAAACAGGAAGACTGGAGAGGACAGAAAGGTCAAAAACCAAGAGCAGAGAACAGGACACAAACTAGATAAGGCAAGACAGGGCAAGGCAAGGCAGGAAAACCAGAGCTAGGAACAATGCCTCAGTGCTCAAGTTAGGCCAGTTCTCAGGCACTGGTAGTGAGGAGGGCTGGCCTTATATAGGACAGGTTCAGCCCTGATTGGCTGACTCCGACCCACCAATAAGGAAGCTGGGATGGAATAGCTAAACCTGAAAGACAGCAGAAGAGCAAAAAAGCACTTGCTGGCTGCTTTCCTGGCCCGGTGGCTGGGACGAAAAGCCAGGAGGTCCCAGGATCAAACCTTAGCTACTGATTCCCCCAAAAACTTTATTTGTAGTCATGTATAGTGTTAACAAATAAATGTAGAATATTAAATCATGCAGCAATCATAAAACTCCTTTCTAGAGTAATCAATCCATTCTACTTCAATATCTTAGCTTGACCTTGATACAACTTGCCAGCAAAGCAAAGCAAGCAGATACTAGTATAATACATAACAGCATTGATATATTTGACTGTGCAATTATGAAACTGATGTGCAGTTTATAGGTACATGGATGTGTCTGAAAAATAATAAACACAAGAGACAGAGACCGAATGATCTATTAAGGTGACATTGTTTTCCCAGGAACATTGGAGTGTACCATATATTAAGAATATACACTAGTGATCACATTTAGCGGATGCATTAGGTCATATCACATTCTACATGGGCAAATATACATTTCATTTATAAAATATGTGCTGGTGCTTTATGGTGTACCTAATCTTATGCAGAAACACAGGTATATGCATGCGCAAGACAGCACGCCTGGAATGATCGGCTGAAATATATTGCCTTAAAAATGGCTTGGGCTCCAAGTCAGGGAAAAGCAGCAGGAGGTCACTTGACCTTAATTCAGTAGTTTTTAATAGTCTGAAGAAACCTCTCACTTTCTGTCTGTCTTGCACTGATCTGGGATTAGAGTGGTAGCTCAATACCTCTGAACTACTGGGGAGACTTTGCCTCCTCTCAAAACACTGCAGGCTGTTAAGCCTATAAAGAAATTGACTGACAGTTTGTTTGTTTGTTTTACTGTTGAAAAGCAGCTTAGCTGACCAGAAGCTATAGCCACAGAGTACAAAAAAGAATGTTTTCTGGTATATTTCTGTCTAAAAGAGGCAGAGTCTCTTTGTTTTGCTTTACCTTACGTGCCTGGCTATAGAGTTCTATCCACAGTGTTGAATGGATGCACATGAAACAAGTAAATATACAGAATATGTAAACTTGGTTGTTCTGCCAGACTAGAGCCCATGTGTGAGAGGGAACCAAAGCTCCAAAATGTTTTCTTAGAGTGAAAGAATTTACGGTAACTTTAATACTAATGTAATGTATAGAAGTGTTTAATATATTATCTGAACAGCCATTTCCCCTGAAATGATATAAAGAAGGAGAAAGGTCTTTGTCTGATTTTCTCTACTTTAAAAAGCTTTGGTAGGACATAAAAATGTTTTGGTGGACGAACCCTTGACATTAGCCAGAAAAGAGATTCCCATGTACCCATGATGAAACCCATGTTTAGTTGACTTTATGAATCTGGCATCAAAGGTTAATTAGCCAAATAGCCAAAGGTGTCACCAAGGATAGGCTAGCGGGGTTTAGTATCATGGTAGTAGACTCAGCAGTACATTGCACAAAAGTATAGAACTATGAAGAATGGTGCTGTCAGTGACTTGAACATAATCTGTTCAGTATAATTGTCCAGGGGTAGTGTGACTAATATCTGTCCTTAGTTTATATAGGCGAAGGGTGGCTCACTTGGCTCATCATCTTTGCTCTCTACGTAGTACATGGAGTGGATGTTCTGGAGAGCCTGAAGCAGAAGGTCCAAGAACCAAGCTTTAAGCATTCAGTTAACCAGGAATGTTAGTGAGTTATGGAGTATGGACACTGTGGGGAAAAGTTTGTTTCTCTGATTCGGGATTTTTAGCACTTTTTTTTTATAGTTCCTAAATCCAAGATTTTAAACTCCATAAAATCCACAAATAAAAAAGAATGCCAAGTAAATGCTGATGAGGTCACATAGAAATCAGTAAAAGTTGCCCTTTTTTTTTTGCAAAGATCTTTCTTTTGTTTGTTTAGAGGTTTTCAGAGATCAGAATGTTTGTTTTCATACAAAGATTCATTCATACGAAAATAGGTTTTTTTCCGTTCGCTCAGAGGATGTTTTTTTGTGCTTTTTATAACCGGATCTTTTAATAACTTTCATGTCATTCATGGTTTTAGAGAAAATGAGTTTAAATGTGGTTTCAAAAAGCTCTAATACCACTAAAATTCAACCTTTTATTAATGCGTAATAAATAGGGTTGCCATCCAGCCGGTATTTTACCAGCCTAGCCGGTAAAACAACTGCCACGGCTGGGGCCGGTATTACAAATTTACCAGTAATATAGTTGCTATAGTAAATTTGTAATACCCTTAACAAAAGCCCTTGGCCCTCTGCTGGAAACGTACCTTTTCTCCATCTTCTGGTCAATGTGCAATGTGACCACGCCCCTTTTTTGCATCATGGCCTGTGGCTCCCACCTTTTTGCATCATAGCCCGCCCCTTTATATCACGGCCCACCCCTTCTGTTCCAGCCCATAACACTGGCTGCTAAATTTTTTTTGAAAAGGTGGCAACCCTAGTAATAAATGAGTTAAAGACAGTTCACTTCATCCCTAACTGGTAGAGGATCTACCGGAAGGCTAGTTCCACTTACTCCTGGTTGGGGCTCTTAACTGCCCTTACTATCTTTTCCTGACTGTCTTGTACACCTAGTGCACACTATAACAACATTTTCCTAACTCTGGCTAAGCCTACTACTTACTTCAGGGCTGGGCTTTTCTTTCCTCCAGCAGGTGTTCTTCACTGGATCACACCCACCTACAAACTGGCACACCTGTGGTTTCTTGTCCCTATTTATAATGTTTTTCTTCCCATTCCCATAGCTCCCTCAAGTGGCTGGGGTAGAAATTACATCATTACATAACTAATAAGAACCTACTGCCCTCTTGTGGCCAAACTCTGTAAATTAACTTTTAAAACATTACAATTTTTAACATTCAAAACCCATATATACATATAACAGGCATTTCCACATTTACACTGCACTTTTCACATGACATTATTTTTATCCACCTTACATGCTTTCATTATTATGGTTCACTAAACCTCTATGGTTAAGAACCATTGCACATTAGCTTTTCTTTATGAAGAAACAAGTGTTATAGTTTAGAGGAGCAGCATGAGAAAGTGAGTTACAATGTAATGATGAAACCTGGTAATGATGAAACCTATGTACTGATGTTTCTAGAATTAACACTGTAGCATCTCTGTTTATCCTTATGATATAGGTGTTCGGCAAAGCAAAGGATAAAAAATGCTTTCATAATGCATAGCAACAGTGATCTGTAAAAGAAAACATATTGTTAGTTAATTGCTAATATTTTACAGCAAATCTATGAAACTATTGCACGGGCCCTTGCTCATGCTTTTTAGTTAATTGTTACAAATATATGTCTGAAATAATGAACGCATGAGATGCACAGCACATTATCCATTATGGGAACACAGTTTTCCCAGAGACAATAGAGTGTATATTAAACAACCACTGGCTTGGATCCTATTATCCCTGATAAAACCTGTGTTGTCCAATGGGAGCAACTGCAAGATTTATTGTACAACTTATTTACAGTACATAGGTCTAGATTTCAGTCTGCGTCTTGGGATCTAGGGGATATCAGCTCTTGTAGGAGCAAAACTATATACTGCTGTTTCAACTGTGTGTTGTTTCTAGTGAATTTAACCATTACCTACTGTGTAAAATAGCACAATCCATTCCACACTGTAGACCTAAGTTTTCCAAACCATGGGGCTGGCCCCTCTAGGGACTTAGAGCGGTTACAGTTTGTGGGCTCTGAATTCTTGTAAGTGTGAGAATTGATAAGAATGGATAATTGCTGTTGAATATCTACCTGAATGGCAGGGAGGGAGAGATTTGGGATGGACAATATGTATTTGCTGTCCTAGATATTCTTGGAATTATGGCTGAATGGCTGATGCATCAATATTTTCCTTTATCTGTACCCATTTCATGAGCTGTGGAGGACCTTGAACAAAGGTTGGATCTTCAACTACAACAAACAAGGGAAAGTTGTGCTCACCACTATTTTTTAAAACCATTAGGCGGGGGTGCAATGAGGGTGTGACCACAAAATACATATAGTCAACTACAAGAGGTCCTCTGCACTCAACCCATTATCAATATATTTAAGACAGAGACATTTTGTGCATATTGCTACTAAAAAATGCCTTACCCTTTATGTCTCTGTCTTAAATATATTGATAATGGGTTGAGTGCAGAGGACTCTTGTAGTTGACTATATGTATTTTGTGGTCACTGCCTCATTGCACCCTCGCCTAATGGTTTTAAAAAATAGTGGTGAGCACAACTTTCCCTTGTTTGTTATAGTTATACAGGAGCAGTGACCAGCTCCATGTTGTAGCTCCCACCCTTCCCAGCTATAGTCAGGTGATCCCACTGGTGTCTAATAAAAGGGCAGCCAAGTTTGGGAGTTTTACTTTGAAAGCAGCTAGTAAGTTGCAGGTAAAACGTAGTCCCTTTGGAAAATGTATAATTAAGCAATTGAATTCTTAATGAATCAGATGAAAATTAAGCGTAGGACTGGCCAGATATGGGATGACTTTGACATAGTTGGCCAGCTTAAATATATTGCAATATATGGACAAACAATCCCTGTGTTGTTTAAAGGGTAAGGCATTTTTTAGTAGCAGTATGCACAAAATTTCTCTGTCTTAAATATATTGATAATTGGTTGAGTGCAGAGGACCTCTTGTAGTTGACTATATGGATCTTCAACTACACCAATGTAGTTGCCTATAAAACTGTAACATCCTTCTGGGATTTGAACCAGGGACCTGCAGGATACTATGCAGATTGTTATACCTGTTCCTATGAGCAGACAAGGTTCTGGTACATTGCGTTGGTGTCTTTTATTTTCTGGTAGGCATGGGTTGTTCAGATGTTGATAATCTGACCACAGGTGCTCAGTCTGGCTATAAACCCCCCTTATCAGCAGTAAATCACTGCCTGTTATAGTCAAGCTTGCTTATTCCTTGGTGCTCTGATTCCTGCTACTGATGTTCCCTGGTTCCTGCTTCCCTGGTCTTGTCCCTTGTGTTGACCCTGACTATGAGTTTATCACAATTCTATGGTTTCTGGTTCTGACACTGCCTGTTTGACTATGTCAACTCTGTTCTACTTGGCTGCTTCCCTGCAGTGGTGTGAGGAGCATCCGTCAGTGCTCCTGTTCTTCCGGGCACCACAAACAAGATGGCGGCTCCCAGGAGATGCACAGCAATGGGACGTCAGCGTGTCTGTGGGTGGCGCATTAAAAGGATGCATCCAGGTTACTTGCCCGAAAATAGGTTTCACATTGTGTGTTCCTGGGTGTGCTGTTTAAATTTTTTATCTGATTCTGTTTCCCTGATCCTGACCTCGGCTTATTTCCTGACTATGAACTGCTTCTGCCTAGTTTGACCTTGTTGCCTGCCTTTGAACATGAACTTTCTTAACCCTTTGGATACCTCACAATAGGACTTTGTTGCTACAGCTTCCTCCTTGGTCCCTACTACCATTCCGGAGCTGTTGGCCCTGACAAGTGGGAATCCAGTAACGCCCTTGTGGGAGTTACTGGATTTGTGTGGTAAGACCTGGTGGCAAATGAGTAGCTGAGGGCCAGGCCCAGGGCCAAAGGTAGCTGTTATAGGCAGAAAAGCATACCTAGAAATCCAGATACTCCCTTAGTGTTTGTGTTTGTCTGAATGACAAGATCAAATCAGATTATTTTTTTCATTTGCTAATTTAGCAGTTTGCTCAAAACTGATAACTCTATGATCAATGCAATTTAGGACAAATATTATTAAAACACCTGTAGCATATATAACTAATAAGATAACTATGTATGCCCATGTTATATCAAGCTGCTTAAACGAAACTATTGCCCCCAAATGAATACTTAATCAACAGATAGTTTACATCATATTACGAGGCCTATTGAAAAATCTTATCAAACTGGAATACACATATCAGTAAATATTTCCCTTTTACATCTTTTACCTTGAGACACCATTTTGTGATGGTCTGTATTCTGCCTCAGAGATCACCTGACCAGAAATACTGCAGCTCTAACTGTAACAGGAAGAAGTGTGGAAGCAAAATACAGAACTCTGTCTGTTAATTGGCTCACGTGAGCTAACATGTATGGTTTGTTTGTGAACAGCATGGATCATATGATGCCATGGGGCAGCCCTTCATACTTAAAATGGCAATTTTCTATTTAGGATTACCCAATGACCCATACTATTAAAAAAGTATGAAAATGGTTTATTTAGGTGAAGCAGGGTTTTACATATAAGCTGTTTAGTGCAATATACTTTTATAGAGACTTACATTGTTCAGGGGTATTGTTTTATTTTAATGAGCCATTATATGTAATAATAGCTGTCACTGCCCAACCATGTTTCTCATTTTGCATGATCAGCTCTCTTTTCAGCCCATAGTCCAACTTCGCCATTTACCATAAAGCAGCGGAACAGCACATTTGAAATTTCTTCCAAAAACAGCCTCCCTCCCTCTCTATTTCAACTATTTGCAATTTATTGGTTCAGCCTAATACAGATCCCTATCCAGCACATTCCTATTTGACCAAGTGGAATTCCATTTTACCACAACCACTCTCTCAAGAAAATTGGGAATCTGTCTGGACCAATGCAAAAAAAAAAAAAAATAGTGACCTGTGTGACAAAAAAAGAACATACAGTATATATAAATTGCTTATGCTTTGGTATCACACACCAGCAAGCTGCATCAGCTGGTTCCTGAATGCTCTTCCTCTTACCCTACTTCATATATTTTGACCACAGTAAATACTTTACCCAACCACCTTCTGGGACAGCCTCTGCTCATGGAGATTTCAGCTTTCCTTTTAGGCAGACCTTTTCACAAGACTCATAAACATAGCCAAGCTTTGATTAACCAGGTGCTGACAGTTACACACATAGCAATTGCCTCTAGATAGAAGTCCTCTGCATTACCGACCATATCGGATATTCAAAAGATGGTCAATGATAATAGACTTCAAAAGAGGAGGATATACAACCTCCTGAATGAACCCTCCACTGTTTCTTACTTTTATTTTTTATTGGGCATTTTTTATTGGACCAACCCTATGAGCATAGCATCATCCTGAAAACTAATTTCTTCTGTCTTTTATCAGTACTCAATTGTAATTGTCAACTGATTTATATTTTCTGTGATATAATTTGCTTTTATGAGGCATGTGTGAATTGTACATTGCACCAGAAGTTATCTCTGCTGTCCCTTTCTTTTCTCTTTCTTACCTTTTAATTTGTAAAACTTTTCCTTTTTACTTTTACCTTTTTACTTGTAAAACTGCAAGTTACAAAAAAGACAATGGGGTCTATTTATCATCACTGTTGATGTTGCCCATAGTAACCAATCAGATCTTTGCTTTTGTTTCCTAACTTGTAGGTGACTTGAAATCTAATTGTTGATTGGTTGCTACAGGCAACATCACCAGTGATGGTTTTCTCCAATGTTTTACACAGATTCATAAATAGGCCCCTATATACGATATCAACTAAGGAAACATCAGCAACTAATTAAATAACACTAAACTTTACTTAGTAAGTAACAATGGAGAACATTATCTGCTAAGGTCAAAGTGTGTCCAAGCTGTCAGCCAATTGAATCTTTTCATCAAGGCGTTGTTACCACTTTGTCAAGAGCAATCCATGCAGTCTATCATGTGTGGTGATAACACGGAGGAATATATACGTCTAATAAGATAGATCTCTATTCTTTTCATCCCACTACATAAAATTAAAGAAATGTTTTATTTCCTTTCATTTTTTTATTATATCCTGCATATTTTGATTTTACAAGCCTCAATCATCAAAAATAATCTATCACAATAAAATATGGCAATAAATATTTAGTTTATTTTTTAAACTTCATAATGACTTATTCATGTATGGTGGTGACATACCTGAATAACAATGTTTTCCAAATTGCAGGAAGCTAATTAGGTTCTTGCCCTCAGAACACATTCTTTACCATCGTGCTAATTCTCAGGTTTTAAAGTGTTTTGTACAGTTTTACTATTTACTGGTGCCTGTGGCTAATGGAACATGCCATTTATCTTAGCCTTGCATCTTAGCTCCTCTACAAGCCCATTAAACACTAAGAGATTTGAATAAGAGATACTCTTGGCAGCATCAGATAATAACTGAACTTCAACTAGTACAGGTAGTGAAGGAACCATGAAATAAATTATATATATATATATACACCCACACAATTCAATACCTTAAGCACATACTTATAGGGGGTAAATACCCTAGTGCAAATAGATAAGGAAAAAATTGAAAATAGGAGCTGTGTAACAAACAGTGACTTTGGGACTGATTTATTATTAATTGATATTTTAATTTTAATATTTTAATTTTAAAAATATTATCATCTTTATCACGTTCATTGTTTACTACAATCTTTTTTCAATCGTTTTTTTTCTTAGAAAAAGTAAAAAAAAAAAGCCAAAAATAAAAAGCTGATCGGGCTGAGAAATTACAAGACATAAATGTATAGCCAGGTTTCCCCCGCAGAAAATGCACATTGACGCCAATGTATTGTTCAGTGAGAAAGTTGCTGTGAAAAATTCACACAGTCACCATAGAAAAACTCATTGACTTTAATGCATTATGGGAATTTCGCCATTTCAAAAATTTGGGCAAAATGGGGTAGATTCCTTCATCACTAATAATTAATTGACCACTGGTAATTCGATTTTTTATTTATTTATTTTTTTTTTATTAAAAAGCAAGGGTGTCTTAAATGCCATCATGGGTTTTTAGAGTGAGCATTTTTATTTTCTTTATTTACATTTTTTATTTTATATTCTTTAAATAATCACTAAAATCAAAAGTTTAGCTGAATTTCTGTATGGCACTGCATAACATGTTGGTCTTCATACATAATAATTTAAAGAACGGGCGTTGTCAATATTCAGTGACATTTTGAAAATTCAAACTTTTGCATTAAAATGTGAAGTATTTAAATATTTCGAGTTTTGTTAAATAAACGCTAGCTTGATATTTTATTTCCTCTCCTCTTTGATATTTGTGCAAATCATTGATTGCACTTGTAATGCAAACTCACCCATGAAATAGAAGTGTAATGGTATAAATATTAGGTTTGCAATATACAAAGTGTCAGCCAGGAAACTAAATTGCCTGGTGGATCTCTTAACAAGTTAAGTAACTGAACCATCTCATGGAACCTGCCAGATAAGAGCAAGTCACGTGTGAAATTACCCCATTATAGGTGCTAAATTTTCCTCTTGGCTAACTAGTGATAACATTTTCATATGTGCTAACAAGCTAAAAAGCAAAACTTTTCTTTGCAAATATAAAGTGCCCTAGTGCATCATCAACGGGAAACATATAACAGGTTTTTCTACCTGCAATTATTTAATATCAACGTTATTTTGTTTATTTTCTTGTTCTACATTACATCCTTCACTAATCCCTCAGAAGAAATATATACAGTATTCATTACTTGCTTAAAAAGTTAACTAACCTGGTACATGGCTGTCCCCAAAAAAGAAAATCCAAAGACTGTGTAGACAGACCCAAGACTTGGCCAAGGTCAGGATTGTTCCTTCCAAACATTCCTAATATGGTTTAATTCCCTTTTCATTACAGTTGATGAGAAAAACAATTTTAACTTTTATGTAGCTATAACCTTTTACAGTTTTTGTATCAGTTACCAGAAGCTTGTTGCTGTAGCAACTATGATGCACATGGTTTCATTTCATATAGATATCTTGAATCAGATGTTTACTTGCAACAGGTCAGACAGAGCATGGCCGCTCAGATCATCTTCCCTACTCTTGTAATTTGATTTTGGCCTTTTTTTTAAGAATCGTTTTCTAAAGAAAAACTCAAGAATGATTTGTGACTGTAGGTCTCAACTGCAGTATATATGTAAGAAGACTTGTAGATGGCAGTTAGACACCCAATGGATGTCCTCTTGTATAGTCAACCCAATGCACATAAGGCTTCTTAACATCCAAAAGACATGAGGATGATGTCATTTTGCACCTCTTACATCAAATATGTGGCATAAATTGTTTGGGTGGAGTCAACTCTTTGTAAAGGAGAAACTGGATAGTACTTTCTTCCTGAGTATCATCTACACCGGAGTTGTCCATCTTTTCCTAAGAAGAGAGCTAGTTATGTAACATTTAGGGAACCAAATGATATTAAAGTGATGCCAAGGCCTTCTTACTGCCATAAGGGTTCCCTACCCAGAATTGGGTGCTGACATATTTGATACCAATTTTAATGATTCAGTTTAGGACTCTATAACCTAGACTGTAAGTACAAGTCTGCCCAGTGTTTAGTTTTCTAACAAACCTGCTTGTTTAAAATGAATTGTGACTAATTCAATCTGGTTGCAGTTTTGGGGGAATGAGACCAATGGCAACATGTGCTCACTCTCTTAACTGCCTTACTTCTGAGATAAATCACATAGATTGGTCCTATTTTACATTTTTTTCCCATCCATTGATGGTTTAAAATTATTTTAATCATTTTTGATCCCTGCTTTGAACCTATTGTAACATCATAGTTCATGAGTTGAATGTAAAAATCTTTGAAAGATAAAGTTTGCTTTTCTGAGATTTTGTGTTTTTGTCTACTGACCAGGTGTTTTATTATTTGCACTTTTGTAATTAATTTTCAATTGTAAGAGATTATTAGATCCTATATAGAGTTATTTTTGGTGGATTTAGTGGGTATTTCTCAGTGTATTAATAGAATAATTATTTATATAAGTACATTCTCATATTTTACATATTCTGTCTAGTGATGGGTGAATTTGTTTCATTTAGATTCGCTGGCAAATTCACGGAATGTAAATTTTGGCTCCCTCGTCAATTTTGACACCGCCGTTATAGTCAATGGGCATCCGAATAACGTTGATACACAATGGTTTTGACGTGAGCAACTTTTCTGATGCGCATGCAAAAAATTTTGACGCCGGCGAATTTCCGCAGCAGTTTCATGAATTTATTATTTATTTGGCCAGCGCCAAAACGTGGAAATTTGACACAAATTCGTGCCTGCCAAATTTATTCCCCCATCACTAATTCTGTCTTTAAGAAGTAAACCCATAAGTTATCATACTGCTACAATTTTTACTTTAACATCCATTTTTACTTTAACATCTATCTAGACCAGGCATGACCAACCTGTGGCCCGAGGGCCGCATGCGGTCCAGAATGGATATGAATGTGGCCCAGCTTGAACTTCCGCCAATCCAGGAAACATCGTGTTGCAATGTCACGCACATAGAACGTATGTACGTGGTCGCTAATTGTGTGCATGCGTGCTTTAAATTTTACTTGGGGTGTGTGGTGTGTGGCTTCCTAGAGCAGGAAAATCAGTTAACAAGTGAGCGTTCGTTACCTAAAGGTAGGTAAGCATTTTTCAGCGGTGTCGTCCGCTATGCTGGGGATATATGCAGAGCCTACATTTCTGAGCAACTTTTTTCAAGAATGAACACACTAGCGTTAGCGTTAGTGTTTGTTTGTATTTTGCATGTCGCCCAGAACATTTTTCTTCTTCCAATGTGGCCCAGGAAAGCCAAAAGTTTGGACACCCCTGATCTAGACCAAATATCCATCAGCAAGTTAATTTGTTGTTTTCTAAATGTAAAGCTAACATTCTAAATACTAAGATGACTGTACTTAATCTTAGCAATGGACATCATTTACCATGTTATAATTTACAGAATTGTCCCTACAATAATCTCAATCTCCCATTTTTTAAGTGTTTTAGAATCTACTAATACCACAGTGTACCATTTACAGTCCCTGTTCCCCTTTTTACTGACACTATGTGGTGCAGCAAAACCAACAAGCTGCTGAAAGAGATAATTATATCTTTTTTTGAAAGAACATGCTCTCAGTTTCAGGTTTTGATTATCTTGTGTATTCAGAGCTTGAGTAGCATATGGTAAAACAACATAACTCCTGGTCTTAGCACAGTGCTTTGTAGTTTTTAGAACTAGAAACACTTTTCACAAGTACAGATTATTTTCTGCTTGCAAAGTAATCCATGTGCTATGTCAGCCACAGCTATAGATCAAAAGATTTCCATATATTGACACTCCAACACAGATGTTACCTAAATGGAAAAACCTATTTGCTGAGAAAATGTAAACTTTGAATAGATATTAATCAAAAGTTTGTTATTTCTTAGATATTTTTTTTTGGAATCCAGCTTATTTTATTGAACTAAAACAGATTATATACTGTAAACATTTCTTGTCCAACTAAGCAAGAATATTCCCTGAGTCTCTTGCAGTTTTGTGTATTTGGGATGGACAACAATTAGGATAATTATTCCAGTTGTTTGTAAGACATGGCAGGATTTAAGCTCTGCCCTGGTGCCCCGAACACTAGGCAGAGTATCACACATGCTTAAAGGCTATAATAGGCCAAGGGTCTTAGAAAATATGAACATTGAATCAAATAGCAAAAGTAGAGATACCAGGGGACAACAATTGAATGTAGCATGGTGAGCCTAACCGTAATTTGTTATACTGTATACTATGTCAGCTGCATTGCTACTTCCACTCCATATCTTCATGTAAAGGACACTGTAACTGATCTGGCTATGTTTTGGAACCCAATGGGTAAGTTCAGCCTACAGGGTATTCCATGGAAATGTGAATTTCATCCCCAAGATTCCCCCCTGCTTTGCCTACAGATGAGGAGAATGTCTCTTAACTCAAAAGGACTTTTCACATGGATCCACTTCTTTGGCTCCATATATGCTGATCAGAAGACCCTGTACTACACTAATAACAGGTCCTAATAATATGGAAACCATTCTGTAGCTGGGGTCTAATCAGCAGCTTCCTTGGCTGTGCTTAAATGTCCAGGGAGTGAGCTTTAGCCCATGAGTAATTCCATGAAAAAATTACATTTCAGGACTAAAACTAGGTATCCTTACCTTGATCCTCTGAATTGATTGTCAATGAGTAGCAGAATTATATATGCACATGGCAGAGCAAAAAGATGTTGTTGTATACGGCTTCTTCAGCTCTGCAGACATTGGTTTTAATTGAAATGGCATGCCAGCAATCACATGTATAATGTAAGCAGAGCCATTAATTTTGCAGCAATGAGTTAATATTAAAGGAAACTGGGAAATCTGCCAAGCAGCTAAAAATGTCTTTGGTTGACTGTGATGACATTAATACCTGCCTGCAATACAACGGAGTCAAAGTGAACGCAAAGTAAATATTTAGCACTGTTGGATGTTTGTACAAAATAATAGAGGTTGTCTGGGGCACATATCTTCAAAGTTTTATATTACTTGAGTGACATTTTCCTAATTTACATTGGTTCTCTCTAATGTTTGGTATTAAATGTCAACACAGTTATGCAAAAATGCTCTTGTCTTGATAGAAACATGCATAAATCAATATTGTTTTATACTGAATTTTATATTGTGTGTACTGTGTTTTATACTGTATGTGCTTGTCTAGGAAAGTAAGAAATACTGTTGTCCCTAATTTACTAATTGAAACTAACCCCTTGCTCCCCTCCCCCCAAAATCAAGAATAAACCAAATCTGGCCAAAATGATTTTTTTTACAGTGAGAGCTGTGAAGATGTGGAATTCTCTTACCTGAATCAGTGGTACAGGCTGATACATTAGATTTAAGAAGGGGTTGGAAGGCTTTTTAGCAAGTGAGGGAATACAGGGTTATGGAAGATAGCTCCTAGTACAAGTTGATCCAGGGACTGGTCCGATTGGCATTTTGGGGTCAGGAAAGAATTTTTCCCCCCTTTGAGGCAATTGGAGAGGCTTCAGATGTTTTTTTTTGCCTTCCTCTGGATCAACTGGCACTTAGGCAGGTTATATAAAAAAGGTTGAACTTGATGGACGTGTGTCTTTTTTCAACCAAACTTTCTATGTTACTAGATTCTGCTGTCTTGTGTATAGCTGGGAGGGCTGGAAGGAAATCTTTACCAGGAAAACCAAAATCTAACAAGAAATAACGTTTTTACACCTTTGGCATTATGCCGTTTAATGTGTTTTCCCTCATTACAGTCTTGCTCTGTTTATTAGGCCCGCTCTGTCCTATTTATACTGAACTAACTAGTTTCCAGCATTGATGTGTCTCATTTACTCAGCTGGAAATGGAAGACATGATAACTGGATGTATTTGAAGGTTCTCTTTGTGAACAAATTGTGAAATTAATGTATATAATTGGATACCTATTGAATTGTCAGAAATTAAGGTTTTATTTTTAAAGACCGAGCTATATCAAACTGTCAGATGCCAAATGTACCCATATTCTTAAGGAAATCAGTTATTCTGTTCCCTGTAAGTAAATTATTCAATAGAAAAACAAACTGTCAAAGAAAATCTCATATAATTGCAGGATGAATACAAGTCTGAAGAATTTGCAAGAGGAATTTTTTTTTTATTAATTTCTGCTAGCGTTTAGCAAAATGTATTAATAGGGTTTGGGCTCTGTACCGAGACAATATTGGAAAAAGGTCAGGCTTGCTGGAATTCCTTCAGCTTTTAGAGTCAACAATTTTATTATAAATAATATTTTCTGTATTAATCTGTTATAATTGCACAAGATTCTATTATTTTTTTTTAAACAACATATTTCTTGGCAAGTTCATTGCTATTGTTGTCATCTGCCTTGAGGGTGGAGCCTTAGGGTAAAAATATGAAATTACAGAAACCTACCAACCACATCTGTGGACCCAGCACCACTCAATCCAGGGAGCTCTACACCCCTATCCACATGCACCAGCGGTCAGTTGAAATGCATGGGGGTAAGAAGTAGTGCAACGTTTCGGGGACACGCCCCTTTGTCAAGCATTGACAAAGGGGCATGTCCCCAAAACATTGCACTACTGCATTAATAAAATTGCAAGGGCTTGTCCTGCTATCGCAACTCCTGTGTGCCAGTGAAATTCTTCTTACCCTTGATGTGAGGTGGCCGATTCCTCTATCGCTTTGCACCAGGATATGTAGTTTTGGGTTTCGTGTGGCGTGCAGCTTCTCCAATTTTGCTTGGGGAAGTATGGGTGCAGGAGGAAGTTGGGGAACAGAGGGTTACAGGTGTTACGGAGCACCCCTCTCTTAGGCTTTCTCTGTGGGCATGAGGTCTATGCCGCCTATGCTACACTACTGGTGGAGCCAGTTAAGGTTGTTTGAAGCCTTGCCAAACCACTTCCCTGTGCTTTAAAACTTTATACAGAACCAGACCTCTATTTCTAATGACGTTTTTTCAATTAATTTCTTGTTTATGCAATAAACAAAATCCTCTCAAAAACAAAAAATGCAAAAAAAAAAAAAATAGTGCCAGTACCAGAGCTTTCACAATTAATTTTTCATTAGGGCACAGCCTTTTTTTTTTTTAACAAGCTGGTCATACCATACTTTGAAAGATCGCATTGTTTGTCCAATTTTCAGCCAGATATCGGTTGGTCAGGCCCCATACGCTCAAAATGAAGGAGTCAAATCTGCGTCTAAACTCTGCCTGTGTTTGGCCACCTTTAGTCAAATCGATAGGTGTTTTGTTTCCCCACTTTCTTCATGAAATAGCAATTCTTATAGTAGTTCTTTTTCAGTAGAGGGGTAACTTGTAGTAATGGGTGAATCTGTGCTGTTTCGCCAAAAACGCCAAATTCGCGAAACAGTGAAAAACTTCATGAAACCCATTTAAGTCAATGGGCGTCAAAATAGTTTTGACAAGTGTCGATTTTGATGCGGGCGACAATTTTTATATGTGCGACTATTTGGTCCAAATGCATTAAAGTCAATGGGCTTCAGAATAATTTTGATGTGCAACAATTTTTTCTGTGGATTTTTCGCCGACGAATTGCAGTTTCGCAAATTAATCTGTTTGCGGCGAAGTGCAGAAATTCGCTGCAATTTTGTGTCTGGTGAATTTATTTATTAGTAACTTTTTCTTTTAACCCACCTCCAACCCTTTTTTGGGTAAATTTGCACTTTTTTTCATTTTAAGGTAATGGGGTAACTTTTCTTTTAAACCACTTTCATTTTTCCTTTTAGACCATCCATTATCCAGGCTCTTGTGTTTTATAGTCTAGGCACCTGTTTGTAGAAGAATATTCAGTAATTTTAGCTCGGAGTAAATGAATAAATGTGTACAATGTTAGTAAAGTATTTATTGTACATTTTGTGTCTGGCTTACTTCTCTGGAAAGATCATCAGTCCCAAGTGAAGAACAAACCATGAAAGATATGGAGCTACAGAGGGCAGATGGAGATAAAGAGACAACTTAATCCTTCTAATTGTGGTTGGCACTGCCCTATGAGTAATGGATTTTAATTGCTCTTTTATTGATTACAGATCAAACACAAAATGATTTCAGCCTGAAAGATATTCATCTTTTATTTCTTATTTTTTTGTAACCATAACACAGATTTTTCAATAACTTCTTTTGCAGGCATATATAAATCCATGGCATCAGTAATATCTGAAGAGTGAAAAGAAAACTAATTATTTGCCTTTGAGTTATCAATTACATTCAAGGTGCAGTGTACCAGTTGGATAGCTTGCTTATTACATTGGAGATAGGAGTGGAACCTTATGACCGTTCTGCAGAGATAAGGCAGAAATTATTTTGTATCTATGAGTCAAGAACATAAGAAATCAGCGTTCCTATCTCCTTTTAATCACGGCAAATGAAATGCGTTGCACGGGATTGTTAATCATTGTCTAGCACGGGATGAATTACATCATTCGTGTTTTTATTAAAAATACATAAGTGATATTCCGTGTATTTCTACACATATATTTTTTGTTCAGTTATCTAGCTGGTTTTGTTTGTCTCTTGCTGATTTATCACTACTCTTACAGAATAAAAAGTGAAATGTTTATTTTCATACAAAGAAAAATCAATTAAAAGGCTAAGGAGCTGATTCACTAAGGGTCGAATATTGAGGGTTAATTAACCCTCAATATTCGACTAGGAATTAAAATCCTTCAACTTCGAATATCGAAGTCGAAGGATTTAGCGCAGATAGTTCGATCGAACGATCGAAGGATTATTCCTTCGATCGAACGATAAAATCCTTCGATTGAACGATAAAATCCTACGAATTGAACGATTCAAAGGATTTTAATCCAACGATCTAAGGAATATCCTTCGATCAAAAAAAGTTAGGCAAGCCTATGGGGACCTTCCCCATAGGCTAACATTGACTTCGGTAGCTTTTAGATGGCGAACTAGGGTGTCAAAGTTTTTTTTAAAGAGACAGTACTTCGATTATCGAATGGTCGAATAGTCAAATGATTTTTACTACGAATCCTTTGATTCAAAGTCGTAGTCGTAGTCGAAGGTCGAAGTAGCCCATCCGATGGTCGAAATAACCCAAAAAAAACTTCGAAATTCGAAGTTTTTTTACTTCGAATCCTTCACTCGAAGTTAGTGAATCGGCCCCTTAATGTTGTCAGTTTTGCTCCTTATTTAGATCCTTATTTGTTTTTTTTTAAATAACTGCCATGAAAATTCGCCAATGAAAATTCACTGGCGTCCATTTTCCGGCGTCATTTCGCAAATTTTTCGGCGAAGCAAAACACCCCAAATTCGCCCATCTCTAATCAGCAGCAAAGCATTTTTGGAATCTGCTGTAAATCTATGGAGAAGTGGTATCCTGGCAGAATCCCAAAGTTTTCTGTCTTATGGTGAGAGAATTTACTATTTATACATTTTTATTATACATTTTCAGGTAAATACTTTGTTTGTTCCCATCTTCACAAAGGGGGCCATTTATCAAACGTCAAATTTCGAATTCATGTGAACTCATGAATTCAAATATACTTGAAATTTGTTTGGGAGGTAATTGAAGAAAAAAATAGATTGTCTAAAACTCGAACAAATATTACTGACCTGAAAACTCAAATTATATTCAAATTGATTTGAATTTTCAAATGGGTCACTGGACCTCTCCCATTGACTAATACATGAACTCGGCAGGTTTTAGGCGGCGAATAGTCAAATTTGAATTATTCCCAGGGTAAAGATTTGATAAATCTCAAAATTCCAGCCTGAAGGTTACTGTTTAAATTAAGGAATATTAACCTGGAACATAGTATTTGTACTTGGATAGAAAACTGACTAAAAGATACTGTAGATTACAAAAGGTGGTGTTAAATGGATTTACTAATTGGACCAGTGTTGTTAGTGGAGTACAGCATGGGTCTGACCTTGGCATTCGCTTTTTAACTTTTTAAGTTTTCGTAAAAAAAAACCTAGAGTTTTTCGAGATTTATTATACCCTGAATTTGAAAATCCGCCATCTCAGACCAGTCGAGGTCCTGTATAAGTCAATAGGAGAGGCACCCATATAAATCTGAAGTTTTCATGGTCTGCGCTGGGTTTAGCCCGAAAATCTGACTCAGGGAAAGAAGAGTGTTTTTTTAAAATAAAATATGAGATTTTAGTAAATTACCCCTAAATGTGCAAAGTTAAAAGTTTCATGCAGGATGTGTCTGCTTTGCAGATTTGAGTGCAGAAACTTGCAAATAAACTGGTAAAGGAAAGAAGATTTAAACTATGAGGAAAGACTGTCAAGGTTGGTGTTGTTTTTTCTCTAGAGAAAAGTAGCTTGCAAGGGGACATGATTACTCTTTCCAAGTACATTATAGAAGTTATGGACAGGTAACGGGGAATCTTTTTCCCCAGATCAGCAAACCTGAAGCCAAGGGAGTGACTTTACTACTTCCTGCGTATGGCAAGGTAAGTGGTTCAGATTGTGCACATCTGCGCCAGAAGGAATGTAAGGGGTACAGGGCTACTCCACGTAGTCTTGATGTGCCTCACTAGGTGCTGTGCTGCTTTGGAATTGAACTCTTTTTTTGGGGGAAAATAATGCTCCCTGTGAGTGCTACTCCCTGTCACGATACAGTAGGTGAATAGCAAAAATACTGTATACAGTTTTGCTTATGCAATAGCAAAAAGCCATTCCCATCAATCAATCACAATGTATCTAGGTGTCAAGTCTTTTAGGGGCAAATTTACTTCAGGTTGAATTTCGAAGGTTAATTAACCCTCGATATTCGACTGTCGAAGTTAAATCCTTCGACTTCGAATATCGAAGTCGAAGGATTTAGCGATATTCGTTCGATCGAACGATCAAACTAAAAATCGTTCGATTCGAAGGATTTTAATCCATCGATCGAATGATTTTTGTTCGACCAAAAAATTGCTAAGCCTATGGGGACCTTCCCCATAGGCTAACATTGACTTCGGTAGCTTTTAGGTGGCGAACTAGGGGGTCGAAGTTTTTTCTTAAAGAGACAGTACTTCGACTAATAGTCGAATGATTTTTAGTTCGAATCATTCGGTTCGAAGTCGTAGTCGAAGGTCGAAGTAGCCCATTCGATGGTCGAAGTAGCCAAAAAAAACATTCGAAATTCAACGTTTTTTTCCCTCTATTCCTTCACTCGAGCTAAGTAAATGGGCCCTTAGGGGCTGATTCACTAAGAGTCGAATATCGAGGGCTAATTAACCCTCGATATTCGACCAGGAATTAAAATCCTTCGACTTTGAATATCGTAGTCGTAGTCGAAGGTCAAAGTAGCCCATTCGATGGTCGAAGTAGCCCAAAAAATACTTCGAAATTCGAAGCTTTTTTACTTCGAATCCTTCACTCGAATTTAGTGAATCGGCCCCTTAATGTTACTAAAAGATTTATGTGATTCTTATTATTTGACAATCAACTTATTCTGAAGATTGAATAATGCTTAATGCATCTACTATATCATAGCATTGCACATCCCTATATACAGTATCATCATTTCTGATAATACTAAATACAGGTATAGGATCTATTATCTGAGAACTGCTGATATACAAATAAGGGGTCGTTTCTGAAGACCTTAAGCCTGCGAAAAATAATTTAAACATTAAATAAACACAATAGCATTATTTTGGCACCAATATGAATTCATGAAAGTTAGTTACTGTTTTATTATTATTATTATGATGATTACTATAGAGAAAAAGAAAATTATTTTTTTAAATTATAATTATTTGGTTAAATGGACTCTATGGGAGATGGCCTTCCCCTTATTTGGAACTTTTTGGATAACCTGTTTCTGGATAAGGGGTCCAATATCTGTACTGTAAATGGTAATTTGTTTCATATGTTCCTAAATAATAAGAAACTTTCAGAATATTTACAGTTCAATAATGAAGATAAACCTTAGAAATTTAAAATTAACCTGTCTAATCTATACAATGCATAACATATACTTGAATTTTATTTTAAATCGACAACATCATTGACGTGACACGGCAGAAAGGCTCTAGGGCATTGACTTTTACTTTGTCTTTGTCTCTTGCCCTGTCATTCTTATACAGTAGCTCTTCTCTGAGATGCAGTTCATTAAATCCTCAACTGCAGACATAGACTGCATAAATCTAGCACAAGCTCAGGGCGCCGGTTTAAGCGCAGAGCAGGAATGGGGTTTGTCATGGACCCCCAGCACAAGATGAGATAAACAAATAAAACAAGATTGTGAGAGGAGTAAAAGACTTTTATTACATAACATTTTACACAATGCTTATATTTAACAATTTCTTTTTTTCAGCAAAAAAAAAATTGTCCAAATCCATATTCCGTAATCAAATTTTAAACAAGGAGTCTTAAATCCAATTCTAATTCAAGCATTAAAAATTTGAAAGGGTGTTAGAGCTCAGTGCTGAAGATGAGCTCTAACACCTCATAAGACAGTATAATCAAAGAAGTGTTATTCAGCTGAATTGACACATGCATCTGCTTAGCTAAATGTATCACTTCCTTAGGACTCAGCTAGTTAACTAGGAATCCCAGGGAGACTGCTGGTATGAGTACCCTTCAGTGTACAAGGTCACCCCTGACAATTCAGGTTTTCACCGACATCCTTTGGGGCCCCTGGACTTTCTGAGGCAGGATTGGCAGGGAACCTGAACACTTCTGAGATACAGCTGGTATAGACAAGGAAGAGGCAAAATCGTAGTCAAGGCCAGGCAGGGATCAGGACAGGTGACAGATATCAAGGTCAATAAACAAGCAGGGGTCAAAAACCAAGTCAAAACAAGGCTTAGGCAGGAACTAATTACACAGAAGCCAACTTGGGTAAGGAGGAGAAGGAAAGGTAGCTATTTAGAGAGCAAGAGACCAATGGGAAAGGGCAAGGCATGATTGACAAGCAGGGAACAAATGAGAACACATCACTAATGAAAATACACTAATTATGTCACTGCGTCCTGAAGATGCACTGAACATGCTGAACACAGGCACGATGGACAGGACGAGCCGGAAGTGAGCGTGCTGGAATCACCTTTCCCTGCAACCAGTGGTCAGCACGCCCAGAGGTAATAAGACGCAGACGACCGATGAGGCAGGTTACAGACACTTCATAGATAGCCAAGTGTTAATAAATTAGAAAAAAAACTGTAAACTCTGGGATTGTTTTAGAATTTCCCATTTTGAGGTTTAATCATTTCCTACAGTTATGCATGGTAATCTGCATCTGAGAACGACAATGAATAATGTTATAACGGGTACAAAGGTTTCTACTGGTCTTGTAACCCATTGCAACCAATTCAATGTTTCCTTTCAAGCAGCTGACCAGTAAAAGCCACTTGTTGATTGGTTGCTGTGGGTTACTAGATCAGTAGAAAGCTATGAACCATTTCTATTACATCACCCATGTTGTCCAGTTGACTTCTTTTCTGCGCACTGCTCTAGGAGAGATGTTTATAAAGAAGTGAAACTAATTTTTGCCAAAAAATATTTGATTTCTAGCTTCCTCCTTGAGGTATATTAAATAACTTGGTTGTTAAAGTGTATATGTCAGAGGTGCTCCAACATTTATACCAAAATGATACACTGAATGGTCTTGTCTACACAATTTTTTCTCCTTCTGAGGCAAATTAGAGAGGCTTCAAATAGGGTTTTTTTGCCTTCCTTTGGATCAACTAGCAGTTAGGCAGATTAAAATAGCGTTAAAAGGGTGAACTTGATGGACATTTGTCTTTTTTCAACTTACTATGTTACATAAAACTGTGTAAGAACTTGCATTTCTGGTTTCAACCTAAGTTTACTATTCTGTTGCTTTTCTAAGCCTTTCATGTAGGGATGGTATAAAAAGCTGCAAGAATATTATATTCCTGCTCTACTTATTACACAGATTTTTATATAAATATGTCCTTGGTTTAGCTTCAGCCATAGTTCTGATTTGCTGCCCACACACTCTGCGGTTTCAGATCTTTTGCTGCCTGCAGTCGTCCTTAGCTTGTTTATCTGCCTCTATCTTTTGATTGTGGCCAAAAGGCACAGAAGTTGTAAGTGCAGTAATATTCCTAATCATTCCACTTCATCTCAATCATCTAAATGTTCATGACGTTGTCTCTGTCAAACAATTTGAAATATAATTATCCCGTCTCATTGCAGTTGCTGCTTGACATGATATATTAACCAAATGGCTTCTCTCTCCGTGCATAAGATGCCGTCGAGCAACTGGAATCACAATAAAGTCGACTAATTGCAAAAGTCAATCATGGCACATTTTTGATGCCTGTTAGTAATATGTTTTGAAAACAAGAGATTAATTAATAACAAGAATCAGAAACCGATAGACTCTTAATGATAATATCATATCTCAATAACAATTTGAGGCATTCATTTTGGTTATAAAGATAAATTGCTTAATTACATTTAATTAAAACATAAAAATGAAAGTTGACAAGTCAATTAATCAGTAATGAGCTTAACAAAATGACAAGGAGTGCTGAACATTTTGATAGAATTCTCTGCCACTGAGCATTTGTTCTGTAACTAAGTCTCATAAAATTGGGGAATATGTGAAAAAAAAGGAATTTTTATTTGCATTTCCCTGAAAGATCAACTAATTCTGGGCTGTAGAAGCTCTATAAACAGGCAGTATCCAGTTGGACCTACTCTGTCTAGATCCAGGAGCCTTGTGTTTATAGACTACTACTCCTTCTGAGTCACTGTAGGCAATGTAGGTGTAAGCTTGTAACTAATGTTAAAGTTTATATCATATTAAGTGGCATATTAAAGAATCTTACTAAATTGGAATATATACAGTATATATAAGTAAATATTGCCCTTTTACCTCATTTCCTTGAACCACCATTTTGTGATGGTCTGTGTGCTGCCTCAGAGATCACCTGACCAGAAATACTGCAGCTCTAGCTGTAACAGGAAGAAGTGTGGAAGCAAAAGATTTGCACGTGAATGGTCTCATGTGACCTAACATGTATGGTTTGTGTGGGAATTGTAGGATCCAGAGGAGGCTGCCCTTAATTCTTAAAAGGGCAATTTTCTGTTTAGGATATCCCAATGGCACATATTACTGAAAAAGTACATTGTTATGAGAATGGTTTATTTACATGAAGCAGGGTTTTACATATGAGCTATATGTAGCATATTCGCGAAACGCCCGCGAAAATTCGCGGCAAAAATTCGCTGGCGTCAATTTTTTTTTTTCGAAAAAAAGGACGCTGGTGTCAAAAACGGGCGCCGGGGTAAAAAACAAGACGCCGGCACTGTTTCGCAAATTTTTCGCCGTTTCGCGAATTTCGTGCGAAATTCGCAAATTTTTCGGCAAAGCGAAAGGGCGCAAATTCGCCCATCACTAAACAGGAGTCCAGCTCTCCAAAGCAGCAATGCTAACTAGTACAGGTATGGGAACTGTTATCCAGAATGCTCAGGACCTGGGGTTTTCCTGATAACGGATCTTTCCGTAATTTGGGTCTTCGTGCCTTAAGTCTACTAGAAATTCATTTAAACATTAAATAAACCCAATAGGGTGGTTTTGCTTCCAATAAGGATTAATTATATCTTAGCTGGGATCAAATGCAAGGTACAGTTTTATCATTACAGAGAAAAAGGAAATCATTTTTAAAAATTTGGATTAAATGGAGTCTATGGGAGACAGCCATTCTGTAATTCAGAGCTTTCTGGATATAGGGTTTCCGGATAAGGGATCCTATACCTGTACCTTACAATGCTAACAGCTGTATGCTATTCTACGGGGGTTATTTATCAAGTCCAATTTCATCTCAACATTTTCTGATGCAAACTCAAATCCGCTCTGGTTTTTTACGCTTATTATTATTAAATTTTCCCGAAAATTTGCTTTGCGGGAAAAAAAAATCAGATTTTTGCGGGGTTTTTTTTTAATTTTCACCCAAAAACCATGGGCCAGATTCAACTCAGTGAGAAAATTTTATTTCATGGTTTATCATGTGAAACTCATGGACAAGATTCATTTTGAGGAGAAAAAAGTTTTCTCCAAATTGAGTTCCATTTTTTTCCCATAGACTGTAATAAATACTGAGATCATTTTTTCTGAACTGAATTGCATCTTAAATTTAATCTTGTCCATGACTTTTCACGTGATATGCGATTCACTTCACGTGGCTTATAAAACGGGAAAAGTTATGTTTTAATGATCTATCATTACAGAATACAATGATGCATCAATCATTTTTATTCTTTTAATGAAGATTTTTTTTACACTGCCCCCTAAATTAAACTGTGATCAACTGTGATTTTATATATACTGTAGTATTGGACATTACATGAACATATATTACTATATATACTGTATATGTATATTGAATCAATATGACTAGAATTCTTATTCATCGTTGCAGATGGAATATAAATATTTTGTCTGTCTGATCACTAGAGGGAGTTATTGCAATTGTAATCTAAACCCGATAAAAAAACAAAATCCATATTAAAATCACAGATGTTCTTTAAATCATTATTTAGAGCACTCTATACACTGTCAGCACTGTCACTCAATGCTCCTTTATATTACAAAAATCAAGTGCCATGGCTTGAAATCAATTATAAAGACCAAGCACAGAGGAGCTATTAACAGATTCCCACTCAATAGTTCGGAGTGTCTTTTGACAGAATGAGAGCAGGTTTTTAAATGTTTGGTGCATCTCGTTATTTATGAAAGGACTCCTTGTTTTTGTTTTGAACATATTATGAGTATATGATTAATCTGGAACTGCTTTTTGAATGAAATGGTTTATTTGGGCACATACTGTACAATTAGGTGTGCAGACGAGATGTATGCATGTACTTTATTTGTAAAGGAGCCACAGCGCTGTACAGTGCATAAAAGTGGAGAGGACAAATCACATAAATATATACAGAATTATATCAGGACAAAGAGCTATGTGGTAAAAGACATAGTGGGAAGGAGGTCCCTGTAGAGGTTACAGTCGAAGTGGATGGGAGGCTAACATACAGGCACAAATTGGAGATGAAAAAGTGTATAAGGTTAGACATAGTCAGTAGGCACAGGACTAAGCTAATGTTCTAGTGCTCCAACAGTTTTTTTCTTGAGAGAGGATTCCTTTGGGAGGAATTCAGGGATGGAATTCCAGAGGTAAGGAGCAGCAAGATAGAAGGGTTTGAAATGAGAGGTGGCAGTGGATGTGGAAGCTGTGAAGAGAAGGTGGCTCTAAGAAGAGCGGAGAAGACGACCAGGAACGTATAGTGAGAAGAAATGTAGTGAGGAGCAGAGGAGTGAAGGGCTTTGAATCTTAGTAGAAGGGGTTTATATGCTATCCTGTGCTTAACAGGCAGCCATGCTAAGGATTTTAGTTGTGGTTGAGCAGGTTCCCTTTTAAGAGAGAGCAGAAGGATCCTAGTAGCATGGATTAGTGTTTTGGCTGTTGTTTGTGAAAGAAAGGGGTGAATCTTGGCTATATTGCTGAGGAAGAAACAACAAGTTTTGGCAGTATTATTAATATGATTAGAGAAGGCGAGGGACTGGTCAAAGATGACTCCCTTGCAGCATGCCAAGTTAACCAGGTTTACAGTCATGCCGTTCAATAGTAACAGTGAAAGGAAGAAAAGGGCTCGGTTTTGGTGGAAAGACCATGAGCTCAGTCTTGGCCAAGTTTAGTTTGAGGTGGCATTGGTTCATCCAGGAAGAGATAGTTACTAAGCAGTCTGCTAACTTGATTTAAACATCAGTGGTTAGAGAGGAAGTGTCGAAATATATCTGAATGTCATCGGCATACAGGTGATTTTTAAGGCCAAATGAAGATATAAGGTCTCCTAGAGAGAGAGAGTGTACAATGAAAACAACAGAGGACCAAGTATAGAACCCTTAGGCACCCCCACCTTAAGATGAACAGGAGGAGAGGATTTGTTTGCAAAATTAACAGAGAAGGAGTGGTCAGAAAGGTAGGAAGAGAACCAGGATGCAGCTTGATCACGGATACCAATTGAATGGAGAATTTGCATTAGAATAGAATGGTTAACAGTATCAAAAGCAGAGATGCTGAATGCATAGCCCAAATAAAGGTCAGAGGTAGCATGGAAAGAGGGGCAGCAGAGAGAGAGAACACAATAGAACTGTATCAGGAAATCTGGGGAGAATGGTACAGCTTTGTGGAAACATATATCTGTCAAGGCCGCCGGTAGGGATGTAGCGAACCGCCGAGTATGTGTTCGCGAACGCCGTTCGCGAACACCGGCAAAAAATGCGAACAGTTCGCGAACTTCGAACATCCGAAAATCGTTCGATTTTAGCGATCGAATGGTCGAATGGTCGAACGATTTTGACGCGAACGCCTATTGGCGAACGTCGCGCGACGTTCGCGAACTTGCGGCGGACGCGAACAGTCGAAGTTCGCGCGAACTAGTTCGCCGGCGAACAGTTCGCTACATCCCTAGCCGCCGGGAGCGCGAAGAGGCGCGTCTGCTCCCGGCGGCGAATAATCCAAAATGGCGGTGCCCAGTCAGCCCACGTGGGCGCTGGGACGCCAGCACCGCAACTCTGACGCAGGCGTAAACGCGCATGCTCAAACACTCCGGCGCAAGCACGCCAGCGTAAGGACGTCAATGACGTCACTTTGGCGCCAAATTTGAATATAAAAAGGCTCCCAGGATGCCACAATGGCGCCCAAGAATGGGTTCTGCTTCCCTGAACCTGGGTTTCTGTTCCAAGCCTTGATTCCTGTATCCTGTACCCTGTTTCCTGCTCCTGCCTTGGTTTTGACCCTCTGCCTGGACTTTGACCTTCCGCTTTGCTTAACCCTTTGGATACCGCGACCTTGCACCCTCAAGAGGGCTTCCTCCTTGATCCGGACTACCTCCCGGGAGGGAGCTCCCGGCTCCCTGACAATATCCAACCCTGACGAACTAACAAGAATACAGTGACATACAATTTGGATAGCTGACATAAGCATAAGTTAAGGTGGCCATACACGGAGAGATACGCTCCTTTGGCAATGTCACCAAACGAGCGGATATCTCCCCGATATGCCCACCTTGAGGTGGGCCCAACGATCAGATCCTAATAATGGGTAACGGGCGGTCGAATTCAAAAAACAGATGCGGCCGTGATCCAACGGGATTTTTAGTCCCGTCTGATCGACATCTGGCCGACTTTCGGCCAGATATCGATCGGGGAAGCACGTCAGAGGGTGCATTGCTGCTAAACTGTGGCTAAGGGGTGGGCCGAATCCCCAGTAATGCCAGCAAGGGGTCGTGTGTATTGACTCCGGCTAGTAAAACAGGCACAGAAACAACACCTACAGGTATGGGATATATCAACCAGAATGCTTTGGGACCTGAGGTTTTCTGTAGAATTTTTTTTCCTGTTATTTGCATCAGCTTACTAAAAACATTTAAACATTAAATAATATTCTGCCACTCATATGAATTCTTGTACCTTAGTTACCATATGCAAAGTACTATTGCAGAGAAAAATGAAATGAACATTTAGGGGGTTATTTATCAAGGTCGAATGTTAGATTCTGCGAGTTCGAGTTGCGAAACCCGAAAATTAATAGGGCTATCCGTGGGAAAAACTGAAATCACTCGAATTATTCAAGTTTTCTGGAAAAACCTTCTGAAAAAAAAACTTGCAGGTTAGTAGCATCTTCAAATGGTTCAAGGGACCTCTGCCATTGACTCCTACATGACCACAACAGGTTTTAAATGGTGTATTTTCAGATTCGAGCGATTTCGAGGTTTGGGGTATAATAAATCTTGAAAAATTCGAGTTTGTTTTCAGAAAAGTTTATTTTGTGGGAATCACAACTCGAAGCTTAATAAATAACCCCTTATTTGTTTTCTTATATTCTTATATAAGGCCTTCCTGTAATGTAGAGTTTTCTGTATATTTATTTTCCTGGTAAAAGATCCCATATCTATACAAACAAATTCTTAGTTGCTGAAAGAGTGTTAAAGGAATAAGTAAACCTTTTTCCCCCTCAAAAATTACTACAGACAGCCCCCAGATGTAACAACCTTTCTCACTGTATTAAGATTTATTATAGCCAGGTTAACTTCAGCTTTTAGTTGCTTTCTCGTCTATCTTGAAGCTCCGCCCTTTTTGCTTTCTGAGAACTCCTTCTCTCTCCAACTATGAAGACCTCAAAGAGGTGACTACTGCAAATGTCTCATTGATTTCCATTAGAGCAGAAGCAGTGACCATGTTTGCTCTTTGAGATCTTCATAGTTGAAGTGAGAAGGAGTGCTGAGACAGCAAAACTGGGTGGAGTTGTAAGCATGGGGGGATGACAAAATGTCCAGGTTCTTGGTAAATGATTCCTTATTTCTACTCTAAAATGCTCTGCTGACCAATACATAATTCTTTGAAATTTTTTATCAAGAAAGCAAATTGCTCTTAAAGGGATACTGTCATGGGAAAATTTCTTTTTTCAAAATGAATCAGTTAATAGTGCTGCTCCAGCAGAATTCTGCACTGAAATCCATTTCTCAAAAGAGCAAACAGATTTTTTTATATTCAGTTTTGAAATCTGACATGGGGCTAGACACATCAATTTCCCAGCTGCCCAAGTCATGTGACTTGTGCTCTGATAAACTTCAATCACTCTTTACTGCTGTACTGTAAGTTGGAGTGATATCAGCCCCCTCCCTTTTTCCCCCCAGCAGCCAAACAAAAGAACAATGGGAAGGTAACCAGATAACAGCTCCCTAACACAAGATAACAGCTGCCTGGTAGATCTAAGAACAGCACTCAATAGTAAAAACCCATGTCCCACTGAGACACATTCAGTTACATTGAGAAGGAAAAACAGCAGCCTGCCAGAAAGCATTTCTCTCATGAAGTGCAGGCACACGTCACAAGACTTGGGGCAGCTGGGAAATTGACAAAATGTCTAGCCCCATGTCAGATTTTAAAATTAAATATAATTTAATAATGCTCTTTTGAGAAATGGATTTCAGTGCAGAATTCTGCTGGAACAGCACTATTAACAGATTCATTTTGAAAAAAATTTTTTTTTCCCATGACAGTATCCCTTTAATCTGTAGTGGGGTGGTTTAAAATCCCTTTAAGGAAATTATTACATTTATCAGGCAGTCAACAGGCAGGAATACAGTACAGACATCAAGAGAGAAGAATTTCCTATAGGAATGGAAAATACTTGGTACTGCTTTATGCTTTATGCAACTTAGGTTTCTCCAGTCTTGGACCTTAAGTACAGTGCACTATTTAAGCCTAATTTCATAGATGTTAACATCTGGCTAATGATGCCAGCTATTTATTTGAAACACTTCTTGGGCAAATTGTGTCAGTGCCCTGTTACCTACAGTCAGTTTCATGCTAAATTGACAACATTGTATAGGCTAGTCAACCCTTATGGAAAGTCATGACCATGTTGTCCTCTCACTACCAAAAAGGAAAAGCAGTGGAGTTTAACAGATCCATCCTGTTGAGCAAATTGCACAGGCAGCATTTTGATTAGCTGTCAACCCAAACAAGTTTTCATAAAGCACCTCTAAAATGATCTCGGCAGCCTCAAGTATAGCTACTTGCATGCACTCTTTTGCTTATTGATTTAAAAGTTATGTACACAGACTGAAATGCGTTACACATTCAAGCACTCTTCATATCATTTACAACCTCTAATGATATTTAAGTAAAGAGCTCCAGAAACAGCTTTAAAAGCAAGTTTATTAAAGGTACAGAGTTTAGACTTTTTATAAGCGTCTTAGGGATGATGCTTATCATTTAAGTCCAGTTGTATCTGCTCATGCAGTGCCATATATAATCTACAAATATTTAGCTATAGGTCAAAGAACTACTTCCACTGGGGAATTTGATTAGAATTAATTATATTAAAAGGTGATGAAATATAGTAGAACATAGTTATGTGCACTACCACAACTAGAACCTGAGAATACCATAGGATATTTCTAGACTTGGGGAAGTCCCAAGTCCCAAGGAATGTAGTCCTTGGTTATAAAATCTATAAGCAGTTTTGGTCCTTTAATAACTCATGTCAAAGGTTAGAGGCAGCTGGATTAAATAGCAAGGGCAACTGTGGTCCTATCGACCAAGTTCGTGTGCATGAGGGTCATCAGTGCAATCAAATATAGAGTAAATCATGGCTTTTATTCGCTAACTTTCAGGGACAACTTTGGTCTCATTTTCAGGCATGGTATACACTGTAAATCAGTGAACATTTGTAGGTTAGTGGGAACCTCTGGGTCCATCAGTGAAGGTACGAGAGAAGCAGTGCTGTACACAACCAGTAGAAGGAAGTTGTACCTTTCAAGGGGAAGTCCTCACCAGTTCTGGACAACTCTGCCATGCACTTTTAGCGCTGAATGCCTGTGATTAACTGTAATAGGTTGGTTCATCTTATTGTTGTTTGCTGGTTGTTCTGCTCTCAGGTAAGGTCTACTGCAACACTTTAATTTTTAAAGATGGAAAGTTCTACTCACTTAATTATGTTAATAAAAGTATGGCTTAAATTGGAATTTTCTGTTTTAAAAAACCATAGAAAATCATAAGCTACCAAAAATACAGGTACTGCTCCCTTGTGTTCATGCCTTTGATCTGCCATTGGATATTCAATTTTAACTTGTCATTTGATTTAGATTTAGTGTTTTAGATTTGTTGTGGAACAGTTATAAAAACACATTTTAAAGAAGTAGCAAGCATTACATGAATCAAACACTTGTATCCATGGGTAACTTGTTAAGACCTTCATGTATCAGTAATGCCAGCTAGGACATTGCAGAGAAGAATGAGATGTAAATGCATCTTCTTTTTCAACCCAAATGAACTATGCATTTAACACCTAAAACATCTAAACAGATACAAATACTGCCTGCTGATTGGTTGATAGTTAAGTTACTATAATTGAAACAACCTGTGCTCCAGATAAAACATTATCACCTACAGCTGTTCCCAAGCTACAGCGTGGGGGAACATTTGAATAAAATGTTTACAGGCAGATTTACTATGAATCTTTATGCATTGATTTAGTTCCTTAACAATTTATCAAAAACCATTTCATCTCTGGGTTTGATTCAGAACTAATTCCTAAAGGTTTTAGAAAATGATTAAGCCAATTTCATTGATCATTGATAATTTAGGGAAACAAATTCCTAGTTGGATGACTTGACATGAATAATTTATTTTAATTTCAATACAAAATTAGTTTGGTGGACCAAGTATTCTAGATATCTTCTTATATAATATTGTGTATCTCAAACCTGCTGAGATCCATTCAAACCAACGGGAACATGTTTCTATTCCCATGGGCAGTTTTTGTCTGAATGGAAATCTTTCCATCACTCCATTTGCTCAAGCATTCTCAATAGTTCTAGAAATTCTTGCAGCTGCTTACTAAAGTCTACAGGAACCCTACTAAAAATTTTCTGGTATTGATTATCCTGAAGCCTAAGGTCAACAGGTAGTACATATGCCCCTTATTTCTCAGCCAGCTTTGTTTTAACTGCAAACGTTTATGTGGTGAAACATCCACAACAAATTTCAGTGATAAAGGGCCTCACCAGAAACATGCTGCACGTGTTTCTCCCAATAGAAGACCATTTTTCGGAGAAATTCAAGTTATTTTGGAGCAGTTTGTTACCTACACCAGAGATGATTCTGTGCGAGAGGCAAAACACCCCATGTGCCATTGCCCTAATATGTATAAAAAGCCTCATTTCAGTTTTTTACTACAAAAAAAAATAATTTTTGTATATAAACAGTGGCTTTTTGGCAACTTAATATAGATGAGTTAATAATTCACATTATTTGTCTGAGTTAAGTAGTTTTATATTAATCAAACAGCAATAATAACCTGTTTAGGTGAAAATATCTCCTACTATAAATGCACAGTACCTCATGGAGGTAACTTGGTGGTTCTTGCAGTGAATTGGGAGAAGAGAAATACCACTAGTTGATAATGCACACACCATTCTATAATTAGCACTACTTACAGTGCTCTGCACATATCCAGGGGACATTTTGATGCTGGGTAGTTGCATTAAGCTTACATAAGGCATGCTCTAAAATGGTTCATAGCCTGCTGCCTCCAACATTGAGAACATGCCAGATGAACAAGACTATTACAGCTGAATTGCTTTTAAGCACCCCTGTCCATTCACTATAACTTACTAAACAAGACAAGGCAATTGCTTTCAGGTCATAGGAACACTGGAATACTTTATTATTATGTAGTTGGTCAGGTTTAAAAACCTCTGTCGTTTCCAGGGCAGAGTAAAAAACAAGGACTTGGGAATTAAGAATGGTTAGTTCTATATACAATTACATACTGTATATTTCACAAGAATAACTATTTCTTTAGAAATGGAATATCCACAGACACTCCCTTTGTCAGTAAAGCTTTGTATTCTCAAATAAAGTTCCTTCCCATAGAAGAGAGAGCATCTTATATCTGAAGCGTTCTTGTATACCTTGGACAATTTCTATGCTTCTTTACTAAATAGCACTTGGCAGCAAAACTACGTCACCGTTTCTGTTTCTTCTAGTTTTCCAAATGTGTATAATGCTTCTAATTAATTGTGAAACTGTTCTTGCCACGGACAAAACTCAGCCTTCTTTTGCACTGTCAATAAACAGGATTAAACCGGGAAACTCATTATGCCTGGGCACAGAACATCTTAAGACGCTCAAAGCAGTTTTTCTACATCAGGACATTTTTATACTCTATCCATATATATATATATATTTATAGGGCCAGTTTTACCTCTATTTTATAAATAAAATGTCCTCCCATTAATCATTTAGTAAAATTAGATTTGTGTACTTACGGAGCATGAAATGCAGCCCTTGGATAAAATCCTGGATTGCACTAATTGTACATTAAAACTTTTCTTCGTTGTCATGAGCTTAGTAGGAGAGAACAGATAATTTAATGATGCAAAATGCATAACTACACAGAGGATTTGTGGCTATGCCTGCAAATTGGCTCCTGTGCTTATTATGTTCATTAGAAATGTTTCTGCTTTCTTTAAATATTTACCAGCACTGTAATCACATGAAATTCTTATAATTAAAAAATGCAAAATATACCTAAAGCGGATCCAAACATGGGTTCTGTCCAAGACACAAATGCAAAATTTGCTTCTGGAAAGGCCCATTGATATTCTGGCTCATGTCAGGAGGTCTGTCTTGGCTTCTTCCAGATTAGAAGATTGCCGGAGATCCCCAGAGGTTTCTGCATAGGAATCAATATTAACTATGGAACCATCTGCGTAGATTTATTTAGTAAATACCTGAAAGCTGATTCTTAATGACAAATTCCCTCCTGCATAGGCAATAAGCATTGCCTCTATTCTGCTGGAGTGATTAAAATCCATCTAAAAATACAATAAAATGAAATGGCTCTGCAGAGGTGTCATAAATTACAATCCACTAAAATGACAGAGATATGGGGAAATATATTTTCACATCCTTAATTATGTATGTTTGTTTAAAACTCCTTGCATTTTTATGTGAGGGGAATTTATATTGCACAGGTTGTTGCTGTGGGCTGCGCCTTCATTACTTTATATTTCCATATAAAATTGTCATATTTATGAAACAACAATAAAACTGTATGCGGTGACCTGGATAAAGTATGCCCCATGACTGTAATGGATGTTGATGTGGGTCACTGAACTGCATAACCAAGTATTTGTTTATGTATATGCAGCTTAGAGGACTTCATGGAGGACTTGAAGCCCAGGAGGAACAGCAGCTGCCGTGAAACAAATGCAGAGCTAAGGATGGGTAATATTCCCATGTGAATGTATATCTTTTAAGTATGTGGTCCTCAAAATAGATAGGGTACCTATGAGTCTGCTGTGAAATGGCAGTGATTCCTGGGAGTATGATTTGAAGGACAGTTTAAGGTCACCTGTTGTGATGATGTATTTCCTGTAGCAGTTCCTAAACTTTCTTCAGATCTTTTTCTCATTAGTTTAGATTAGAGTAGATTAGTTTATTATATATATAGTGTAGTGTAGGAGGTAACGTTGCTTTCTTTATTTTTTTTCCTGGAAATGGTGGCAGATGTTTTGAATGTGGAGAAGGGCTTTAGAGAAAAAGACCAGCCAGTGTTACCAATCAACCCTATGATACTTCATGAGGCAAGAGGACAACCTAAATTCAACCAAGGAATAGTAGTTGGATTGATATTATTTTAAAGCAGGCGCATTTGTCACTCTTCCAATACTTGCTATACAAAGGTCCAGATTTTTTTTTTTTTTTGCTCTTATAAATAGTTATGTTCTCTCTTGGGGGCAAATTTACTTACCTCCGAAAATTCGTCAGTGATGGCTTCGCTCACATTGCAACATTTCACCAGGCGTAAATTCACAATGCTAATTCACAAAAATCCGAAGTTGCATCCAGGGCGCAGAATGCTGGCAAAGTTGCACTAGCGTTACTGCAGCAAGCTAATCGAAGTTGCGGTAGCGTTGCCTCATTTGCATACGGCGGGAAGTTAAAGTTGAATAGACATATATGTTGCAGCCAAAACACTACACAAGCCCGGGAAACCTTAATAAAATAAAATAGAGTTGTAATATCGCCCTACACATGAGCCCAGTGTATAGTTTATGTACCATATGTTAGAAAATGTAGGGGGGAAGCCGGGTACACCAGAAAAAAAATTCGATCTTTTGCAGCCTATCACCCTGAAAAATGACTTGGGACTTAAAAAATATTTCAACTATTTTTTGAGGAAGCCCTATCTACTCTATTGCACTTTGCCTGGTCTGAGGTGGCGAAGGCAAGTCTGGCACAAGAGGTAACGTTCAGTAAAATCCGCATCTTAGTGAATTTGCGTAGTTACATCCATTCGCCAGGCGTTAGGGAGCGAAATACTGCTAGAGTCTATCTCCTTCGCTAGCAAAGTTACGCCAGCGACCTATAGTAAATCGGCGAAGTACAGAAAGGACATCACAATGGTGAATTTTCGCTAGCGTTAGCCACTTCGCCCTTTAGTAAATCTGGCCCTTGGTATGTTTTAGCTGGATAGAGGATTGTTGCATACCTCAGCAAGAATGACAGTAGACTGTTACCAACCAGTAGAAGATGGAATACCCTTTAAGAGTTCCTTCATCTTGAATGTGACTGACAATGGGAATAAAACTCTTGCTGAGAACTGCTTACCTGGGAGGTTTAGGAGATCTTAAGACTGACCATGGATGAGAAGCTGCATTTTACATAAAGAGCTTACTTTACTAGCAGAGAACATCAGCAGTCCTATCACATTGATGATTTTGTTGTCCATAGAAGTTTACCAAATCAGAGACACTCTTGTACTCAGTATGATTTGGGATGCTGTTGAGAAACTAAATTTAGGGGTCTTCTGAAATTATCAATCTATAAATGTACTGCTGTACCTGCTGTGGGAACCCTAGAATTAAAGTCACCTACATAGAAGTGGTAGCATCAGGGCTCCTCAGTATCAGTAGACGCTATTTTGCTCTATGGTACTTTAACTACACTATAAAGTGTACCTTTGTACATGAACACATGTACCTTTGTTAAAAGGTATTAGTAAGTGCAACATTTGATCTATTTTAACACAACTGCAGTTGCTGCTGTGTTTGTAAATTAACCCTCATGCAACACATTTCTAGCCTACTTCTCTTTTAAGTTTTTTTGACCAGTTAAAGGGATTCTGACATGATTTGTATGGTTTAGTTTTTATTTCTAAATTACACTGCTTACTTGCAAATAATTCCCTCTACCATATAAAATGTTATTCTTAACAAACAATTTTTTTTAGTGTAGGCAGCAATCTGGCACGAATCGGCACCCAGAATCCAGAACCAATGCTAGGCTACATGGTCTCAGCTCTTACATCTGCCTTTAACAGCCCTGGGAGGAGCCCTCGGCTAATTGGATGCCGCCAGGTCTTAAAAAGAGATTAGCCAAGCGAGGGTTCTGAACGTGCAGAGGGGCACGATCGTTAGCAAAGTCTTTTGAGCAGAAGGTCATGGTGCAAGGGGTAGGCAAAAGCGTGGTCAGACCGGGTTGGTGCAGGCAGAATTCAAGCAAAGTGAGACAGGCAAGGGTCAAAACCAGCAGATCAATCAGAAAGGTCAGACAGGCACAGGTTGGATTACGGATTTCAGAATAGTCGGTTATCAGGCCAAGGTCAGGATTACAGAAGTCAGGAAAGTCAGGCAGGCAAGATCAAAACAGGAATCAGAATATGAATATAACGCACCAAGGAACTCACAAATGGAACCAAACAACCTTTAAACTTTGCGCCATTGCACGATGACATCATCACGCCAGCGTCAGTTTGCGTATAAATCAAGGAAGTGTGAGCCGCGTGCACCATAGGAACCATCAGAGAGGAAGAATCAACAAGGCGGGCACCCCCGCCGGACCACTAGACCACCAGGGTGAGTTTTCCTCACACAATCTCAGGTAATTTTGCCTGATCGTGTGCTTTCAGAAAGAGTCAGGACTTCATGATGGAACTGATTTTAGATAATTAATTTTTTACTTTAATTTTTACTACTGAGTGCTATGCTCATATCTTCTAAGGGAACTGTTCTCCTGTTACCTTCCTATTGATGATAGACTTCTCCAACTTGCAGTGCAGCAGTAAAGAGCACAAGTCACATGACTGGGGGCACCTGTAAAACCAGCAACATGTCTAGCCCCATGTCAGATTGTCAGAAAAATCTGTTTGGATTTCATTTCTGAAGCCTGCTGGAGCAGAATCATTAACTAATTTGTTTGAAAAAAAAACATGTTTTCCCATGACAGAATCCCTTTAATTAGTTCTTGCGTGTTTATATTGCTAATAAAAAGCAAATTCCAATGGGGCTTATTTTTTTCTATAGAAGCAAAATAAGTGCACTTTGTTTCTAACTTTAGATTGCCTTTAAGCGAAGAAAACTGTAAGCAATTGTAGTAGAAAAAAAAACAATTTTCTCCTTTTGAGCTTTCTTTGGATTACTTTGTCCTAACTAATCAACACTGTGTACCACAGGGGTTGGAAGAATTGAATTTCAATGTGTTAAAAGAAAGGAAGGAAATTTCAGTAACAAGACAGGGAAAGAATAGTGAGCATTTTAATATAATGTACATTCATATGGTTCATTGCACATCTGATATCTGCACCCAAGGATTCAACAAGTGACAGTCGTATAGTCAAATGGCGCGCTTTTTTAATAAAAAAAAGGACATTTATATGTAGGGACCATCCAGAAACCACCAAACATGGATTCATCATGAAATAACAGCATACGGATGCTTTAAAAAGAAAAAAGATATTTATATTTTTCAGAAATTAAGCGAAATGGCTTCCACAGCCAAAAAAAAAAAAATCCCAGCACAGGAAGGTTGCCTTATTACTTTCAGCCCTTTGATTTATTTTAGAAGAATGAAACTTGGGAAGAATGAAAGAAAGAAGAGGAGGGAATTAATAGAAGACTATTTTTGTTTATGAAATATTTGCCTAGAAGCTTGTGATTATATTAAAGCCTAGGATTTTTCATTATCAATCTGTTATGTTTTTTTAACATTTCACGATCTACACTTTTGAAGAATTCTAGCATGTGTCTGAGCTCATGAATACATGTGACCCAGGGGCACTGCTGCCATAGGGCTTGCCTCAGAGGCATCAGGCAATTGGTTGCCAGTAGTTCCTGGTAACTTTAAGAGCAGAAATTCTGATTTGTAAATAGGAAGCTTGTGTCATTTTGTACAGAGAGTGCAATTGTACTTGCCCCAATCTGACGCTGAAAAATGTGGGTGGGATGAGGAGGCCGGCATCTGAAAGGCTGTCTTGGGATGGCCCACACCGCTGGATCACCCCAATGTGCTCAATGAATACAGGGCTTTCTGTGATCAGCTGTGAACTGTGGTTAGTTAGAAAAGGCACATGCAGTGTGCACTAGGCACATACCAACTCTACTTGCCTACCCCTAGTTCTGGCCCTTCTGCACTCTGGCAGTAATCAGCGGTGGTGCATCACTGAGTAGAAGTTGGCGAGTGGGTGTGATGAGCAGAGTGGTGGGTGGAGGGCTGTGCATTGAGGGGTTGCCTTAAGCGCTAACACCTAATGGCCTGGCATTGTTGGCTACTTATCTTATTCATCAAGTTGATCTACCATGATCTGCCATTCAAAGACACAAATTCAGTATAAAAGCTCACATGTAATGCATTCATCAAATGCAGCTTACCCACAAAGAAAAAGGGAATTTAAATTTGGGAACTAGTAAACAACTATTTTCTGATGTCTGAGCTCTGTCCAGCCAATGGTGAACTGATATAAAAGGATATAAAATTACTATTTTAATATTCCCTGTATATATATATATATATATATATATATATATATATATATATATATATATATATATATATATATATATATATATATATATATATATATATATATATATATATATATATATATATATATATACACACACATATATATATACATATACATATATATACATATATACACAGTATATATATATATACTGTAAGGGGCAGATTTATCAAAGGTTGAGGTGAATTTTCAAATTGAAAAAATTCTACTTCCGAGCTATTTCTGTGTACTTCGACTAGGGAATAGGCCAAATTCCATTCGAATTTGCAAAAAATTCTAAAATTCTAATATCAAAATTTATCATGTACTGTCTCTTTAAAAATTCAACTTCAACCATTCGCCATCTAAAACCTGCCGAATTGCTGTTTTAGCCTATGGGGGACCTCCTAGTACCTATTTGGAGTCAATTGGTGGACTTTGAAAAATGTATATTTTTTTGGGGAAAAACTTTGAACCGAATTCAATTGAATGCGCTATTCCTTTGATTCGAACAATTCAAATTCGGTGGAATACAGATTCGAAAACGGACCTATTCGACCCAAAAATAACTTTGACTCAATTTCGGTTGGTCTTTTTGAATTTGAATTTCAACGTTTTTTCAATTCGATATTCAACCCTTGATTAATATGCCCCTAAATGTGTGTGTGTGTGTTCTAGGTGGCAGTTACCCAATAGGTGGCAGTTACCCATAGCAACAGTTTTAATTAGTCTGCTACTTCCAAGCAAACATAGGATTGATTGATCAATCAGTCAGGAGATGGACAGTCCTATTTAAAGCCATAAATAAACATTAGCTACAACATCTAGTTGGAAAGGCTTTTCCTTTTTCAATTTATAATATACATGAATTTGAAATGTTTAGTGAAAGTTATTTGTAAATATAATTGCAACTGAGAGCAGTATCTGTCTCTTTTCTGCACTGCTGGTTGTGGCTTTAGCAGAAACAGGCTCTCATCCAGCCAAGACTCCCACAATGATGTGCATGATTATTTACAGGTCTGCCAGAATGCAGAACATAGAAAAGGACACAAAAATGCATTATGTAAATTATGAAAATAATAAATCTCAAAGCTTTGGTCAAATAATTCCAAGAGAAAATATTTTCTTTCTGTGATTTATTCAGGTTGTGCTGTGCTTTCCCTCAACAAGGTAGATTTTTTATGTAGCCAGTCTACAGAAAGATCTCTGACAGCCGAGTGACTGTGATAAATGAGGTTGTGACTGGTAGTGTTGATAGGTGAAATAACCCAATACCTCCTGCTTCTACAATGAACAAGGGATCCAAATGGAGGTCAGAAACAATCTCGGTAGAAGTTCCGTTTCAATTCATGCCGTGTTTACAGAGGTAAAGGAAATGTTAATGGGTTATCATTACAATAATTACCATAAAACAGGAAATTGCTGTGTATTCTACGTCTCAATTACAAAGTGATTACACTTTATCGAGGATGCTGTATTGCAATAAATAAATCCACAAGTAATATTAAAATTTATAGAGTAAGGCACTGGCTAATGATAAATCATCATTGGCTCTTCTCTCTCTTTAACCTTTTTAACTGATATAGAAACTGTACAAGTGCAATATCTCAAATATTAATGGTTCTGATATGCCTGTCTATGTTATCCCCAGGGTTTGCATTGATGGGGATCACAATTTCTTTCACAGCAGTGGTGATGTCACCCAAATGTACAGACCAGACTCACTTGCAAAGGGTTACTACCCACATGTATAGGAGAAAGCAGACAGTAACCTGTCTAAGAAAAGCTAGCCATACACCAACTTAGCCCCTCCAGGCTGAATAGACAACTTATTGGCCTGTGTGTGGAGCATTTTTGATGGCCTACCCAATATCCAAAATAAATTTGGTCAGATATATGGCCAGGAAATCCTCTTGGATGAGGACCATGTTTACAATCCTCTACCAAAGCATAGCCTTTAACCTTGCTTTAGAGGATTGGATTATCCAGATTTGGACCAGTTTGTGGGTGGTAAGCAAGCAAAACCTTTATGGTTTCATAGAAGTGTCGGTGTTTTGGTTGGTAATAAATAAAAATAAGCATGCTTTTAAGGCTTCAAGTTAGCTTGGACAGCTAAAACTTTAATCAGGCACAGGCAGGCCAATAAAGCATGTAATAAAGCTAGAAGAAAAGCTAGAATTGAGATGGAAAATGGTATTGCAGTGAGGAGTAAAATGAATCCAGTGGTAGGACTTTGGGGTGGTAGTGGATGTGATCTAGTTAGACATTGCTATCATTTGATAACGTACAACACAGAGAGGCCCATTTACTAAGGGTCGAATATCGAGGGTTAATTAACCCTCGATATTCGACCATCGAACTAAAATCCTTCGACTTCGAACATCGAAGTCAAAGGATTTACCGCAAATACTTTGATCGAACAAGTCATTTGACTTTGCCAAATGTTTAATATAGTTTGTATTCCCAACATGAATTGAGTATAGAAGCTTGGTTTGCTATACCATGATAGTCCATGCAATACTTATTCCAGAAAATTAGATCCAGGGTGGAACAGTGGTAGCACTTTTATGTGGTATCAAATATGCATTTAAGGAAAAACCTAACCTCATTCCTAGAGTATGTGTAATGAAGGTAGAATATAATTTATGAAGTCCAGTTGTATTAAAAATCATCCTCTGGATCAATAGGCCTGACATAATAAGTAAAGAACTAACATATACTGTATGAGGCAGTGTAATAAATGACTCTGTATTTGCTCTGGGAAAGCTTCAAATGTGAGGCTCGTTGACAAATTTACTGAAGCATGAGTAGGCTCCTTACTCTCCATATATAGCACGAAATTAAAGATTTTACACTAGAATGTCGAGACCATAATATTTTTTTATTGGATATCATTAGTTATGATATGACTTTGTTGTGGAGGTCATGTAAATACCCTTTATTGTAATTCTGCCTGGGATAGTATATATATGGGTAAAAAATATAGTGTTGGTTTATTTACAAATAGAAGACTACTAAATGATTCCACTTGTATGTTACTAGAATCTCACCATCTATTATTCTTTAACATTTTGAATTAGCCCAGAAAGTAGATTAATATTTATAATATGTCCCTGGATTTGCATCAGTCTCTAGTGCAAATAATAAGTATAAATAATTTCAATGCTTGACACTGCTATGTGCATTGCTTTAAATTGTAAAGGCAGAAGTGAATTACAACTCTGAATAATGAGTGGGATTTAAGTGACTGCTGTAGAGTCATTCTGAAATGCGTGAATTATCATAAACAGAGCAGCACAGGGAAAAAAATCACCCAGATTGAAATGTGCCACTGAGCTTGATGCTGTATAATGGCATGCAGAATCATTCAGCAATCATGTACAAGTCTTGTCATCTGCTTTATATTCCTGTTTGGACTCTATATAGGAATATTTCTCTCAAATCATCTCTCCTACTCCTTAGTCTCTCAAGTTTTTATAGCTTTATCATAATGCTTACCTACGGCGATGAGACAGCCTCTCGGTAAAAATTGAATTTTACTAAAATCCATCTGATTTACAAAAGTCAAATTCATTTGTAAACTGATTTGAGCAGATTTTCATTGGGTTGCTCATGCATCATCATAAATCAAATTAGTTGGATTGATTTAGACACCACAAATGGATACTTACTTTAAACTAGTGTTTGTTAGACTTTTTAAGACCATCTTGAAGATTCAACTTTAAGTTGGACCCCTTCTTAGCTCAACAGATTACAAAACATTGTTCCAGCATCAAATAGGCAGGCAGGGAATTGCTAAAATACCTTTAACATTATGACTACCTTTTCCTCAAGTAATATTATAACAAAACACTAAATAAATGTATAAAAGTACAAGACCAGCTTAAGGAATTGTTACTGAAGTAACTTCCTTGCACCTCCTTGAGTTACCTGACATGCTAATCACCGAACTCCAATGGAATCCGGCTGGCAAGTGAAGCCAGTCAGTCAGTTGGCATCACATTGTGGGCCCTACATCTAAAGCAAGCCTGTATTAATAACACTTTTCTATCAATCTGCAATAATCACTTGCATAAACCACCAAATGGAAAGCATTCCATCACCAGTTGTGAAGGTGCCACAAGTCACCTTTCTGAACAAAAGCTCAAAACAGAACCAAACAGAACTCAAAGGGTGGTTGGACAGGTGGAATACAGCTCCAGATGGACTTGGACTGCCTTGGGCCCTGCTCTTTCTGCGTAACCAGAGATGTAACTCCTCCACCCTATCTGATGTCACTTCCTGACCTTCCTGTTTGTGAACCACTTGAAAGAGAAGGCAATTCTGTGTATGCTAGTGATGGGCGAATTTGCCCCGTTTTGCTTTGCTGAAAAATTTGAAACGGCGAAAAAGTCAATGGGCGTCAAAATCATTTTGATGTGCATCAATTTCAACATCCGCTACAATTTTTATCCGCTCGCCTATTTTGTCCAAAAGCATTAAAGTCAATGGGCATCCGAATTATTTTGACACGCGACAATTTTTATGTGCGTGACTATTCTGACGCGCCCAATTTTGTTTGATGCGACGGATTTTCCCGCAGTTTTCTGAATTCATTCGCCGGTGGCGAAACATGAAAATTTGCATGGAATTTGCACCTGCAGAATGAATTCATCCATCACGAGTTTATGCAGATTACCCCGGGAGTCCCCCTGACTTGCATGGATTCTGTTCTCCAGCTAGCCTTGGTTACTACTACCCTGGCCTTGAGGCAGCTCCACTGGTTTGACTGAAAGAGCAGTTCATTGTTTTTCTATGGAGTAGATATCTCTATGCTCTCCCACAGGTAACTCCCTTTCTACAAGTCTATAAAATCCCTTTGTTTGGTGTTCTGACTCTTTGTGAGTGTAGAATCCATAGAGCTTGTGTCAAATAAACTTTTTCTTTGACCTCAAGTGGTCTCCGGCTGAATTTCCATGACCCACTGATTTAGGTGATTATCTGAGTGTGGAGTGAAAGCACCTTGTACAACACTCCTGATGATGGAACCTATTTTGTACAGCTTTGACATGTTTATTTTTTTCAAGGTGGTTTAAATATGCACACAGCCGGATTTACATAGCTGGCACCCCTAGACCCAATGTCGTTTGTTGCCCCCGTCCCCTCCCTTTTATTCGCTCAAATTTCTCTGGACCAGAGCAATGGGGATTGGTGCACAGGAAATTTAAAAAACGATTGTATCTCCTGTGCATCCCCAGTGTTTCTGAACCAATGTGGGTGTGGTTGGACAGCATGCCCTCCCTAAAATCCTGCCATCCTAGGCCCGGGCCTTGGTGGCCTCTCCACAAATCTTAATATGCACCTACAGTAACCATAAAATATGTATTTTTAAGGATCTTAATATTTGCCAGATACAGTTGCTTCTTAAGTTACAACTACTTATAAAAAAAACCAAGTTAATACATACAGTGCCCAAAGGGTTAATAACGATTTGCATCATCATTTTCATTTCTCTTGATAATAACCAACCTTTCATATCTTGACATGTGAAGGCTTAGATCAACGTCTTTCACGGCTCACACACATCTAAAAAGCTCGCTGGCAGCTTAAGTGTCTTTGCAAAAAGCATATTTTTTTCTCTGTAGAATTTGTAAAGGGTTACATCAAATTATATAAGTTTTACAAACACTAATAAAAACAACTTTCCTCGCCAGCTTTCCTGATTCTGACACAACATTCGGGTTGCCATGCCAACCGTTGGGCAATTTATACCTTTTTTATTCCCAGTGACTTTCTATTTGCGCAGGAAGTAAAATACACTCCAAAAGAGGTAGGCAAAATAAATAAAACAGTGACTTAGTCTAGCATGAAAAGTAAATTAGTTGGTGGGGGTGGACAAGGACTTTAGGATGAAGGGTTTTGTTTTATGTCATCTTAAAAAAAAAATGAGGTTGAATCCACTTTCACTGCATGCATCTGAAACAGAGAAATAAAACATTGCTTTGTACCAGTGATGCATTCTCTGATCCATAAGGCTTCAGCACACATCATTTCTTCCATTGTCCTTAGCTAACTTCTGTAAAGATCATTTTGCTGTGGCAAACACACAACAGGATGTGCGAGGCGCTCATTGGAAAAGAAAGATCTTATTAATATGTAGGAGGCCAGCTAGTAACATTCCGTTTTAGCAATAACTCACATCCATCAGTCTGGAGACATTTGATAATACTCTGCTATAAGGCTTGTGCATTGTCTGTCACCAGTTAAAATTATGATCCAGATATGCACCCTGCCAAATTAAAAGCAAAACGGGCAACAATACCAAAATGACACCCACAACACATAGGGGGTGATTTATCAAGGTTTGAATTAGAATTTTTATCACAATTTTTATGCACAAAAACTCAAGTTGGAATGATATTTTCAAAAATTCTAATGTTTGGTATTTGTTAAGTACAAAAAACTCGAATGTAAAACTTCAGCATCTAAAAGCTTCCCAGTTCATGCAGATGTCAATTGGAGTTGTCCTAGGCAACATTCAAGGCATTTCTTATACTCGAGATTTTGATTTTTTTTTTTTTTTTTTTTTAACTAAACTCACAAGTTTTACCTAAACTCAAAAATTTGTTGCATTTTCTGAGCTTGTAAACTCACTAATTCAAGGTATTCAAGTTTTTTCCATGATCTTATTCAATCAAGCTTTTTATATTTGGATTCTTGAATAAATAAGCAAGTTAGCGCCAGCGTTTTTTTCATTTTAGCTGGTGCAGGAACAGGGAAGGCGTTTGGGGAGATTGGTAGCCGCAAAAGCAAGGCGATTAGTTGCCAGGAGACCAAATCTCCCCAAAAACCCTGTGTGAACTAACCCTTATAGTGTGCAGGTTGGAGTATGTATCCTATTTTGATGATCATATATAAAGCTCTTTCTGGGGGGTTGGCCAGGTGACTTCTGCCTGGACCTGAAAGTGCCTGGTTATGTTGGAATCACTGCTGAGCCACTATGTGGGGGATTCCCTCAGCTTCTGTGCTATGGATCAATACAAAATTTATCTTTTTTTATCTGAATGTATATGTGGTTAGTTTCAATCACAGAACCCAAAAGAACCCTTCACAATACAGCCACCAGGCCAGAGAATAGAAAGGGACATACAAGCGCTGCTTTCAATAACAATAAATATACAAAACCATAGAAAATGTGTAATGAATGTATATTGCAAGTTACCTAGAATTCTGTTTTCTCCAATTAGGCAAAAATTACTTTTTGGGTTGCTATTCCCTTTAAACCAGTATGTGTGTTCAAGTGATTCATTATTTTTAGTATCGAAGGAGAATCCCTTTTCTTCAGTTACTTGATTCACAAGTCCTCATCTCAGTCTCAGCCATTTATTCTTCTCTCTCTTCATCAGTGATGGGTGAATTTCTCCCTTTGGATTTGCTGAAAAATTTCTGAATTTCCAGCAAAATTTGCGAAATGGCGATAAATAATAAAAAAAAAAAACGCAAAAAAAATTAGCAAAAATATGTTCTCAATTTTTACGCTGATGTTAAAGTCAATGGGCGTCCGAATAGTGTTGACGCAAGCAACTTTTCGGACGTTCATCCAAAACTTTTTTGACGCAGGCAAATTTTCACCAACGAATTTTCGCTGGAGTTTCACAAGTTTATTGGCCGGTGGAGAAATGCAGAAATTAGTGACAGGTGAATTTATTCGCCCATCACTAACACTCTACCTCAATATCTATTCATTCTGGGGCCCTGTGCTATTGGATACAATAAAATTCATAGTGGAACTTAGGTCATTCTATTCCACATTCACTAACCCATACTAGGATTTGGCCCAACACTGGCTAATATGTACTCATGAGGGCTCCTGCCCTAGCCTAATCTTCTCTGGAAACTTCTAAAGAGAAGGTTAGATCAAATATGCACCCTTCTCTAAGAAAGTGATCCATAATGGTGTGAATAACGTAGGAGCAAATTTATCAAAGGTCGAGTTGTGTTCACCCGAAAAAAATTTCGAGGATAGTTTTCACTCAAAAACTTGAATTTTCTGTTTAAAAAACGAAAATCTTTGTTTGTTTTTTTTTAAAAAAAAAAATCTTTTCGGGGTTTTTGTAAAGAAACGCTAATTTTTCAAGATTTATTTTACCCGAAGCTGAAAATAGCTTGAATCTAAAAATACACTAGCTAAAACTTGTTGAGGTCATGTAGAAGTCAATGGAAGAGGTCCCTTGAATCATTTGAAGATGTTAACTTTATGGTGTTTGAGTTTTTTTGGTGGGTTTCGCCTGACAACTCGATTAATTTGAGCAATCACAGTTAATTTGAGCAATCAAAACTGGATTGATTTGAGTTCTCGGTTCGAATTCACTGATTCGAGTTTTTTCCATTTAAATTTCTTTTTAAATCGGAAAATTTTCTAGTTTTGAGCTCATTTAAGATATAAATAACCCTCACAAAGCTCTAAAATTCGACCTTTGATAAATAACTCCCTTAAGGTAAGTATTGATGAAATTTTACTTAACTTACATATTCTTAAATAGTATATTGTCATAAGAGCTTCTAGGAGAGCATCACCAGATGTTTATTCTAAATCTATCTATCTATCTATCTATCTATCTATCTATCTATCTATCTATCTATCATCCATCCATCTATCTATCTATCTAATCTATCTATCATCCATCTATCTATTATCATCTATCTAATTTATCTATCATCCATCTATCTATTATCATCTATCTATTATCATCTATCTATCTATCTATCTATCTATCTATCTATCTATCTATCTATCTATCTATCTATCTATCTATCTATCTATCTATCTATCTATCTATCTATCATCCATCTATCTATTATCATCTATCTATCTATCTATCTATCTATCTATCTATCATCTATCTTTCTATCTATCTATCTATCTATCTATCTATCTATCTATCTCTCTCTCTCTCTCTCTCTCTCTCTCTCTCTCTCTCTCTCTCTCTCTCTCTCTCTCTCTCTCTCTCTCTCTCTCTCTCTCTCTCTCTCTCTCTCTCTCTCTATCTATCGTCTCTATCTTTAAGCAAATGTAACTTGAGGACACAACAAGGACACATACCAAGACTGAATTTTTGTTTCCACATGGCGCTGACAGCAGACGCAAGCTATACATGTATATTGATAATTACAGAAGGTTGACATTACAGTTTTTAAAGGGCAGCGTGTTATTTTAGAACTCTCCAGGAAAGTGTTTTATATACTTTGGAAAATGACAGGGCACAGTTATGAAATTGAAGCTCATCAATGAGCATTTATTTTGCTCTCACAAATGCTTTTAAAGTACATTTTGGTCTGCATGTTTCCTATTTTATGATGATAAGCCCCTGAGACTAGAATACTTTGACACATTAGTAAAGAGATGACAAAGTAAGCTATGTTTTTTCAGTTTTATTATCTTCTAATGCGCACATAATTATAATATAAAACATGCATTTAAATCCACTTAAACTATTTTTAAAATTAGGCAATAGGGAGCTGAGACACTGTATTTTACAAGCCACACTGACAGATATTCAGTCTTAAACTAGAGAATAGTGGGTAAGTTTAATGAACAGCGCTACTAGAATATGTTATTAAGTTGTGTAACTAAGTGCCTGTTCTTTTTCCCATTCTGTGTGGCCTAAGGCAGGTTCTTAATGTTGCACTTTGTTGTTTTACTTCAATCTGTTTCAAATCTCACATGTTGCTCAGATGTTGTGCCAAAATGTATCCCACTTTGGTGATAATAGTTAACACGGTACAACAAAGCTTTCTACAATGTAGGGATGAGCTCCCTTGCTGGGGTCCAAAGTAGTGATGGACACATTGTCCCGTTTCACAACGAAATTCACAAATTTCCAGTGAAATTTGCGAAACGGGTGAAAAATTTGTGAAACGTGAATTTATCAGCGAAATTTGACGTGCATTAGTCAATGGGCGTCTGTTTAGTTGTCGACAGCGTCTAAATTTTGTGGCAATTTCACGAATCTATTCACCCGAGGCCGAACACAGAGATTTGCAGCAAATTTGCGCCTGGCGAAAACACGCGCCCATCACTAGTCAGGGTGGCAAATAGGATTATATTTTAGGTAGAATCTTAATTTCTTGTTTTGAATAGTTTTAGAACATTATACATTCACAATTTTAAAATAAATTTAAGGAAAAGGTGGAAAACTGAATATCAGTAAAGCATAATGTCTGATGTCTGATAATGTGTGAATGTTTGACTTTATAGTATCCCTATAATTTTAACTAAAGAGCAGATAACTCAATTATTCTTTATCATGTCATGATGGAGCCTCAGGGGTCACTGGCCATAGTATTTGGAGTACAGACCAAAGAAGTTGACTGGAAAACAGGCAGAACAGATGTTTTAACTAGAAGGGCAGATGAAAAGTTAAAGGAGAACTAAACCCTAAACATGAATATGGCTACAAATGCCATATTTTAAAGTTTCAGCTTGTCAATAGCAGCAATGATCCAGGACTTCAAACTTGTCACAGGGGGTCACCATCTTGGAAAGTGTCTGTGACACTCACATGCTCAGTGGGCTCTGAGCAGCTGTTGAGAAGCTAAGCTTAGGGCTCGTCACTAATTATCAAGCAAAAATTTGTCTGTAATATAAGCTGATGCTGTAAGACTGATTATTAAATCCTGATGCTAATTGCACTGGTTTCTGTGCTGCCATATATATATACAGTATATATATATATCTATAACAAACAAGGGAATGTTGTGCTCACCACTATTTTTTAAAACCATTAGGCGGGGGTGCAATGAGGGTGTGACCACAAAATACATATAGACAAATACAAGAGTCCTCTGCACTCAACCCATTATCAATATATTTAAGACAGAGACATTTTGTGCATACTGCTACTGAAAAATGCCTTACCCTTTAAACAAAACAGGGATTGTTTGTCCATATATTGCAATATATTTAAGCTGGCCAACTACGTCAAAGTCATCCCATATCTGGCCAGTCCTATGCTTAATTTTCATCTGATTCATTAAGAATTCTATTGCTTCATTATACATTTTACAAAGGGACTAAGTTTTACCTGCAACTTACTAGCTGCTTTCAGAGTAAAACTCGAATACTTGGCTATAAATAAATATATTGATAATGGGTTGAGTGCAGAGGAATCTTGTATTTGTCTATATAAATAAATAAATCTCTGGGAATGAGCTGCCCCTGTACTTAATACTTAGCATCTAAAAGCCATTTGCAGAATCTGAGACAGACTGTAGAAGGAACATTTAATACAATTTAAAATCCTTTATCTACAACTTGCCTGTAGGTTAGAAGAAAAGGCAGACCATGTTTATTCAGAGACTGCAAATTAAAGGACCCTTGCTTAGGAGTTGGCATTAGATGAGAAATACAGCTAGACTTACATATCTAATTTAACCTTATTAGTATAATAAACTTTCCTGGGTAACCAAGTGTTAAATAAACAATGTAGCAGTAAAGTTTCTGCATTGGCGTATCTGTTCCCACATACATCTACCTTGGCATTACAACCTTTCTTTATTAAGGACATAAAGTTTGGGAATCAGATATCAGAGTGATCAATATCTTCACAACCTCGTCCAGCAATTTACGTATCCTACAGAACCAGACCCTTGTTTGTTAAATGGTGATAATCCCTCTGGGAACAGGGAACAGGATATTTAAAATATAAAATCCTTTATACTAGAGATTAGTATCTGAGTATTATTGGTGTATTTATATTCTTTCTGTAGACTAAACATTATGATATCGTGGTTTATGTGCAGTTATGCCCCAGAGGTGTCCTGCATTGAAATTGTGGTCTATTCAGTCAATTTAATAAATAGTTTCCTGCTCAATAATATGAAATAACATTCAGGACATCTGATTATTTTTTAAAATAGTGTAAAAGTCAAGTTACATATTAAAAAGGCATTACAATCCCCTGCAAAACATGTTTTATATTCTTTAATAGATGCTACACTAAAACCCATTTAGGTTCCTCTAATACTCGCCAATGAGCATGAAGTTCTATTAATGAAGATCTGCTCAGACATCCATGACAATATCTTTACCTTCCAGGGAGAGTGTCCCTTAAAACTGAAACTCCTGGTATAACGGACCGCTCCTGCCAGATCCTACTGTACATGGGTGCAACAGGACTTGAGAAACTAGAATCACTATAGTGAGTTTCTGACCTTTTCTTTAATAAATCAGCAATTTCATATGCAACCTCCTTTTCAAAAACAAAACAATCCTTTACTGACTTTAAATTCCATGTTGAACCCTCTAATCCGATCAAGAAATGCTGTACAGAACCCTTCCCAAGAAAAACAAGGTCATTCCCATTTTACTCACTTCATTTACACTCTGACTTGTCTGAAAACACTTGAGTATGAATGACCCCCTCACAGCCAGATCAAGAAAAGGAAAGTTTCACCTAATCAACTAAGGTTCCTTTGAAAGAGATAGACACTTCTCTGTCCCACCTGAACCCCACTACAGTACATCAGGTGTGAACAAAACTCAATACAGGTATGGGATCCGTTATCCGGAAACCCGCTATCCGGAAAGCTCCGAATTACGGAAAGGCCAGCTCTCATAGACTCCATTTTATTCAAATAATTTATTAAAAAATTTCCTTTTTCTCTGTAATAATAAAACAGTAGCTTGTACTTGATCCAAACTAAAATATAATTAATCCTTATTGGAAGCAAAACCAGCCTATTGGGTTTATTTAATGTTTGCAAAACCCTATGTCCCCTCCATTCTGGACAACAGGTCCCATATCTGTATCTTTATTGTCCCATCTTTAAAACAACGACAAGCTGACATCCACTGTCCCGAGAAATCGGGAAAATTGGAAATTGACACCTGCGTTCAAGTTGACACTGGTGTTAAAGTTAATGGGTGTCCAAAAAAAATTTTGATGCCAGTGAAACTTGGAAATTCGCTGCGAATTCATGCCAGGCAAATTTATTCGCCCATCACTAGTGCTTTTAGAATACAATATAAAAAAAAAAAAAAAATCCACTCCAATGTTCTAGCAACTATTGGATTCAAATGGGCCACTCATTTTTTTGTTGTTCCTTGTAGTCCTGAGAAGAAATATTTGCACCCTCTCCGCATGCAATAAAAGCTTAAGATGAGACCTGTCCCAAATTCATCACATCCCGTTACTTGTAGTCCTGAGAAGAAATATCTGCACCTTCATCTCCACACAATAAAAGCTGAGGATGAGACCTGTCCCAGGTTCGGCACATCCCATGATATACACTGATAAGATCTGCCGGGCCTTTGGGATCTTCCTCCAGGTGGCCTCTGCTGCCCAATATCATGTGAGATCGCCCACCCACTCTTCTGTATATTGGCTGCAGAGATTGATGTCTCTAGTTTAAAGCTAAAGGAACTGAAGACATCGATTTCACATTTGCTGCATTTGATAATTATTGCCAATGAATTGAATACACCTCTTATACTTTCTTTTTAGTGAACATTGTGTATGTATAAGATGACATCCAACTCATGACCATGTCTTTTTGCAGCATATACATTTGATTATAATCATCAGAGGAATAGAGCAGAGAAACATATATTACCCAAGAACTTCCCTGACCACACAGCTCTAAGTCAATAAATCATAATTAACACAAGAAATTGTTCTGATGAATAAATGCATTACATTTGTAACATATAGTGCAAATATTTCCTTCTTCATATTAAGCAAAGTAAGCTGCAGCTCAAAGACCCTAGACAGTCTTTAAAGAATTGCATGCGTTACAACATTTGACATGCTCAGGATATGTCAGCACATAAATATGATGAATATATGCTAAATGTGTATAGGCATGCTCTTTTATCTTTATCAAAGATGGGATTTATCTTGTTTTTTTTATCTGAAATGCTTTGCTTGCATTTTTTTAATTTGCATTCCAAAAGTTTCACATCAATACTGCAGCAAATAACAATAGAATAAAGACATATCCATTTTTAGTCATGTTGCTCTTCTTTCGGCAATATATCAGTAATGTTGATTTTAAATACTTGGTACTATCAGCGCTGGATTTCGGATTGGTCTGCCTCAAGGCCGGCATGCGACCGCACACAGACGTGTCCACCTCAACCTGCGCATGTGCTCCATCATCCTCTACCTAAGGAAACAGGAGCCACACTGGAGACACAGGAAATTCTAAAGTGGTGCATTTCCCGGTGCAGCACTATTAATATTGCAAGTGCCGCCCCTAAAACATTGTCACCCTAGGCCAGAGCCTTTGCGGCCTTGCCACAAATCCAGGCCTGGGAACCATAACTATACTGAATATATTAGACGAGACATTATTATTATTTGAAAAGGGAAAACAATTATCCTTTCTGCCTGTGAATCTATACTCCCCTTTTAATCCATAATAGTATCTTGATGACCCTTCCTGCTGACGGCCAGCAGTGCTTCCTATAGCCAGGTTTATTATTCACAATTACTGTAATTCTCTAATTCTCTATCTAGAATTTGCTTAGTTTCATTAATGGTGCAATTAGCCTGGGTATTTCTTAAAACCCAAGTAACTTTGTATTTGTTGAGAATAAATACAGTGGAATAACTTGAGGGATCTGGGCCACTCGGACCAAAATCGAAGGGCACCTGCGACATGCTAAAAACCGCTTCACAAAATCTTAAGAAAAAATTGAAAATTTTGCGTGTGTCATAGTTCCCCGTACCGATGAAGCAGACTTCCCTCTACAGCCATTGGGTCTGCTCCCTTTTTTACTAGTTGCATTATGTTCAATGCCATGAGTTCACTCATCACTAATCTTCACCAAATCCAATAAGCCTTAGTTTAGTTGTAAATCCTTTATATTATTTGCAGGGTGTCTGCAAAATCAGTAATATTGGTCTGTTAAAATTAAACTAAGGACCATAAGTATGTGATGATATAATTAATTGCCCCAGAGCTATGTTCATGATGAGCTAATTATTTTGCCCCATTTCCCCAAAAGAAAAACGACCATAGGGGCAAATTCACTAAAGCGCAAAGTGGCTAACGCTAGCGCAAATTCGCCAGCGTGACGTCATTTCGTTACTTCACCGATTTACTAACAGGTGCTGGCGTAAATTCGCTAGTGAAGTGGACCTACTCTAGCGCTACTTCGCACCCTTACGCCAGGCGAAGTTGCGCTATGGCGAAGGGACGTAACTACGCTAATTCACTAACTTGCGGATTTTACTGAACGTTACCTCTTGCGCCAGACTTGCCTTCGCCACCTCAGACCAGGCGAAGTGCAATAGAGTAAAAGTTTAAATTTTATCTAAGTCCCAAAAAACGCTGGCGTCTTTTCCTTTTTTAAGGGTGATAGGCTGAAAAAGATTGTACATTTTTTTGGGGGTACCCTCCTTCCCCCTTACATTTCCTAACATATGGCACCTAACTATACAGTGGGCACATGTATAGGGCAAAATAAAAACTCTATTTTATTTTATAAAGGTTTCCCAGGCTTGTGTAGTGTAATGTATTTGTTGCTACATATACGTCCATTCAACTTTAACTTGGCGCCGTATGCAAATTAGGCATCGATTGCGTCACTTTGCTTTGCTTGACGAATTAACGCTAGCGCGACTTTGCTACCTTTCACCTCCCTGAGCGCAACTTCGGATTTTATTGAATTAGCGGCACCCTGGCGAAGTGCAGCGAAGGCTGCGCTAGCGCAACTCCGCAGGTTAGTGAATTTGCCCCATAGACTCTAATGCATAGTAAAAAAAAATTTGCATGGCTTGAAAAACGTTGCTCAAAAAATGCGCATTTGGCGATTTTTTTGTCATTTTGTAAATTTTAGGCCAAGTGAAACAGGTCAGGTTTTACCAATCACTACAATCTTTTCCCTTTTCCTATAACTCTTTCTAACCCCCATCCCCAGTACAGAATTTTTTTGCCATTTCCCAAAGTTAGGCCAAGCTAAACGGGTCAGATTCATCCATCGCTACAAGTGATCTTTGCTTAAAATACTATGATCTATGTTTGGGGTGCTTGGATTGTATATTCAGAGGAAAATAAGTCATAATTGTACATGTAATATATTGTATATCTACATATTAGATATACCATGACCTGGATGAATGAAAAAGTTCATAGTCAAGTCATAGTTGCTTTTTCAGAGTGTCTAAAATGTATATTTTTTTTTAAAAAAAAACTGCATATTTGTACCACTGATATACTTGAAACAATGTTTTGGGATTAGTCTTTGTAAATGAAGCCTTCCTCTTTTTTTACTTTTTCATTCCTCTCTATCTCTCTATTTTGTGATATCTCAGCTGATTAATTCTGCCACTGGACTTAGTATATAACTCTAATTGTAAAGTCAAGGCATTGGATATTTAAAACTAATGCAAAACAATAAATACAAAACAAGTAGTTATGAGCGAATCTGTCCCGTTTCACATAGCTGAAAAATTTGTGATACGGTGAATTTGAGATATGCATTGAAGTCAATGGGCGTCAAAATTATTTTGTCATGCAACAATTTTTACATGCACAACTTTTTTGTCCAAATGCATTAAAGTCAATGGTTGTCAAAATAATTTTGATGGACACCAATTTTTATGCACTCGACAATTTTTACATGTGCGACTTTTTCGTCCAAATGCATTAAAGTCAATGGGCATCAAAATAATTTCTTGAGGCGCGACAATTTTTACACAAGCGACTTTTTTTCGCAGCAGTTTTGTGAAACAATTCACAAGTGGCGAAATGCGGATATGCGCCCCTCACTAAAAAACAAGAACAAAATAAAGACAGTTAAAAAATAATTTAATAGGGATATTGCAAATGAATTAAAGGTTTTTAAAAAATAATAGGCAGGGTTAGTTGATTATATGAAAGCGAGTTTCTGGAATGCTCACCAATGTAAATGAATTACATACTTTTCATAGGCATCTTATTATAGGATTAGCACTCACATTGTTGTATTAATTGTACAACTCCGTGGCGTTATTGGTGTTTTTGGTGTTATTGTTCCTTTAACAGAATATCAACCAACTTTTTGAAACCAAAGTACTCAGCACCTACAGTCTACAGCCCGTGTATGGGAATTTGTTATCCGAATTTCAATTAAATTGAAGGAAAATTAGCACCAGAAATGCAGCATTTTACTTAAGGATAAACATCTCTTCTCCCTAAAAAACTGTTTGTTGCATCTTCATAAAACATCCATAAAAACAGGGGGCCTATCTCACCCCGCATTAAGGTCAAGTAATACTACATACATAGCTGTTTCTGCTTACAACAGCATCTACAATCCTACTGTTGTGGCATATGGTCTATCATCTGACTGATGTATTACATCTTCTTTACAAAACAGCAGAGAGCTTAAAGCTACTATAAATAGACCAAGTATTCATAGTATGAATGTCGTTTTTTTTTTCCTGAAAAAGTGGACACTGTTATCAAAATGAAATGATTTATAACTATATTTCATAAAAGGTATATTTTCAGGAGGGTCAATTGTTTTTTTTTTAATTAATCATTTTCACTCAAAATCAAAAGTTTTTTTCATGGAAATGTTCTGTAATTGTATTACCCTGAAAATTAGCAGCAAAAAATAATAATAGCTTCAATTTCCACAAAACCTTGGGTATGCTAGCTCAATTCCCCCCTCTCCCCCTTTTTTTTACCGTTTCCTATTACTTTTTCCAACCCCCCCATACATCCCCAGTTATGTTTCTTTAAACAACCTGTTACCTCGTTATAAAATAATTTGTAGTAAGTGTACAAAATGGATACTACACAAAGGAGCAGATTTACATAGGGTCGAATATCGAGGGGTAATTAACCCTCGATATTCGACTGCGGAATGTAAATCCTTGGACTTCGAATATCGAAGTCGAAGGATTTAGCGCAAATAGTTCGATTGAACGATCAAACGATTAAATCCTTCATATTGTTCGATTCGAAGGATTTTAATCCATCGATCGAATGATTTTTCTTCGACCTAAAAAACATCAGAAAGCCTATGGGGACCTTCCCCATAGGCTAACATTGACTTCTGTAGGTTTTAGGTGGCGAACTAGGGGGTCGAAGTTTTTTTTTAAAGAGACATTACTTCCACTACCGAATGGTCGAATAGTCGAATGATTTTTAGTTAGAATCGTTCCATTCGAAGTTGAAGTCGTAGTCGAAGTTCGAAGTAGCCCATTCGATGGTCGAAGTAGCCAAAAAAAACATCCGAAATTCGAAGTTTTTTTTATTCTATTCCTTCACTCAAGCTAAGTAAATGGGCCCCAAAATGTTGCATAGAACTGAATAGATGAACTTAAAGGAATTGTTCAGTGTTCTATTATGTTATGTTAGATATCTACTTACTCCAGCCTTTATACATTACATTTTTGGCTAACTAACTATATTAAAAACATTTAACTATATTAAAAACTATTAACCCAGTTTTTATTTTTACACTGAACAATTCCTATAAGTTCATCCATTTTTTGTAGTATCATTTTTGTACAATTACTGCAAAGGATTTTATAATGAGGTATAGTTTGTTTAAAGAACCATTAATGGGGATGAGTGTGTGTGGTGGGGTGGAAGCTATAGAAAAAAGGTAAAAATATATATTTTGCACAGTCTGTCTATTTACCCAGTTTTTAACTTTTACACTGAACTGTTCCTTTAAAAAGGGCAATCCACCTTTACTCAAACAAAACTCTCCCTTATCTAAGCAGTGGCTTATGAGAATCTCATTATCAGGGGCTTCTTGGTAGAGAGGTAATTGGTTTTATCATTTATCAAATGTCAGGAAGTACTAAAGTGGATCTGGCTTCATTTTCTTGTTTAGTGCCAGAAATAACAATAACCATAGACATTTCTTAATTTAAGAAATAGGCAAATGTATTTTCAGGACTAGAACTATTCATGTTGATGTTGAAAAGGGGTTTATACTGTCCCTTTAATTATATCACCTGCAGAGCGTCAACAGAGCTGTGTCATATTTTTCATCTACACACGGACTGAAACTTTTTCATTTAGATACAGGTATGGGACCTGTTATCCAGAATGCTCAGGACCTGGGGTTTTCCGGATAATGTATCTTTCCGTAATTTGGGTCTTCATGCCTTAAGTCTACTATAAATTCATTTAAAAGTTAAATAAACCCAATAGGCTGGTTTTGCTTCCAATAAGGATTAATTATATCTTAGTTGGGATCAAGTACAAGCTACTGTTTTATTATTACAGAAAAAAAGGAAATCATTTTTAAAAATTTGGATTATTTGGATAAAATGTAGTCTATGGGAGACAACCATTCCTTAATTCGGAGCTTTCTGGATATTGGGTTTCCGGATAAGGGATCCTATACTGTACTTTTATATTATAATAGGAAGATGATAATTCTATGGAAGGAATCAGTCTGGTGATTGTCGAAGCATTTAATAGTTCTGTTCTCAGATAGAGGTTCTCTGATACAGGTTATTCTGCAATAACATTAAAAAACTACAATTGTTGAGAATATTGAATTAAAAAAAGAAGTAAAATCATTTGAATTTGGAAAACCCTCCAAGATAAAAGAAACAGAATAATAAAAGCAATCAACAAAATAAAAGATAAAGTATATTTTTTTAAAGGGTTACAATTACCCGATTCTTAAGATCTTTTAAGTCTTCAGCTCTTTTGGTTTGTGCCGTTCTGTACGAAGAGATGTCAACAAAAAGCCATTGTAAATATCTCCAACATTTAACAGAAGTGGCAGGTCAGTGCCACAAATAAGCTTCCCTATAACTTTCCACCTTGTTCAAGTCATTTGTCACAGTAGGTTTAGAGCTTCAAAAAAATCTGAAAATTGAAGCTCTCCTACTGATGTTCTTGCAGCAAGTGTCAAGAGTCCCAGTAGGCTGAAATATATCAATTTCACTGCTCCTTTACAGAAAGTAAATATGGTAGCAATAGCTCATCTTTCACCAAGTAGACATTTCTGATACACGTGGAATAATAGTTTAGAGCGATATCATGAAATTGTGTTTGTTGTATAAACAATTGACTAAAGGCTGTTTTTTCCTTTGATTTCTATGCAAAAATAACATCACGCAGTACAAAACAGCACAGTCTACACTATGAGGAAAAGAACACAGAGAACACTGCATATGGCATGGGGTATGTAATCACAATTTGCACAAGAAGGGTAACTAATCATTGTCGAGAACTATTGTCCCGTTATAGGGACATTTCAGCTGAAAATCTAGATTTATGTGTTTGACACAGAATAACTAAACCTAGATATCCCACTTATCCCATTTAACACAGAAAATTGCGTCACAGCATCCCATCTTATTAAATCGGTTACCATTGTGAACAATGGTGCTTTGGTATGCTAATAAAAAGGTTAACTGCATTAAATGAGTTAAGATGACTTTAGATAACCCAGTTTCTTCAATTAATCCCGAGTCATGACGCATTTAACACACACATCCAAGTGGCTTCATCTGTAGTTTGATATTAAAATACAGAAAAAAAAACAAATAAATGTACACAATGGCATATTGTACCAGCATAATCCATACATTTAGATCTCCCCTCTGGCAGTAACTCAATACTTTGGCAACCATTCCATCCAACCCATCCCTTGCAATCACCTCTAGGGTTGCCACCTGACCGGTATTTTACCGGCCTGGCCGGTACAAATTATGCTTGGTGCCAATGTTATTAATAGGAAAAAATTCAGGAATATAGGAAGGACGGCATTTTTTTTCAGAAAAGGCGGCAACCCTACTCACCTCTCTGACTCTTTATTCCGCCTCCTACAGCAAGAGATTTAGCACCCCCACACACACATGCCATATGCCTCCTTTGCCTAACCGTAGTTCTAGCCCTGAATACCAATTAAAAAAACTAGCAAACTAGTGAGAAAGAAAAGGATACAAGATAGATAAAGTGTCGTAACCAGGCCCATATAAAAAGCCTGCAGGACTCTAGATATATTTGAACAGAAATGGCATAAAATATTATAAATACAAGGTATGGTGTTCTTTAAATTTTAAATTGCAGCAACATTTACTTAATGAGTTCTTCTAATTCAAACACAAGAACACTAAACCTGAATCCATCATAAATAACAACACATCATATTACCTTATAAATCAAAGGAGAGACAATTCAAATAATCAGATCTTGAAGCACATTTACGGTAACTGAGTCTTGGCAGTGCAGAATAGTCAAGAGAGCAATACAATAATTGCTTAAAAGAAAGTAATGAAACAGAGAAAGCTTTTTACAGTTATATATAATAAACAATTGATACCGGGAAGTGAGCTGGGGCATTGGTATTGAATTATGTATCTCTTTCTTTTCTGATGCAAAGCTCAAGATTCTGCTAGGGTCATATGTAATCCCATCTTGATTACAATTTAATGTATAAAACATTAAAATGACTTTTAATTTTCACTTTTTTATCTTTACCATTTATGTATTATTCATCTTTAAATGATATCTGGGCAATCATTTCACATAAGGGAGTAAGGGTTTACTATCACTTCTTAAAATCTCTTTTGTTCAGAGAGAAGTCCATATTTACTCATCCATTGATCAAGGGAAGGTGGGAGTTACCTCTTAGCCAGGGATGTCAGGCGGGTTCTTAATCCATGAAAAAGAAGAGATCCCGATGTTTAGCCCGTTTGTAACCCACTTGCTGGAGGGAATGGATGGTGCTGAAGAGCCTGAGGTGTTAGAAGATGTTAGAAGTAGCAAATGTGAGGAAAAAGCTCATGCCAGAAGTAATATATAAGTTGAAGGTAGCTAGAAGAGCAACTTAAGGCTCCACTTAGGAGAGCAGAAAGGGTTAGTACCCTAAACTTTACCCTCCTGTATAGTGGCTAGGTTCAGGGATTAATAGATGAGTTCTCAAGATCATCAATGGTTGACAGCTGTTGAATGAGTGCTACCACTGGTTCAACTAATACACTATTGGTGCCCATATCATCATTGCGCTGAAGATAATGTACTGTGTGTTATCCTGAAGGAAACATCTAACAGCATAAAAGTGAGGTTCCAGCATATAAAAATGTAATTGATTGGCACCCAAGCAATCTGTGAAGTGTGGTATAGGTCATTTTGGAAACCCTTCCACCAATCCTGAGAGTTGTGTGCAACCTATACTCCACTGTTATATGCCAGGCCATGGTAAGTAAGGGGTTGCTGGGGAAAAAACAAGTTTTTCAAGCAATAAAAGTAAGCCATCTCTGTAAATAGCATTGCATGAATATATTTCTACCCTTTTAAATAATTGATAAGTGTTTACTGCCTAAGAATTATGTGACCACAAAAATACCAATAGACAGTTAATGTAAGCCATAAAACAATAACCCCTCCTAAAATATAGTAGCTGATGATCTTGCCGTCAGTAGTTCAGATGTTTGTATGCCTCCCCCTTTCAATACAATATAACAAGCATTAATGAGATTATTTTGCTGCCTCAATGTCAGCTGTTCTCTTTTACAATCTTGAAAAAAAATCTTCAACATTTATACCTGTAATCTGTTACTTTATTTGTGAAGAAAACAGTGTCATTCAATTTCTTCTCAGAAGCATCATTAACAGTCTTCTCATTTTCATTCTAAAGACAAAGGCTGTAACTAGTCTTAGGCCCATTCCTATACAAAGGAAGGAACCACATAATAAGAACTGAAAGGAGAACAGGGCCTTCAATCCTAATAATCTCAGGTGATGAAGAAGATAGTGAGAAAATGGGACAGAAACCAATTAATCTGTGATGACTGTGGTGATCCAGTTGGAATTTAAATTCAGTTCTCTCTGTTGTTATATCTGTTTAACAAAAGTAGAAGATGTATTGCAAACGATAAATATTTATTTGTCCATGGCACTAGACTAGTACCTTCTACCACTCCATGGTCCAATTCCAATAGAGATAATATCCCCAAAACCAAAATGGCACCTGGTGGAGAGAAGAAGAAGAAGGTTCTCTGAATCTACATCCTGGTCACTGAATCCCCCCACCCCCTTTATAGGGAATAGAAGAGCCACTGTTTATAAGGGGTCTACAACTATTTTTTGTAAAAATATTTATTATATAGAGTAAATAATGTATTTATAATATAGAACATTTTACAGTATATTCAATCCGCAAGACAAAATGTTATGACCTATATCTTATGTGTTTTTCTTTTTAGATGATCAACATTCAAACCATGTTATGGTTGTTTCTTGTGCAGATGTCTTGTTGAGAGCAGGCAGTGCCAGGTAGAGGCAAGGTTCAATGGCTTGCCAGAAATATAAAAGATTAAATTACCCAATTTGCAGTAGGCTATCAAGGGCCCATGCCTAAATAACTGCTATCTTAAAACATATGGTCAACAGTATATCCCACTAAAATTACTTCCATTTTTAATGTTTATCTAATGTAAAAAATATGTTTTTAACAACCCCTGCTACAAAGGTGTTTCTAGATTAGTTTCCAGCATCACTCTTGCCTAGAATGCCATTGTCTCCCAGTCTAGTTGAACATACACTTCCATTTTTACTTCCCTCACCTCTTGTGTTATAATTCCTTTGCAAGACCCTATTGGGAAGCATTAGCTCACAGCTTAGGGGGAAAGGCAAGAAATCAATTGGGCCATGGCCACCAGCATGGACATCAACACCTCTGTTATTTTTCTTATAGCCTCTACAAAGTTATATTATAAATCTATGATGGCATTGGTATTCCTCTTTAGTAAGAGCTACTTTTCAATTGATCACCCTTTTCAGTGCATAGTGGAAATATTTTTTTGCTTGCTGTAATACCTCAATGCAATTTCCATGGGGGACCTTTTTAATAGTATTTACACCTTAAAGAAGTGACGTATGTGGCATGTAAGCAGTTAGCCAGCCTGAACCAGAAATTTCACTTGATGAAAATGAATTCCTGGACTCTTGGTAAACTGGCGAATATTCATAGTTTTGAACTGAAGACATTTCACTATGTGAATGATGTCAATGTGATGAGTTAGTTTGCCAAACTTATTCTCTACTTGAATAAGAAAATTGGCAGTGTTGGAGAACATTTTATATTATTGGTGAAGATAATCCAAATTTTAATTTTATTATTCCGCTAAGTATGAAATAATGAATCGGAGGCCCACAGGGACTTGCAGATTAACTCACAGTCACTCTCTATACCAGTTCCTTCTATTGTTTTCAGTATTATAATTAAACAGAATAGGGATTTACAATGCCTTCCTATAGCCCACCCTCCTGAGTCTTCTTCCCAGTTAGGGGCCACCTTGGCTCATGTCTATGTGTATGTGTATGTCTGGCAAAGGATAAGGCACATACAATAAGGAGCTGTTGACAACGATTAACAAGGACCTAACCCTGTCGCTGTGGCCCTGACTGGTGAAGAACCCATGGTAAACTGACATGGGTCATTGTGCTTATGGTCCCATAGTTTTACCATAAAGTTGAACTTAGGTTGAAGACAGGTTTCATTGATAAGTGTGTTGATGTGTTAAAAAGTCTTCTGATTTAATGTGAAATACTTTGGGAGTCCCCAGTTCGGTCAGTAATAAATCAGCCCCCTGATTTTCTTGGTCAAATGTTTCTGGTGGTTTTACAACTATATTGGAATCAGTATGTGACAACAAACAATGGTATGGTTATTATAATGAGAGTCAGAGGGATAAACAAATACTGCTTTGACTTCAAGTATACACAGGGGTTCTGAAAATGATGAAACTGATGAAATTCTTCCTTTTCTTTACCCTCATTGGCTATCTAACTATGCATGTAATTATTTACGACAAAGCAAGCTGTTTTCATTAATCAATAATCTGTGGCTCTTCCGCTGCTAGCAAATTAGAAGCATGGAGGCTGTTATAGTAAATAGAGATGGCCTATATAAAAGTGTATATTGCACATTTACATTGTTTCCTTGCAATTCCATGCTGATGTATCCAATAAATAGTCTGAGGGAACCAGCAAGGCAACATATGGTTTAGTTTCTCAATTTATCTTATGCGATTTCTTCAGTCATTAATATCATATAAAATTAATTTAATAATGTGCAAATGTTGATGCATTCTTCTACTGTATAGGAAGCCAAAATAAGTAGGGTTATAGTATGGAAAAAACTTACATAATAGGAGGAAGAAGAACAAAACATTGAAAATAATGGCAGTTATATATATGAAGTTGCAGAGTGTTAAGGGGAACTATCGCAAAAATGAAAATGTAATATTAACTTTAGCATACTGAAATAAAAAAACTTTCTAAATGCAATCAATTAAATTCTGTACCATTTCTGAAATAATCAAGTTTATCTTCTCTATTCCTCTCTCAGCATCTGTTTCTCCTCATTCTGTCTTAATTCAGGAGCTGGGTGTCAGATGAATGATCCAATATACCTTATAGGGGAGCTCATTTTGCCTAAAAGATGTATTAGATATAAATCACCAGACATGATGTCTACCTATATGCAGAATTTGCGCAAAAGACAGTTATTGTGTTAGATTTTGTTTATACTGGAATCAGTTATTTGAATCAGCTCTAATACATCTGCTAGGAAAGGAAGCTCCCTTATAAGATATATTGGATCATTCATTTGACACCCAACTGCTGCATGAAGACAGAATGAAGAGAAACAGATGCTGAGAGAGGAATAGTGAATATAAACTTAATTGTTTCAGAAACAATGCTGAATTTTTAATTGATTGTATTTAGAAAGTTTCTTAACTCAGTATGGGGAAGCTTATATTACATTTTAATATTTCCCCTATTAAAATTAAGGATAGCTATGTTTGACTTATCTCCCATAATTTCCTTGGACATTACAGACCAAAAATATAGTTGCAGGACATACTTGTCAAGTCTTTTTCTCGATATAGCATTTCTGGTGCAAAACCAGCATTTCCAGGCGTGGTGTAACTACAACATACCAGGATCCGCTTAAAGACCAGAGTCTCCCCACATGTTTATTGTAACATACAATATATTGCGTATACAACCCCAGTATATTTATTGTAACTTAGCTATATTTTAGCAAACATTAAAGAATGCAAACTTCATCTCACTCAACTTACCAATTGACTATAATTTTTTGGTGAAAGGTTGGCATTCGCTAAGGTTATTAGTAAACAAGGACTAGGTCAAGAAAGGATAAGACTAGAAATGCAGGACATTAGGGGGGTATTTAGAAACAGAAGAGCAAAATGCAAAGTGCAAATACAGACATAAGCCCCCATGATTTTGTACTTTGTACCCTGCTTGATGGTAAGTGCCTACAGGCTTGGGTCCTTCAGCTTCAGAATTGAGCCAAAGGGCCTGTGCCTTCCTGATACATTCAGACTTCCTACATTCAGCAGTGCAGTATGTATTTGTGGTGGGATCAGAGATGCATGTAGATACCTTTATCTGGCCCCACCTCTGGTAATTTTAAGAGCCAAATTTAAATTTTTTAAAAGCTAAAATGTTAGTGCCAAGAGTGCAATAGTGCTCTCTGTATTAGCTATGAGCTCCCCCACTGCAATGCTAAAGGTTAAGCACAGAACAGGGGAGGCTGAGTGGCATGGGAGGCTGCTGCCACTAGGGTTGCCAGTTGTAAGGAACTTACCTCCGGACGCGTCTCTGCCCCTTCTCAAGATGGCGCGTCCAGTTCCGGCGCGCATGCACAACATCATATTTCACACTCTGTATCACGATACAGGCTTCTGGTCTCACACTCGGTGTCACATAGCAGGCGTCCACTGCCGGCACATTTTGCACAGTGCGTTTAAAGGGACGCCGAGAACCTGACTCCATTGCAAAGTGATCGTCGCTCTTGGTGAAACACTATGGGGCAAATTCACTAAGATGCGAAGTTGCGCCAGGCGCAACTTCGCCGCACTTCGCCGCACTGGCTCCGCAAATTCACTAAAATCCTAAATTACGCTAGCGAAGGCTAATTTGCATACGGCGCGAAATTCAAATTTCAATGGAGGAACACGTATCTGCACTACAAATGCCTAGAAAACCTTCAAATCAGCAAATAAAATTTTTATTTTGCCCTACACATGTGCCCACTGTCTAGGTAAGTTGCCATGAGTCAGGAAATGTAGGGGGGAGGAAGGGGAGCCCCAAAAATTTTTCGATCTTTTTCAGCCTATCAGCCAGGTCTGAGGTGGCGAAGGAAGTCTAGCGTAAAAGGTAGCGTTCAGTACACTGCGCAAGTTAGTGAATTTGTGTAGTTTCGTCGCTAGCGAAAATTTGCCTGGCGTAAGGTTGCGAAGTAACACTAGCGAAACTACGCCAGCGTTCGTTAGTGAATTTGCGCAGTAGCGAAAATGCCAAACGCTAGCGAATTAACGCTAGCGTTCGGCGCTTCGCGGCTTAGTGAATTTGCCCCTATGCGTTCTTTTCAGATTCACTGTGTTTTCGACTCGGCCTGTTTTCCTGGATCCAGCTTTTCTTGCTGCCTGAACTGACCCGGCCTGCCTGACTATTCTACTGTTTCCTCGTTCCTGTTTTGACGTTTTTGAATTTCCCAGCACTCCTGCCACTCCTCCACTAAGGTGCAGTCCTGTATACCGAATTCAGTGACTGTTCATCCTCCGTGGGAGGTGTAGGAGTGGTCATCCTTCTACAAATCTCTTCTGCCCAGTGGTCCTGATACCAGCCTGGCTAGTAAAAATTATGGTTGATTCCAATGTAATTTATAAGGAAAAAAGATAAATATATAGTAGTAGTAGTAGTATTTTTTTCACAATCAATTAAAAAAAGTTGGCAACCCTTGCTGCCACCTGAGGACAGCCAGTAAGGACAGGGCCCCAGTGGGGACTGCAGGAGCTGCAACTCAGTGTGTTCAGAACACTTTCCACAGGTTCCAAAATGGAGCACGGAGACCTGCAGATATTTGCATAATGCCACAGGCAGTGGGCAAAGTGCCAAAAAATGGCCAATTGCTGGATTTTTTTGCGCATTGCACACTGAGTGGGGTATTGTAAATAGGCCTGCTTATTCATTCTGTATATGCAATAAAAGTTGCAGTTTTTGCCCTAGGTCTAACCACCCACATTCATCTTTTTGCTTTTCAAAAGGGAGTTCAGTAAATTCTATCTTCCATTTTGTATACTATAGTTTACCAGATCCTGCTCAACTTTGTTTTGAGTTACATTATCAGTATTTGCTGTCTGACATCTCCATTCAGTGATTAAGAGGTTATTTTTCAGGATCCAGTAATGAACTCTCCCTTCTAACTGAAGAATGTGTTATTTTTATACTGTTCTAAATGGCAATAGGAAAAGTGTCTTTCATCAGTTTGCACATCAAAATCCTTTTCAAGTCTGACAAGCTTTTTATATCAACTTACTTGAGAAGATATTTGGGGCTTTAAGAGATTTTGACATGTTTATACCTAATTGGCAAATTTGCACCTCTGTTTAAGTTGTCACTCATTCACTGCCCACTGTATATCGAATACTTTATGGTACATGGATTTCTAGGGTACTGTCTTCTGAGAGAACATTGCGCAAATCATTTTCACAAATGTTTTGATTTCTTTTTCATTGACTCATTAGCATTACAGTGCCGAGTCGCAATGCATGAAGCTACAAAGCCAAATCTTGTTGTATTGGCATAATATACTGTGCAGCTTCTTACTCCATGGCAAAAGGCAGTGAAAAGAGCATGAAAGGTAGAAAGTGAGGGGGAATGATTTGAAGAACGAGCAATGCCGACAGAGAGTAGTTAAGAAAGTTAAAGATTGTGGGATTTGTAGTTTGGGACCAGTATATGAATGGGAGAGGTTTAGAAGGTTTTACATGAGTAAGCTGGAGAAGGAGGGCATCCATATTACCTGAAACACATGGGAGCAGCCAGCTTCCCACCGTCCCACCATTCACAGTTGGGAATATATTGACACCATGGGTGAAGGTGTGGGGATGCCCTCGGGAGCTGCTAGAAAGGGGGGATACCAATGTTAAGGCTATATTTGGGCAAGGAGTACAAGTAGTCATGTGGTATGGGTAGTAAGGTGAAGAGGCTTGGAGGCCTATTTATTAAAGGTTGAATTTTAGTGATTTTAATTTTAGAGGTTTTTAAAACCACAACTAAACTCACTTTCTCTAAAACCACGAATGTCGCGACAGTTATTAAAAGATCCAAATAATAACAGTACGAATGGAAAATAATGCTGAATGATCCAAAAAAAAACCTTGAATTCCTCTAAAAAGTTGAGTGTTCATACACTTCCTAGCTCTCTTTGATGTCTATAGTATCTCAGCAACGTTTACCTAGCAAAGTTTTGTATTAGGGGTTTTCGTGGTTTTTACACTTTTTAGAGACACATCAAAAAAATTGAAATTCGATCTTTAGCTATTTTTGAGCTAGATACAACTTTACAAACATCTTTTACAATGGTGCCCCTATTATAGCACTGCTGGCACCTAGAAATGGGTGCAGATTTTGCAGAGGCTTGCAAAAAGCACCTGTAGGATAAAATGTGTTGGCTAGTGATGGGTAAATAAAAGTGCCACACATAAAAATTGACGTGTCTCAAAATTATTCGTCGCCCATTGATTTTAAAGGAGAAGGAAAGCCGTTTACCACTTGGGGTTGCAAAATATTAGGCACTCATAAGTGAATGTATTTACTTACCTGAAACCCTGGGCTGGTGTTATCAGCAGAAAACTGCACTGGCCCGGGGTTTCAGGTAAGTAAATACATTCATTTGGGGGTGCCTAACATTTGGCTCCCCCAAGTGGTAAACAACTTTCCTTCTCCTTTAATGCATTTGGACAAAATAGTTGCGCGTATAAAAATTCTTGCTTGTGTCAAAAATTGCCACATGTCAAAATTATTTTGATTCCCATTGACTTCAATGCGGTTTGCAAATATTCACAGTTTCACTGGTCGTGAACTATTCGGCTAAGCGAAAAGATTCTCCCATCACTAGTGTTGACCCTTTGCAATTAGACCCTTAGAATATGCATAATATGTTTCATTTCTAAGCCTAACCTTTTTTCAAACAGTATTCTGGGAAGGTTAAAGGGCATGTAAAGGCAAAAAAATAAAATCACATTTTTACTTTCTTTAATGAAAAAGAAACCTATCTCCAATATACTTTATTTAAAAAATGTGTACAAGAAGCCTGACTGTATGCAGTGAAATTCTCCCTTCATTTACTGCTGTGGATAGGAATTATCAGATGGTCCCTAACTGCTCTGCAGGGAAACAATCATACTTATGAACAGCAGGGGGAGCCCCCATCTTACTTCCTAGCCATGCAGAACTCAAGCAGCTTTGTTTGTTTCCCTGTAGACTGGGTAGAGATTTGTATTGAATATTTTTTTTTTGCCTGTACATCCCCTTTATTGTTTCAACTCCAGCTGTAGGGACAAAGATCATGGAGCCAGATTTAAACAGATAAACTGAGATTCTATTTAGAGGATTATTTTGTAACAGACACTGGTTCTGCAGAGTTGGAGAAAGTTTGTATTAAACAATACAAAAACTATAAAATCCACATTAAATTACAACACAGGACCCAGTGCAGTCTGCCTATTCTGATTATTAATCAGTCTTGCTGTATCGGCTTCTGGCAGATATTATTTGACTTGTGCTGTTTTGATAATTTATGATGATCCCTAAGCAGCCCAGACCACATTGAGCATGTGCACAGTCTTGGTCTTGCAAATATGTTTAACAAAGTTACAAGATGGTGACCCCCTGTGGCCAACTTTGAAAGCATAAATCATTTGTTTTATTAGGCTTCTGGTGCAGTAAGTTTATGTTTATATTTAGTATACAAAATACAGAATTTCTAGCCTTATTCTATTTTAGACGTTATTTCCCCTTTGTCACTGGAGGGGGGGGGTTAATTTCTTAGGTACCCACTAGTGACTTTATTGTTTACCTGAATAACACCAGCCTGTGATTAATTTCTGTAGGGGATGACTGGCATTTTCTGTGTGGTTCCCGGGCATCCTCTGCACAAGGTCAGGCTTAGCACATGCACAGTGCCAAACTTGTGCCAAGCCCGGGAACCAGATAATGGCAGCCACCCAACCGACAGAAAACAACCCTTGGCAAGAGCAATTTTTAAAGAAAAGGTATCACATAAGCCATTTAAGGGTAGGTTCATCTTTAAGGTATGTCATAGATTTAGTAACTTTTCAATTTGCCTTCATATTTTCTTTTTTATAGTTTTTGAATTATTTACCTTCTTCTTCTGTATTTTTCCAGCTTTCAAATGGAGTCACTGACCCCCATCTAAAAACAAATGCTCTCGAAGACTAAAACGTGTTGTCATGGCTACTTTTTATTACTCATCTTTCTATTCAGGCCTCTCCTATTCATTTTCCAGTTTCTCATTCAAATCAATGCATGGTTGCTGGGGTAATGTGGATTGTAGCAACTAGATTGATACAATTGCAAACTGGAGAGCTGCTGAATAAAAAGCCAAATAACTCAAAAAACACAAATATTAAAAAATGAAAACCAATTGCAAATTGTCTCAGAATATCACTCGCTATATCATACTAAAAGTTAATTTAAAGGTGACCAAACCCTTTAAACTTACTGGGGGTAATTAAAAAAAGTCACCCCTAATCACCTTAGCTTTCTTCTTTTTTCAAACATAAATAGCCATCATTTCCCCTGGATATGTAGCTGAACATCAGTCACACTAGGTTAAAGCACATTTTTTTTTAAAGTTTTTATTTTTGAATTTACAAGGGTGGGAGTAAGGGAGTACATACAACAACTTGGTTCAGAAGTATGAATAGCTGTTAAAACTTGGGTTTCCCATCTCACATTCGGATAATCAAAAGAAATTTTAACATAGTCATCAAAACATGGACTATCAGAGGTCAATCATACAGTATCTTGCATGCAACCAACTCACTATGTTTCAGTATCCAATTGATCTGATTGGCTAGCATAGGTCTTAGAGCTCTGGAAGCTCGAGTAGATTGTTGTCTAGCCATGGGTCCAATACCTTCTCAAATTTCCTGGGGCAGCCTCCGGCTAAGTAGGTAAGCTTAATAGATGGATGAGCTTTGTTAATATGGTTAACCCATTGAGCCACTGTGGGGGAGTTATTACCCATCCAGCACATGATTACCTCTTTCTTTGCATAATATAGGGTTGTTCTCATGAGCGACCTGGTTCGTTTTAGGGAAAGTAGATCTTCCACTAGTCCAAGTAAGCAGACCTTGGGGGAGCATACACATGGGAGTGATAGTTTGTCTGCTAAGTATTTCATTACCCCTACCCAGATACTCTGTATCTGGGGGCATTGCCACGCTAAGTGTAGGAAAGACGCCTCAGGTTGTTGGCATCTCGGGCACTCCGCTCAAGGTTGAGGGCCAATTTTCTGTAACTTAATAGGGGTGATATACAATTGGTGTATGAATTTGTATTGAATTATCTTATCTCATAGGGAAATTAGATCACAATAGAGAACCTCTGAGGTTTCTTCCCATTGTAACATAGTAACATAGTAAGTAAGGTTGAAAAAAGACACACGTCCATCATGTTCAACCTTTTAGTTTTCTTTTTTTTTTTTTATCTGCCTAACTGCTAGTTTATCCAGAGGAAGGCAAAAAAAAAAACCCATCTAAAGCCTCTCCAATTTGCCTCAGATGGTCTCTATGGAACCAACTGTAAATATGGTATATTTGGCTGGCTAGAAAGTAAAAGTGTAAGTGTGGTAGAGCTAAACCACCTTTGTCCAGCAGGGCTGCTAGGGAGGTCCACGCTATACGTGGAGATTTGTTGGCCCACAGAAAGGGGAGTAAGACAGCGTTCACTTTGAGGAAAATAGTCTCTGGAATCCACATAGGAGAATTATGTAGCTTATATAACAATTTGGGCAGGTAAAACATTTTATACAGATTGATTCTGCTCCACATAGTAATGAGTAATTTGGACCAGGCATGAGTTGCTTGTTTAAATTGGTCCACTAGTGGCTCAAGGTTATCCGCAGTGTATGAGGAGAGCTCCTTGGAGATAGTGATTCCCAGGTATTTGAATTTGGACACCCATTTTAGGCCCTCAGTAGAGGGTGGGTGAGCGGGTATTTGGCGAAGGGGGAGAATAACAGACTTAGATATATTTCTTGCCCTGAGAAAGTAGCAAAATTCTCAATAATATGGAAAGCCTCTTGCCATGACCTCTGCGGGTCTTCTATAAATAATAGCAAGTCATCAGCATATAGTGCAAGCTTGTCCTCAAGTGCACCATATTTAAAACCTTTGCCACCTGCAGCCTGTCATAGGTAGATGGCCAGGGGCTCAATGGCTACTTCAAAAAGAAGTGGGGAGAGTGGGCACGCCTGTCTAGTTCCCCTGGCCAGAGGAAAGGAAGTGGACTGGGCTCCATTAACTTTGACACAGGCTGAGGGCTTTAGGTATAATAGTTGGAACCATTTGAGTAACTTAGGGGCCATACCCAAATCTCCATATTGTCTCCCACATGTAAGGCCATGCTACTGAATCAAACACCTTATTAGCATGCAGTGACACAAGAACCCTTGATCCTGCATTGGTGTATTGTGTTTGGAGATGCGTATAGACTCTCCTAAGGTTGATGGAGGTGGATTTAGCAGGCATGAAGTCTGTTTGATCCATATGAATTAGGCCACTTTGTCTAGTCTTGTGGCTAGTAATATTTTAGCATCCGTGTTTATAAGCGATATTGGCTTATAGGAATTACATAGAACAGGGTCCTTTCCTTCCTTAACTATTACCACAATAACTGCTTTGTAAAAGGAGGACAGCAGCTCTCCCCTGTTCAAAGGCATGTAGGTATGTCTTATGTAACTGTTGGATTAAAAGGTTTCCCTGCATAGTGTACCATCCAGACCTAAGGTTTTACTGGAGGATAGGGCCGAAATTGCATCTGCCACCTCAGATTCTGATATGGGGCTGTCTAGATAGTCCCTCTCATCCTGTGTTAGACAGGGGAAGGTAATATTATCTAGATAGAAAGTGGGATAGCTGGTCTGGTGAGTAGGCATTCCTGGTCTGATATAGGTTTTCATAGAAGGACCTGATCTGTGCTATTAAAATTTGGGAATCTCTTGCAGAAGCGAGCCTAGTCAGTAGCTTTCCAGCTTTATCTCCCTGATCAAATATTCTCTGATCTGTATATAGCAATAGTTTCCTGGTTAGCTCAGTTTGGGTGAGCTCCAGAGACCTTTGTGCCTGATTTAGGGTCTAGTATGAGGACATGGTGGGTGTATGATTATGTGTCTCTTCAGCTTCCGTAAAGGCTGATACAGCCTCATTAAGCTCTTCTTTCAATACACCTCTGGCCATTGCCTTGGAAGCCTCCCACATGACATCAAGGGACACTGTATCTTGGTTTTGGGCCCAGCATGCAGCGTACTTCTCTTGGGATCTCTCTCTCTAACCTGGGTATTAGTTAAGGAGTGAAGTACATCCTAGTGGCAGTCCACCAACCTGTTGGGGCTTTAAGGATAAGTAAAGGAAAAGCTAACTGGTAGCATTACTGTGTCCCGTGCTTCCGAGTCTGTCAACAATTGGCAGTTGCTGGGCTCATCCAGGCATAGGTAAATCCAGTGTTGAATGCTAGCGAGGTGGGGTTCTCCGGGTCTTGGTTTCCAGCCACGAGATTACGTCTTCTGGACTCATGAAGAAGTGTATTCTGTCTCCTTCTTGCACTCGCAGTTTGGCTGGAAACAGCATGGCATAAGGAAGGTTATGCTACCTCAGGTGCTTTTAAGCTTCCAAGAATTTCAGGCATTGCTTACGAACTTCCATTGAAAAATCAGGATAAATGGATAATATCTTGTTTTCTCCGGCTTCTGTCAAGATCTTGTGACAGTCCCAGGTGTTTCCCTGTGTATCAGAGTTAGCAGGGGAGTCTCTGGCATACCTGCCAAGTGTGTGTGTGTGCTGCTAAGGCTCCTATATTCTTCCCTTGCCTGGTCCGTGCAGGTTTGGGACCTGTGAGGCGTGCCGCTTCTTTGTGAAGAGGAGGCAGAGCCGCCATCTTGGATTTCAGGCATTGCGTCCACGGCTCCACTGCTGATGCCTGCGCCCCAGTTTTTCCCCATCTGCCATCAGGTATTGTGCCTGGATGGTTCAGTGGTGGATTGCACTACTTTGCAGTGTATTCCAAGCCGCATTGTCAGGATGGGACGCAGGATTATGCAGCACAAGCACAGAGCTACCTTAGCACACGTCCATCCTGGTTAGCTCATAGCCACACAATTACATTCACTCCTCAATTTTCAGATTGTTAAATTCATTTTTTTGGGGAATGCACAAACTAACATATTTAGAAATGAATTTTCAGCATCATTCAATGAAATGTGCAAATTGGGGTTTTGTGGTTGGTCATTCAAGGACACCTTTCCATTATGAGCCTGTGTATCCCTGGGAATATGATGAATAATGACTACAAAGGTTACATCAATAATCCCAAAAGAGTATACTTTCAACAGAAGGAATGTAATATACATATCAAATCCCTGTGTGACAATCACTAGGCGGGAAAAACAAGCAAAACAGGGAAAGAGAGCGCAAGGAAACACGGGGGATCCATTATTGTCCAAGAAACATGAATATGTTATCCATGTAAGTAAACATTTCAAATAAATGGGACAAGGTATATCCTGAGGTTACATTTAGCAGAAGGGATAGAAAGAGGAAATATATTGTAATGAAACAAACTAAGGTGGGACAAAACCCTTTGCAAAAGGAACACCAATTATGCGTATTCCTATTGCTCTGATCAGTGTAGTTTAATAATATTTCTTGTGATATTATTTTTGCCTATTACAGATCACGTATCTGTCAACAGAAATAATGTCATAGGCAGATGGGAAATCGGGTTCGCTACATACGTGATATTATTGCTGTTCATTATCCTTGGATGGTGAGTAAAGGGAAGGGAATCGGCCTCAGTTCCAATCACAGATTTACTGAACCTATAAAAGCAGAATTATCTGAGACGTTTGATAGAAAACCTTGTGTATTTTGGTACCGAGGGGAAAATATAACAGACTCCACATTTAATACCAGGGATTCCAGATGCTTACTGCAAAATATAAGACCAGGGACTCCTAGAACATCTGATAAAGGCATAACCTGTACTGAAAAATGAACAAACAAAATCTCTATATTAGGAGTTATGGGATAGAATTTTCATATTACTACACCATCCTTTTCCAGCCAACAACTCATGCTGTAATAGTGTGTAAGGCTATAGTAAAATGAGCGTCACTTGTAACTTTACTCCAATATTTGCTCCTGATGAGACCTTGATTCTCAGACGATAAGTAGTGACGGACAAACAGACAGCTACACTGAATGCTGGAGAGTGACACACCCCTCCAGATCAGCTGCAGCCAGCCAACCAGTTCAGGCAAAGGTTGCTACAAAGTATTAAAACATAACTTTTATTTTAAACCGTTTATAAAATATTATTAGTTTGGCTACACCAGCATACACACTCACAGCGTGGAAAACAACACTACACCGTGCGGGACCATGTCCCTAAAAAACACACAAGTTAAAATCTCATCACGTAGGTGGGAAAGGTGGTGGGTGATAAGTAGTGACGGGCAAATAAATTCGCCAGGCACGAATTGGTGGTGAATTTCCGCATTTCGACGGCAGTGAATACATTCGCGGAAACTGCTGCAAAAATTCACAGGCGAAAATATAGTAGTATAGTAGTAAAGTAGTATAGTAGTATTATAAAAGAACGGGGACCAGTGGCTCTTTGAACAATAATCAGAACTGGTTTATTAAAACAGATCCAAAAGGGAGACTTTTGTGGGTGGAGTTGAGGGACAAAGGACTCACTCCCCCTCCCTTATCCAATTTAGGTCCAACACTTAGCTAGTCACACCAGGGGATTTCCAACCAGGTGGGATTTTTAGACCATATGGTAACAATTCTATGGGTCCCTACATCCCTATAACCGGTCTCTAGTTCCCTGACCAGGCAACAATGCCCTTGGGAATCAAGTTTCTTCTATACTCCTTGGGGGAGCCTGGCTATTTCTAAACTCATACCGTACGAACGATCGTATGGCATAATCTTTTGACCTGCAACTAACCATTCAGATTAAATACAGTAGTAAAAGACAAAATCATATGATGTTCTGTCAATGAAAGCAATTGTACGAAACAAATAATAGTCACCCATTAATATCATCACCATAGTATGAAAAATGTCAGGACAATCCACACGCTGTCCTAAAGTTGTACAAAATTATTTTTTGTGCAACTATATCTTTGTGTCTATGGCCCGCTTAAGGATCCCTTTTGTGCCCAATCCTAAGGGAATGCCCTATAAATGGGGAATACATTTATCGCTCCTCTACAACTGTTTAATTAGTTATGAGCAGAACTGTCAAACCCCTACAAAATTTTCAGGAGTTACCAGAATTTGTGGTCTGTCCCCTGATCTCTCAACACATTCCCTTGATTTCTGATGAGTTCTGGCAATGGAACATTTGGAACATTTCAGTGACATCAGCTGGAGCGAAGTGTGCATGAGCAGTGCAGTTTCTTTGGCTTCAGGAGCAGCTGTGCACATGACGTCAGTTCTGCTGACATGGGATGGGCAAATTTGACCTGTTTCATTTCACCAACAATTTGCCGCCGGCGAAATGTCTCTGACGCCCATTAAAGTCTATGGGCGTCCAAATTTTTTTGACGCGCATCTTTTTATTTTGACGCACAATGCCATACAAGTCTATAGGCGTCATTTTTTCGGCAAAAAAATTCGCCCATCCCTAGACATCACTTACCTGGAATTTTTTTTTTGTCCTCCAACTGCGCACTCTGCCAGGTTGACAGCTCTGTATGAGTGTTAATAAACCCCAATCTATAGTAAGATGAGCACTGGAGATGGGGCAGGGTGGGTAACAGCGAAAAAGTATCTCATAGCAATAGATTAACAAGTACCTTTTGCTGGTCTTCTAAGAAAAAATCTTAGTGGATAATCATTACTCACATGGCAGAATTCAAATCACCAAAAACAGATGCAAGCTGCCAAGCAAACTGCCCCTGTCCTGAGGGTAAATGACAGATGTAGGTAGTGATGAGCAAAACATTTCACCGTATACAGATTTGATGTCAGATACAAAGCACTCACATACCTGTTGGTGGTCAGATTTATAATTACTTGTGCCTGTGTTAGAAAGCAAGTAGTAAAACAGTAAACAAATATAAATAATACATGGTAATTTTTGCTTAAACAGCAACATAGTGTAGTAGTTGATTTCAATACCAATCAACCAGAATTAATGTCAAAAATCACAGGTATGTGATATTGGCAACATGGGGGTCCCTTTTTTCTATTGAAAAATCAGTAGCCAAACAGATAGAAGCTCCTCTAGAAATGTACCTTACCAAATGAAAAAGAGTCTGAGAAAATCAGATTAGATTGAACTAAGCTCTTAGAACCCGAGGGTGTATTCCATCTGGCGCTGGCGCCTTGTTCACATTAATTTTTAGTAAAACTTTATAAACCATATACTGAGTCAGCCACTCACTAGATCTGAGCTGAACCAACAGTGCAACTATGAGGTGGGTCTGGGAACTGTGATTTCTCTATTGTATACACTGAAGAAAAGAATTGATTTAGCACATTTGCCTTTTCTGTATCTGTTCCAACCATACTGGTACTATTATTTAAATGAGTCACACTCTCATTTACATGTACTTTTTAAGGGAATAAACTGAGAACAGTAATGATTTAATATGATTTTAAATGACAACCATTTCTGTTCTGTGTTTTTAGCAGAAAACCTAATGCCCAAATCTATGCTCTGCAGGGCAACCCTTAAGGCACTAAAATTAGCTTTTCTGAAATTCAGGGTTTTTGTTGCCCCAGTGTATGTTTGTTTTTTGCATCAGACATTTAGGGGCAGATTTATCAAAGGTCGATAAAAATTCAAGCTATTTTTTGTGTACTTTGACTAGGGAATAGTCCAAATTTGATTCGAATTTGAAAAAACGCAAAAATCAAAAATTTGAATATCGAAATGTATCATGTACTGTCTCTTTAAAAACTCGACTTCCACCATTCGCTGTCTAAAACATGCCGAATTGCTGTTTTAGCCGATGGGGGACTTCCTACAGCCTATATGGAGTCAATTGGTGGACTTGAAAAAATAAAACTTCGAATCAAATTCGATTGAATGCGCTATTCCTTCGATTCGTACGATTCAAATTCGGCCTATTAGATTGAAAACGGACCTATTTCAATTCGAAATTTGAACCTTGATAAATATGCCCCTTGATGATATCATATTATGGTCACTATTGCCTAGGGGTTCAATATACTTTACGTTCTGGGTCATTAGATATAAGATCCAGAATAGCATTTTTTCTGGTTGGCCCCTCAACAACCTGTGCCATAAAATTGTCATGCAACGAGTTTATAAACTTTTTCCCATTAACTGACCTGACAGTATGGATGCTCCAGACAATATCTGTGTAATAAAAATCCCCCATTATCATTACTTTCCCCAAACTAGAAGCCTTTTCTATTTGCATCAGGAGCTTAGCCTCCTCCTCGTCACTTACATTAGGAGGTCTATAGCCAACCCTACAATTAATTTGCTGGAATCTTTACAATTGGTGAAGAACTCCACCTTAAGACTTCTTTATATTAGCTTTTAAATCCTGCAGTGAAGGTTCCTGTTGGAGTGCGGTCGGAACGCTAGCCATGTCCAAATTCCTTGTACGCTCTGAACACACACTCGGCACACTTCTAGGTTTTGACACGTGTTCGCATCTGACATCATTGCGTGTGGCGCGAGTTTCAAAATATTTAAAGCCACATCTGACATTTCCCAATTCCCCAATGTAACGGTTCCTTCCAAGTTCCTGGGTGTGTTCCTAAGTCTCTCGCAGTCTGATTTTCAGTGTCTGATCCTTGCCTGTCCCTGACTTTTCCAATCCGCTGCCTGAACTGACCCTTGCCTTAATTATTAATCAATCATAAAAAACATACCTCACCTTAGTATCTATAAGACAATGCATGAAATATCCTCTGAACACTAGGCTTGGGCGAATTTGACCTGTTTCGCATCGACAAAAACTCGCTGCCGGTGAAATGTCGCAACGCCCATTAAAGTCTATGGACATCAAAAATGTTTTGACACGCAGCGATTTTTTTTTTTTGACATGCGTCTTTTTTTTTTTTTTGTCGCAGGCCACCATACAAGTCTATGGGCGACATTTCCGCGGCGAAACAAGCGAAAACATCCCTATTGAACACTTGAACATCATCCATCAATGGAGTGTAAATATACTTTACAGTACAGTCCTATTCTCCTAATACAAAAGTCCATGCCACGGAAAGCTTTCAGTTGAACTTGTTTATATCTCATTGGTTTATTTTCCTAGACTATCACAAAAACATTTACAGCTTTTCCACCCTAGTATAAAACAGATTCAAATCTGATGGCCTGTGATGGAAAGTTGGAAACGTCTGTCTCGATGTGTATTATAATGTTAAAAACAAATAAAACCAGGGGGAAAATCCCTCTTCACTCTTCCTAACAAGTTTATCCCGACGAGCAAATCAGTTTATTCTACTGTCCTGGCTCATACTGTATGTCTGGTCTTTCCATACTGTTACAATTTTAAAATGTAATTTTCCAGCAAACCTACAGCATTACAAATTCTAACCAATACCTACAATAACACATAAATGAATAAATAATCTTTATTCAGATTCCAACAAATGCTACTTTTATTAAAGAAATTTCTCATCTGGCCTTTCATAGATGCACTTTTTTTTTTTCATTTTAAAGAAAAGCTCTGCAGAACTTTGCCGTCATGCTCAATTCTCGCACTAATTCTGGATGTTATTTTAATATAAAAGAGTATGTGAGGCAATAAGGCTTGTTTCATTTCCTTTTTTTTTACACCCAGAATTGATTTTGAATTCTTTATTGCAGAATGGAAGCGATGGATAACAAGCAATGGGCAAATCTGACCCGTTTCACTTTGCCGAAAAATTGTGAAAAGGTGAACATTCGCCAAAAACCCATTGATGTTTATGGGTGTCATTTTCATGGTGAACCTTGGAGAAAAATTTCAGTCATCACTACAGAAGAGTCAATTTATCAGTATTGCTAAAATTAAAGGGGAAGCTAACTTTAAAATTATAATGAGTCTAGCATCTAAGACAACCTGAATGTATCCTTCATTATGACATATGCAGGGTGAACTGGAACATTTTGTCTTCTGAGCAAATTTTTTCACCAGCCATGGATGCGCTGTAAAATTCCTCATTTCGCCATCTGCAATTTTTTTTTTCAAGAAACTGCTGCAAAAATTTGCAGCAGAAAAATTAAAGACAAAAAGTAGCCATAAGAAAAAACCCATTGAGGTCATGTAGAAATCCTCGGCAGAGATCCCTTTAATCATTTGAAGATGTTTTTTGTCTTCTTGATTTTAGGGTGTTTGATGCTGGTTTGCACTTGAAAACTAGATACATTTGAGGTATTCAAGGTTTTTTAGCCTATAAACTAGATACGTTTAAGGTATTCCAGTTTTTTCCCTAACTGCATACAATTGAGTTTTCAACATTCGTATTTTTTCATAAATAAGCAGTTGTGAGTTTATTTGAGGTAGAAACAAACCTCACAAAAGGTATGGTGATTGAAATTAAGGATTACTTATCTGGCAAACCTCAGGTCTGGAGCATTCTGGATAACAGGTCCCATACCTGTACTAATAAATATCTAGCATCACATCATAATAAGCTCAACCTTAGCAACTAGAGAATGGTTTGAATTTTGAAGAATACTTACGTAAACAATAAAGCCCATTTATAAAATTGCAACAATTATATTAAACTTTCCCTATGATGCATACAGTTCTTTTGAGCTTTGGAAACTCTTTTTCTTTTGCTTTACTTTCACCTAATTTGATATTTTTTGATACACATTACATACCACATTTTATTAGCTGTGTGACTATACCCTGTCAGGAAGCCGAGCCCTTTATCATTCAAATAGCTGCTTCGATATATATGGGCAAAATAATGGTTTTATTCTACTGAATGATATTTTGCAAACTATTGAAAATACGGGATAATTTAATGCAAGGTTCATTAGCATTACTTTCATCAAGGGCATCATTAGAGAAGAAAAATACAGATAATAAGAACAATTACAAGGCAGCATATATTTGAGCGTGCCGATCGCAATGCAGGTAACAATTTGTCATTGCATGCAGGCAGTTTAGTAATGATAACTTGCACATTGAAAAAGACAATCCCGGAGTGTCACGTTCCAATAACTGCACATTTGTGAGCAGTGAAACGATAAACACAAATCAGAATATGTTAGTACTCCATTTGTTTCCAAAGTGCGTTCGCAAAGCACACCTCGAAGGAATCTACTTTGTCACTTGCTATGAAATGTGACACAGTCTAGCGTATTAATAAAAGTAGGATTTCCGTTAAGGCTTAAAGTGAGCCACTAGTGAGAACAGAACTATTAAATGCTTCGCCAATCACCAGAGTGATTCCTTCCATAGCATAATCATCTTCCTATTATAATATAGAAATAGCTAAATATATATATAAGTTTCAGTCCCTGCGTAGATTAAAAATATTGATACAGCTCTGTTGGAACTCTGGTGCAAATTATATACTTAAAGGGACAGTATACACCCCTTTACAACATCAACATGCATAGGGCTAGTTTTGCCTACAAAGGCAGTTTATTGCCAATAGATAAGCTGCAACAGTGCAAGCTAGAAAACCATTTTTATTCTTTAGAATGCTTTTTCATACAGCTCTAGACACTGTCTCTATTTGTCTCTATAGACAGTGCTGGGAGCAATACTCTGAAGATAAAGGAAACTGCATGTGCTTGGATAAAAGGACTTCATCACTGTGGATCCCTGTTCCAGCTCGGGAGGAGCCTACCCATCTGTGTGAATCCCAAGGGTGAGTTGTGCCAAAGGGAGGGTAGAGAAGGAATAAGGATCCAGCGTATCTACTGTTTGTGAAACAGGCTGTTTGTGTGTCACGTGGGAGTCAATATCTTGTCCAGTGGGAAAGTTATTTGGGGCAGGCAGTGCTACCTGGGGAAAATGTGCTCTTTTGGGGACTTTGCCTGGTACAAACGGTCAGGAACGGACTGTCACAGGTCCCCAAAGGACTAGGTTATTTATGTATGATGAAAATGAAGATTTACTTTACCTTTAAATTTTTATGTTGAATGTTTTTCCTAATGGGGCCACCCGCAGATGAATTTCCAGATCCCGCTAGGTAGAGGCACAGTACCCTTTCACCTTGCAAAGGGGACCCAGGACTCAGCACTGGTGTTTGGTAATGTACAACCTTGGCACCAGGGGGGTCGCCAAGAGGGTGTTACATAAATAACCCCCTTGGCTTTACATTACTTGATTCATAATAGTAGGTAATATAGCGTTGCTTAGTAAAATAAGATGTGATTATAAGATTAATTAACTTTTACCTCAGGTATAGATTGGAAAACTTCATCAACAAATATATTTATATTGATATAATAGACAGATGTAATAGACAAAAGCCATGGATATCCTGTAAATTATATCCTTATAAACGGTGCTTATTGATGTCTTCGGTTATAATCTGTGCTTAGTGATTGAATTTGTGTCAATACTCACTGAACATTTATTCTAACAAAATGTACCCCCTGTTGTCAAATAAAAGGATTGTAGAAGCGATCCAGGAGTTCTGTTCTGTCCTTGCTATGTGTGCAAGATGCAGTTTGACATGCAGCTAAACCTCCCCACACTCCAATAAAGAGGTTTCGTGTGAAGTCTATAAAAACACATCAAACAGTAACACAGAAAGGCAAACTACGTTTATTAATCATTTAGAACAGAACACATACGCTGGCATGAAACATGTATGCTGCAATGTCTCTGAGCTGCTGGTAACTCTTTTTCCACATCTACAGAATGGAGTCTTTTCTCTCACAAAGCACTGTGCTGGGTCTCATGTTGGGAGTATGTGTGAAAAGCCAAATGGAGGTGCTGGATAGATACATGAAACGGCCATCGGAGGGAGTTCATCAAAAAGGAACAATAGAAATGACAAATATGATCACAGCTTATGCTGGAGACACCTGTATAAAACCATTTGCCCTTCGACCTTGTGCCTTTATATGGTCATGGAACGCCTTGGAGTGTATAATATCCTATTTAGAACAGGGGTATGTACACTAAAGCAATGTGCGTGGAGAGAAAAAAAATGACCCTCATCCGGGCCGGCCCTGCTCACCTCCAATCTACGGCCACCCGCACGCCATTTCCAGCTTCCTTTTATAGATATACGCCACCTCTCTGAAGATGTCACAAAAGGGGAGGGCAGGTGAGTGCCTATAAAACCAGAAGTAGGAAGCCGGCATTGTGAGGTTGTGGGTGGGGAGAGCAGGTAGAAAAACTCAACCTGCAAATGGGGCAGCAAGGTCGGCCCGAAGTCGCGCAACCCGTGGGTATCAGCTGGCTCGAGACATCACTAGTACATTACTTGACTGTGTTAAGTCATTATTACCACACTGATTAATGCAGCAACTCTCTGAGAAATGGCTCCCTTAATTCTAACAAAACATTTATGGTGGAACTCACATTTCAATGGCTGCCCCTATAAACAGGCCCATTGACAATAAATGGCATTCTTCTTTTTGCTGAAATGATAATTTGCAACTGCATTTAGGATGCAAAAGGTGCCAGATGAAAAGACACACACACCCAAACAGAACCCTATACTTATTTTGCTATCTTTTAAATATGATGTAAATAAGAACAATCCCACTCAATTGATTCAACACGACACCATATTTAATTTGTATCAAATGTACATTTTCCTTTGTAAAGCAAACAAATACAAATGCGATTTCTTGATTTCTTACCCCTTATAATAATTGCTATGGCAGTTCTTCCTTACTTGAAGAAATTCACTTCAGCAAAAATTCCTTTCAGAGCTACTGTATATTCTATTCAGGAAAAAAACAGAAACATGAAGAAGTGCTCCATATATGACATCTCTAAAGCTGTGTCGGAAAAAATGTCACACTGCAGTTGGTTTTAAAAGGAGATTTAAAGATTGCTTCTCAGCTAGCTATACATTTATTTATGGCTTACCACAATACCGCTGCACCAAACAAAACATTTGTGACCCTTAAGAAGTGCATTAAAGGACAATGTTAATCCGCACAACGGGTTGGGTTAAGTCTTCTGAATCCTGCTATCTTTTATCCTTTTTTTCAGTAGGGCATATTGCTAACCTTTATTGCTTTGAATACATATTTTCTAGCTCGTCAACAGTATAAAAAAAGAGAAATGGACGGAGTTTATAACAATGTTTTGAGTATCAAAGAACAAAGCTGGCACATATTAAAGGCTAGTAGAGCAAACAGCGCCTTCACATTTTATAACAGATACTATACACTTGGGGGCAGATTTATCAAAGGTCGAGGTGACTTTTCGAATTCAAAAAATTCGAATTTCAAGTTATTTTTTTTTGTCCCGACTAGGGAATAGTACAAATTCGATTTGAATTTGAAAAAAAATACGAAAAATTCTGTTCAAAGTCTCTTTAAAAATTTTGAATTTGACCATTCGCCATCTAAAACCTGCCGAATTGCTGTTTTAGCCTATGGGGGACCTCCTGGAAACTATTTGGAGTCAATTGGTGGACTTTGAAAAATCAAAGTTTTTTGGGGGAAAAACTTCAATATGAATTCGATTGAATGCACTATTACTTTGATGCGTACAATATGAATTCGGCAAATACGGACTAATTCAATCGAAAACAGACCTATTCTGCTAAAAAAAAACTTCAACTTCATTTCGGGTGGTCTTTTTGAATTCGAATTTCAAAGGTTTTCAAATTCGAAATTCGACTCTTGATAAATATGCCCCATAGGGTGTTAAAATAGCCCTCCTGTTTTACAAAAATAATAGCTTGGGTACAGACTGAATATGAGATGAAATGGTAAATTGTGTTAAAAAGAAGACAAGGGGTCAAACATGTGTTCCTTATCCCTTAATGGCAGTTGGATTAGTTACAATCACCTTTATCCTCTAATGCTATTAATTACTGAAAAATGTTTAAAAGTATGTGTAAACGATGTACACAGTCTCTCCAAAGAGCATTATGTCTTTTACATGGGTAGACAGTCAAAAATTTGATTAGGATAAAGGTACTATATTTTGTTTTTCTGACTACTTCTTGCATACCACTAGTAAGATGCAGAGGTGATCCTGGACATGTAGTGGTCTAAAGAACTTAGCCGCCCCAGACCTCCTTTTACTGTGGCTTCAAAAGCTATTTGTGCTTCATGACAGATGCATTGGGCTATATAAAGTAGTACCAGTGACCCTGTATTCCTCACTTGCTTAAAAGGCACCAAATCTAGAAAAAACTAGATTCAGTGAGTTCAAGTTGCAACACGCAAAAACTCAAATTAACAGAGTTTTCAGTGGGAAACAACTCTAAAGCTGGCCTTAGACACAAAAATCCTATCGTACGAATCGACGATTCGTACGATTTTTGGATTGTGTGTGGCGACATCTTTCATCCAGCGGAGATTGGTCGTTTGGTCGATCGGTCAGGGTTGATTTTGACCCGACCGATCCCGCCAGAGCCCATTGCGCATCGTAATTGGATCGTTCAGGCATACGGCCGAACAATCAGATTACCCCCGATATAGCCATGCTCGTTAATGGCATATTGGGGAAAGATTTGCTCGTTTGGAGATGTTGCCAAACGAGTGGATCTTTGAGTATATGGCCACCTTAAGGGGCACATTTACTTAGCTCGAGTGAAGGAATAGAATAAAAAATACTTCGAATTTCAAAGTATTTTTTTGGCTACTTCGACCATTCGATAGTCGAAGTACTGACTCTTTAAAAAAAACTTCGACCACCTACTTCGCCACCTAAAACCTATCAATGTTAGCCTATGGGGAAGGTCCCCATAATCTAATGATTATTCCTTCGATCGTTCGATCAAACAAATAGCGCTAAATCCTTCGACTTCGATATTCGAAGTCGAAGGATTTAACTTCGAGGGTCGAATATCGAGGGTTAATTAACCTGACTGACCTCTGCAATTGACTCCTACATGACCTTGACAGGTTTTTAGATGGTGTATTTTCGGATTTGAGTTATTTCCTGGGTCAGGGTAATCTTGAAAAAATTCTATTTTTTTTTCAAAATCCTCAAAAAATTCTAGTTTTTTTTTAACCTGAAATGTAAGTTTTGACCAAAAAAACTACTCAAACCTTAATAAATAACCCCTAAATAAATTTTGCCTAAAGCAACTCCTGTTGATCTCTACATGAAATTTAGGATTTAGATGCCAAAGTTTTACATTCAAATTTTTTTCACTTAATAAATATTGAACATTTAATTCTTGTGGTAAAATTTTTTAATTTGAACGTTGACAATTCAGCCCTTTTGTGTCTTCTGTGTAACAATATCTTCATTTATTTTTTTTCCTTATAGATGAGAGCAACCTCACTATAGACTGATATATAATTATGAGTGTTTTAAGTAGGGATGCACCAAATCCACTAGTTTGGATTCGGCCGAACCCTGAATCCTTTGTTTAAGATTTGGCCGAATAACGAACAGAATCCGAACCCTAATTTGCATATGCATATGCAAATTAGGGGTGGGAAAGGGAAACCATTTTTTACTTCCTTGTTTTTTGACAAAAAGTCACGCATTTTCCCTCCCCGCCCCTAATTTGCATATGCAAATTAGGATTCAGATTCGGTTCGGCTGAGCAGAAGGATTCGGTCCGAATCCGAATTCGAATCCTGCTGAAAAAGGCCAAATCCTGGCCAAATCCCGAACCGAATCCTGGATTCGTTGCATCCCTAGTTTTAAGAGTATTAAACTTATAGCCAGGGTGTCCATCATTATTAGAATGTGGAGGTCTTTTGTAGCTCCTGGACTACCTGTTCTTATGTTTCCAACTCTTCTATTTGTATTGAAAACATTTAGCAAATTGTCTCCTAGCCTGCATCAGTTCCATTTATAAGGGGCAGATTTGGTAATATTGGCTGGCACACATTTTGACATAAATCGCAAAAATCACGACAAACTATATTCACCATGGGTTAAAAAAAATAAAAAGCAGAAAATCAAAATCCAAAATTGCAAAATATAACATCTCCTAAGAAGGGGAACTATATACCCAGCATTCAAGCAAGTTGATATTCAATTTTGCAAATATGAATTTGGGTTTCTTTGCGGAATCACAATTTTTCTTAATAATTTCACAATCATGAAAAAATAGCTACTCCAGTCAAGACAAAGATTATGAACTAATAATAATCAAAATCAATAAAAATGTTTAATTAATGTAAATTGGAAAGTGGCATTTTTATTGTGTAAAACATAATTTTTCTTTGTAACATAAACCATGTGCATTTACATGTGGTTAATTTGTAGATGGCATCCAAGTAATCTCAAATGATTTCTCAGGATACCCCTGCTAATTAGTTCTGGACATTTGTTCTAAGCTGATTTTTAATTTGATTAAGGTGGCTCAAAAATAGATAAACTTTTTTTTAAAGATTCTAATGATTAAAGAGCTCAGCTTATCTTGAACCATCTTAATGAAGTTAATTCCCCTATAATAAAACTATTGATTTACTCTTGGGTTAACACATTTATATGGGACAAAAGAATGTGGAAAAATGTAATGTATTAACATGCATATTTTTGGACTGGAATGTAATACAATTTTGATAAAAACAAATATTTCAACAAAAAATGTAAGATGTTTTACTACCTACAATGCCATCCAGTTCTAGTATTTACTGAGAAGAATAATATACAAGTGCAAATGCTTACCCACAAACCCCATATACCCCAACTGCAGCTTTTGTTATTATTCCCTGAAAGGGAATTTCATTCTTAAATTATAATACAGATACACAATAAGTAGGAGATCTTAAACATGGAGTTCAAGGTTTTTTAATCTCTATGGAATGATCAAGCATTATAAACTATTTACAAATCTGCAGTTTAAATGGTATAAGGATGAAAGATACATTGCCCATTTAGAATTAACGATTCAGCAAAAAAAAACAAAGACGCGCACTCTGGGGAAGAGCTTTAAGATCACGATTACTTTGAATTATGCTGTCCTAATAAATTATTGTGTATCCTTTTATGTTCTTAGAGGGCATTAGTATCATTCAGTATAATAATTAGACAACTGCTGACTTGCACATTTATAAACTCCATTAATAGCTCCAGATACTGGATGGAGTCTTAGAAAACATAATATAATTAAAGGGATACTGATACATTGCATTTCAAGGGGATGTGTTACATTTAGCCTGTCTACTTGAGGATAAAACTTTTAGTGAAATGTCCTTTTGGGGGTAATACAGAAGATCTGATTTACTTAGAGCAGGGGTCCCCAACCTTTGTTAACCCGTGAGCAACATGTAGATGTAAAAGGAGTTCAGGAGCAACACAAGAATGAATAATGGTCCAATGCCAAATAAGTTGCAATTGGCCATTTGGTAGCCCCTATGTGGACTGGCAGCATTCACGAGGCTCTGTTTGGCAGTACATCTGGTTTTTATGAAACAAACTTACCTCCAAGCCAAAAATTCAAAACTAAGCACTTACTTTGAGGCCACTGGGAGCAACATCGAAGGGGTTGGAGAGCAACATGTTGCTCACGAGCCACTGGTTGGGGACCATTGACTTAGAGGGTTAGATGTAAGGTTGCTGCCCAGATTTCCCTATAGAAGCACACAGGCATAAATTTGGGCAGCTAGATGTTTTGGAAAAAAAAAAGAAACAGGAAATCAGGTCCTGAAAAATCATGGGGTTAACAAACAAATATTTGAACACCAGAAAAAATAATTGTGACTTACAAACATTTATGACTATTGAGTGAATTTGGATATAGAGCCTAGTAAACATAATTGTAGCATGCTGGAGTCCTCTAGTGACCAAACAGAGGTGCCATAAGGGGTTAATTTGATGTTTTATAAGATGTAATAAATTTGTACCTTTTAACTTACAGGCGTGATTGGAAAGTTATATACAAACATTTAGGGGCAGGCTCATCAAGAGTTGAATTGAAAATTTAAATTTTTAAATTCAAATTTCAAGTTTATTGTAATTCAAATAGTGAATAGTCCAAATTCAATTTAAATTTAAAAAAATTCAAAATTTGAATTTCAAAATTTATCATGCACTGTCCCTTTGAGGAATTCAAATTTGTCTCCATTTTAGCCTATGGGGGACTTTTTTGTGTGAAAAAAAAAACTGATCTAATTCAATTCGAACATGATTCAAGCTTGCAGGTCAATCCTATTCACCCAAAATTAAATTTTTTTTAATGTTTTAATACATTTCGATTGGTGGAAGTATTTTAATATCAGCACCTGTCCAGATCTGCATTTTAACAGATAATGCACATTTTGGATATTTTGGATAAATCTTAAAATCCTGCAGCCCTTAGAAATAGTGCAGACATTTGACCCTCTCCATCAGCTGCTTAAAATTGGAATAAATTGGTTTCCAGGTTAAACAATAACATGCTTTGAAAATAAATTGTGGGCACCAAAACACCAAATTTGTTGTAGAATAAAGATAGTAAAAGGTAATTTAGATTATAGAAAAGTATTAAATTATAGTAAAGTAGAATATATCTCATCCATGCTATAATATGTATCATGTATTTGCATCAGAAAATATATATGGCAGTCCTGGTTAAATTAGTCTCACTAAAGGTTTCCAATCACTTTGTACTTCAGTACTTACTAATTGTTCCTCGTATAGATTAGGTCCCTTCACCAGGTGATTACTAGTGCCACATTTTCTCTCCTCTATGGGTCAAATAGCTGCTTATACTACATACCTTGACTATCTTGAACTCTATGGGGCAAATTTACTAAAGGGCGATTTTTCGCCAGCGACTGCTTCGCACTGCTTTGGCAGGCGCAAATTTGTTACCACTCTTTTGCTAGCGAATTGTCATCTGAGCTTGTTAGTGAATTGGCGATGTCCCTGCGCATGTGATTTCTGGTGAAAAGTTGCTAACGTTAGCCACTTTGCCCTTTAGTAAAACTGCCCCTATGAATCTGCTAGTACAGGAGCTCGGATCATGTTTACTACAACACTCATTCACATGGTCCCTCTCAGCGCTTCCACTCATCTGTTTTGCTTACCTTATGGTACAGGCATATCCTTAATGAGACCTCCTGCCTTGGGCCTTCCTGCACCTCCACCCCACTGCTCTGAGTGGAGCCCAAAGAGTAATAATTATAGGTACCCCTTAATTTTAAAGTTTAACCCATAACACCCCTGGACCACATCCCATCCACAGGCCAAAGGTTACATTCACAGAGTAGGGGATGCTAAATCTTAAAAAAAAGCCATCATGTGCAGAAGGAGAGAAGAGATTGCTACATGCTACAAACGTAGGGAGATTATAGCTTTGTCTACACAAAAACAGACCATCTGCCATACACTATTCTAACCTTCTGGAGAGCCCAAAAAAATTCTCTTAAATTAGCTACAAATGTATTAGTAGCATATTTTTGGGACTGACTATTTTATCAAGGAAATGAATGATAACGGACTAAATTGCCTCTAAAAAACATGATGAAGATCCTGATGTCAGATAAACTTGACACATTCATTGCCCATCTAACTCCTAAGGGGTCTCTGCATTGGTTTAATGGAAAAAAAGACAGTGTGAACATTATGTCTAGTGTCAATAGTTTAATATGAACAATTAATCTAAACATATACAGTATATATATATATAACTACATTGTGTGTATATAAATTTAGCACATGCAACAAGCACTAGGGGGCTGATTCACTAAGGGTCGAATATCGAGGGTTAATTAACCCTCGATATTCGACTAGGAATTAAAATCCTTCGACTTCGAATATCGAAGTCGAAGGATTTAGCGCAAATACTGCGATCGTACGATTGAAGGATTATTCCTTCGATCAAACGATTAAATCCTTCGAATAGAACGATTCGAAGGATTTTAATCCAACGATCGAAGGAATATCCTTCGATCAAAAAAACTTAGGAAAGCCTATGGGGACCTTCCCCATAGGCTAACATTGACTTCGGTAGCTTTTAGCTGCCGAACTAGGGGGTCGAAGTTTTTTTTAAAGAGACAGTACTTTGACTATCGAATAGTCGAATAGTCGAACAATTTTTACTTTGAATCCTTCGATTTGCAGTCGTAGTCGTAGTCGAAGGTCGGAGTAGCCCATTCGATGGTCGACGTAGCCCAAAAAATACTTCGAAATTCGAAGTTTTTGTACTTCGAATCCTTCACTCGAATTTAGTGAATCAGCCCCTAGGTGTCCTCACAATTTATAAGCAGCCTTTAAATGCTTTGTGTTTGAAAACAATTAATGCTTATGACTTGGGAGATACCATCTGCAAAATAAAGTAAGAGTTTACAATGAAGCCTCATTGTTAAAATGAGAGCTGACAAACTCTACATTAGTGTTCTACAAATATGACGGGATATCATATTAATTAACACTTTATTAAAAATGTAGATATTCCTTTGTATTGTGTGTTTGCAATTGTTACACAGAGCTGCTTTGTAAGATGAGTCAGGATGAAGTTTAACTGCCTTTTTTAAATTCAAACATAATGATCTCAATATCTACCTATCTCTCTGTCTATCAAGGACTAGAAATAGCACCCATTCTCTAAATCAAAGGAAAGCATGATCATTTCTGCTGCCTGGTTGAAAGATAAAGAACTGAACTTACTGTTATTTGCCATTGTGTTTTGCAGCCATTTATTACACAATGAGTTCATTTTGGAAATTGCATGAGTTCAGAAGATGCACAATAGTATATTTTAAAGGAATGAGACATATAAAAGAATGTATCAATTTACACTTCTAGAGCTGTCAAGCCTCTGCCTTTCTATATGTCAAGGAACCCTCCAGGTGGAAGTGTTTAGAACTATAATAAGCCTTAAGAAATATATTTATGAGCATCACTAAAAGAACTGAGCATCCTTGATGCAGATACACAGCGGAAAAAAAGCAGCTCTGTCAAGAAAGGTTTGGCAATGTCTTGAGATTGATATGATGCTCTCTTTACAATAGCTACATTGAAAACAATGGGTTAAAACTGATAGAAGCCCGGTAGGAGCTGAGCCCTTACACTGTAAATCAGAAGTAGTGTTGCCGATCAGTTATAGTCCATGTCCCCTTATATCTTTATTTAAGATCTAACAAAGGTTTAGGCTAGCAAATATGATGATTTATGAAAATTGTTGCTGTAAATTAAATTTATTTGAGCAAAAGCTCCTGAATTCAAATTATGCTTTCAAAACTCATATGTATAAAAAGTATTAAGCATAAAATATTTAAAACTTGAATGTAAAACATTAGTATTTAAAAGCTGCTGAGTTCATGTAGAAGCCAATGGGAGCAGTCTATGGCAGATTAAAAGCTTATTTTTTTTATTTTTTTTTACAGTTTTTCAAATTTTTCGACCCATTGATGAAGATAAATAAAGTAAAAATTTGAGGTATTCATTATTCAAACACATTTTTTATATTTTGATTTTTTTAAATAAATAATCAAAAAGTTGATTTGAAGTAGAACAGACCTCTAACACCATCCAAATTCAAACATTGATAAATAGGCCTTCAAGGGGGTTATTTATCAAAGATTGAGTTGTATTTTTCCAGAAAAAATCTAGTTTTTCAAGGATAGTTTTAGTAAAAACGATAATTTTTCAGGTTAAAAAATTAGAATTTTTCGAGATTTATTATTATTATTAATTTCATTATATTATATTATCATCATATATTATATTATCATACAACCATAGAAGGATATAAGTGCACTCATGGGTCTTCATATAAAAAAAAGAATTTACGGATTCATGCCTTCTAAAATCATAAGAGAGGGCGTGTCTAAATTCAGTTCAGCAATCATAAAGAATCTCCTAGTGACTACATCTCCCAGCGTCCCCTAATATCCACTACATCACCTCAGATTCTTATATAATTTTCATTACAGAACAAATTCTTGTATAATTTTATACTCTAAGCATATGTCGCATAAATATGATTATATAAAATCATGCAAAGATACAAATAAAAAAATAATGATAGCTAACTTACGTTTATAGCGCGATAATGCCATTTCCTGCTATTAATCCTAATTTACCTGATATTCAAAAAAATAATTAAAACAACACTGTTCAATTAACCCCTTCGGAGCAAGAGTTCCTAGTTTTTTTTATCCAATAAATTTTGCGTTGTAGTAGTCATCCCCTCTCTTTGGTATAGGTATATGATTAATTCCAATCTATTTAAAAGTCAGCAACCTATGCCCCATTTCCAAATGATGTTTGGCTACTGGTTTGTTTGATTTCTGATCTCTAAAAGCTGTACTTATGGCGATCGATGTCCATTCATACATAAGAGAAGGGTTAAATCTGTTTTGCCTAAATACAATAGGCCGCAGGGGCATGTAAACAAATAAATGACAAAAGATGATGAGCACAGAATGTGATGTCTAATCCTAATGTTCTGTCTTGTTTGAGGGTGACTGAAGAACTCACTCTGTGTCATACAGATGCAGCCACTTTGGTTTGTCTGTTTGACACAGAATAACTAAACACAGATATCCCATTTATCTCATTTAACACAGAAAACTGCGTCACAACATCCCATCTAATTAAAGCATTCACCATTGTTCACAATGGTGCTTTGGTATGCTAATGGAAAGGTTAAATGCATTAAATGAGTTAAGATGACTTTAGATAACGCAGTTTCTTCAATTAACCCTGAGTCATGACGCATTTATCTCACAAATCCAAGTGGCTTCATCTGTATAATGGCATGAAATATAATTCAGACACCTACTGTATAACAGTCTGGTTTTTAAGAAAACAACCAAGTTTACCGCCTATTATGTGCCATTAAAGTGGTCTTCGGCATAATTTTGCCAGCTCCCTATCTGCTGTAATAATTGACCAATTCTTCCTTACCATTCAAGATGTGAAGCTATATTAAACCTAGTCACAAACACTTACTGATATCATTATTTTTCTTACTGACTCCTATATATACTTCGGAGTGATCTAATCAGCATAGCCATGTTGTTGAAATCTGTCCCACATCTCCATCATTTCTGTTTCACAGTTACCCACATCTGAATGATTACGTATCACCCTGCATAGTTGGGATATGGGTAATGATCACTCTCAGAAGTGGGGGTAGGCAGCTCTTCATGTGTAGTAGTGTAATTATGTTATTTTTCTTTATAGGGAAAACTGTAGTCCCCTACCTTCTCTCCATACTTCAATATCCACAAATTGCACTTACTAACACAACATACTGCTAAAAATCTTTTGGGGGAAGGTTTGATCTCTCCCCAAATGATAAAGACATCATCAATAAATCTCTTATATCCTGTGAGTTGTTCCCTGTACTTATACAAAATATTTTGAGATATTGTCAGGCTGGACCACAGGTGAGTGGCTTACAGGTAAGAGCCTAGGTGCTGTGTAACATGGAAACAGCGGGTATTTAAGGTGCTGATACACAGGAAACATGTTGTAGCGTGGAAAGATTTATTAAAGTTGCAGGCAACACAACTGGTTATTTGCAAGAAAAACAGAAGTCCTCTTACCGGGTCAGTGGTCAGAGGCAGGCTGCAGGCAAGAGTGATCCGAAGAATAGGCAAAAGGTCAAAACTGGCAGCAAACTTGGAGAGTCCGGTAAACTGTCTGAGGTCAGGGGCAGGCTGAAGGCAGAGAATGGTCGAAAAGACAGGCCGGGGTCAAATACCAGGAAATCCAATAGTTTATGGCAGCAGGGAGCGGAGAACCAGGCAGGACAAGGACAGGAACAGGGAACAAGGCAGGAATCAGGCACAGGAGTCACAGGAACAAGGAATCACAGGAACAAGGGGTCACACTGGATCTAGCTTGAGAGTTTCAATGATCAAGCACTGGGGAATTGTCTGCAACAAGCTAATAAGGCCTCTTATTGGCAAATTACAAACACCTGGTGAGCAAGGCGGAGGAGGTGAGCAAACGTATAAGGTATAAGGTAACAGAGTGTCTTTAATCATACAAGTAGGATCAGACTCCAAAGGTCTCCAGTGGCTCAATGAAGCAATGCAGGAGCTTGCAAGTGTACAGTTCAGAGTTTGATTCCGGGTAGCTCCTGACACAGACACTTCTTGACATTCTGTGAAAAATGCCTCCCTGCGACATGAACATTTTATATGTATGTGATAATTCATGGGTAAAAGGCTGTGCACTAATGGCTAAAGCCACTTAGATGATTGCAGGTTCCCCAATGAATAAACAGCTCAACCCTACTTGCTCATGTTCAAAGATGTGTTTTTTAAAGCGTGGTAGTGAAAAACATATTTAAACATTTCCAAATAGCCTGTGACTCGCTTTTTGATGAAAACCAGTACACACACAGTATCACACAATGTATTGTACTGGAAACACATGACTTTTTTAGTTGCAAATGTTATTGTGTGTAAATAATTATAAGCTACAGTATAACACATTAGTGTGTGCCTTCCTCAAAAACTAAGGTTTCTCATATTTGTTTATAAAAAGAGAAAGGGTCCTCTGCTCTCATCCATTAGTATATATATGCAAGGTGGACAACTACTGTACATTAAAGCCTAATTAAAGCAGTGAAATTCTTAATGAATCAGATGAAAGTGAGTGTAGGACTGGCTAGACCGTAGATGACTTAGTTGGTCATCTGGAATATATTGCAATTTAGGCCTACCTGAAGTCTTCTACCAATCAACTACTAGGGAAGTCTTTTAAGAACGTGCCTCTATTTGCTCATTGCCAAAGCAAACAGGTTTTTTGTTTTGAAGCGGGTGTTGTGGAAAGCTAATTTTGACCTCAGCCTGCCTGACTTGGATTTGTGTTGATCCTTGGATATTGCATTGTCTAGCTAATTGGTTATGACCTGGCTCTGGTCTACGTCCTACCTCTGTTTAATCCCTTGTTCACTGCTGTCGGTTAACCCCTTGTATTTGATCCAACTAGCTTCCTAATAACACTCCTGTCTCACCCATTTGTACCGCGTCTCCCTCTTGTGTTTGAACCAGCCTTTCTGATCATTCCGTCTCCCCCTTGTGTTCTCAGTGATACTGCTTACTCACCTGCCACTGTACCAGTTCTGCTCTTCTCCAAAGCAGTTACTTATTTGCCCTCTGCTACTGTTCCTTAGCCTGGGTCCAGCTATACTTGCAAACAAGGATCTGGGGCTTGCTAAAACAATTCCTAGCACTTTTATAGTTGAGCCTCTAGGTGCCCACATTTTGTACTGGTACTTCAGGATAGGTCAATGGGCTTCAGCACATAGGGGCTGATTTATCAATGTGGAGCCTCTGGGCTCAAGCATTCAGTTCATTAAACCATTTGTTTGAGTTCCTAAACTCACTTGTGGTTTCTGCATATCATTATTTTGGCCTGCTGTTGATCAATTTTCTTTACCCAGAGCAGGTTTTTTTAAAAAAATAAAAAGCTTGGCAGGCTTTAGGTGCCATGTTTTTATTTTTTCCTTGGGGGAAACTGGAATAAGTCAGATGCAGAAGACATGCATGAGATTATGAACTCATGCATGGTTTAAGGCACCAATTGTTGGAGCCCAAAGGCTCAAGCTACAGTATTATATTTCAGCCCCTTAGTGTCTTAAACTCTAACAGAACCTGGGTAAAAGCAGGAACTGCTATACTTGTAAGAGAGAAAGTATTGTGGGTTTTTTGTAAGGCTTTGTTCAATAGGCCCTCACCCCATTATAGTCAGGGAAGCCACATGTGCATTAGGTAAAGCAGACCAGGCTTCGGATTTTATTTTCTGTATTTTGTGGGGTTTTTTCAACTTTGGGAAAGCCTTACATAACCTGGCAAAGGTTCACTTCATTGTACTGTTTGTGCCTCTGTTTTGGGTGTCTGGAAGCATATGCTAAGGTCTATTCGCCATTGAGACCACCATCCACCTACCTAAAATCCATTATAATATATATTTTATGACCTCCTGAACATATAGAGGACATTTGTTTATACCAATCCTATACGTACATCAGTCAAAATAGTCAAAACAAACTTTATAAACTACTCCATTCTTTAGGGATTGCTCTTAATATTCAACAGTGAAAAATTCCAGATATCTAACTGTATTTTTATTTTAAACATCCTACTTATTTGTTATTTAATGCTTCATCTAGAATCCAATATTTTATATATTTGCATAAGTACTTCCTTCAAAAGCAATAAACCTTACACAAAAAAAATATTGCAATATAGCAAGAGAATCAGAAAACAGCCCATGGGAATTCCAGCTATAAAGATTTGTCACAATATACATTAATCTTACGCACATTAATCTGATGGAGGTTTTACATTTATCATTTGTGAAATACCTGTATATGTCTCTATTTCGAGGTTTTATTGATTATGTAGTTACATGTGTACATCCTATTAATTACAGAGCATGATAAAAACATTGTATAAATCATATAGCTCCCTGGTGGAAAATATATAAGAAACTAGCTCTCTGCTGTTATAGATTGTTTCACTGTTAAAAACACATATATTTAATTTCTGTAAAAAGAACTACTGAAAACCAAGAATATGGGTAGTATTGATGGGTGCAATTCCTGCAAAGTTTGCGAAACGGGCGAAAAATTTGCGAAACAAGAATTTTGAAAAATTTACACTGGCGACAATTCTGACACAGGTGACATTTGACGCACATGAAAGTCATGGGCATCCATTTATTTGTCACATTTTTGCCAGCGAATTTTAGCAGCAATTTCGCAAATTTATTCGCCAGTGGAGAAATGTGGAAATTTGCCACAAATTCACCCATCACTAATGGCCAGATCTCCAGCCCAGTACCAGTATTGCAGCCCATGGAAGAGATGATCCATACTTCCAAATATCTTACCAAAAAGTCCCCTTGATTCTTTTCTGCTCAAGCACAGCACATATCTTGAACTTTTTTCAGTAAGCTGAGCTGAGTGATCGGCAAACATACTGGGCAGAAAATACGTTTGCATCTTTCAATTTTTAATTTAAATAAGTAAATAATCAATATTTGAGCTTGTTCATGATTTTATGAATTTACCTCTGCTGTATAAAGTTCCCTGGAGAGAAACCAGTGCCCTGGTTGTGTCCCTAGTAGCCCCCTGGGACAGAATACCGGAGTTTTATCTGTTTGTAAAAGGGTCCAAAATCTAGGGGTCATATAAACTGTTTAGCACATGACACCTGAAAATATACACTGATAACAGGTAGAACACACTAATGTTGTGTGTTAGTAAAAAAAAGTGTTATTATTAAATGCTGTAATTATTACAAGTGACCACCAGAAAAGGAGCCTCCCTGGAAAGTTTCTAGAAAAGAGGGAGGGGCCTAACAGATTATAAAAGGAATGCAGATTTGTGTGTGGTTCTCTTGACCAAGGGAACACCAATGGAAGCAAACCGGGAGCCTGTGGCACCATACTCAGTAATAAGGAGTCAGCAGGCCCAGACTGGCAATCTGTGGGTTCTGGCAAATACCAGAGGAGCTGCTGTAAGTTCCCATAGAAAGTCACTATTTAGTGGGCTGGTGGAGGACTATTTGGGCCTCTGTGTACTTGGAATGCCAGGATATATTTTGACTCTCATTCCAGACCTGGGAGCGAGAGGGAATACACCAGGTGAGAGAAGCTGTCAAGGTAGCTAGGACAGGAATAGTTTTTGTTGTATCAGAAAGGCAGAAAGAAAGCAGCTAGTGAGTGACATTGGTGCCCCACCCTGAATGAGAAGGCATTAGTACCATAGCGGGCACTCCTCAAGTTAGGGTCCCAGTAGAGATTGTATGGTGTAGGAAAGACCCTGGTGTGCTTAAAGGAACAGTAACACCAAAAAAGTGTTGAAAGTAATGCAAATGTCATGTAGTGTTGCCCTGCACTGGTAAAACTGATCTGTTTGCTTCAGAAACACTACTATAGTTCATATAAACAAGCTGCGGTATAGGAATGGCGGAAATTGAAAAAAGGCTATATGGCACAGGTTAAATAGTGGATAACAGATAATACCTCAATGTTCTGCAGAGCTTATCTGCTATTTAACCTGAGCATTTTCTCATTTGAATGGCTGCCCCCATGGCTTAGACACAGAACACACCGGCACAACATGGGTATTACTAGCAGGTTTAACCTTGCTCGTTTATTGCGGATGAAACTTTTCGGGGCGTGACCCCTTTCTCAAGCATCGTTTCGGGGTCACGCCCCGAAACGTTGCATCCGCAATAAACGAGCAAGGTTAAACCTGCTAGTAATACCCATGTTGTGCCGGTGTGTTCTGTGTCTACGCTGTTTTTGAGGTTGCCCAATTCCTCTATCATCGAGCACTTGGGATTCGTTTGATTCTGGACGGCCAGGGTGTGCGAGCAAGTTTTTCTTTTTTGCTCCCATGGCTTCACAGCAACTTATTTATATAAACAATTGTAGTGTTTCTGAAGCAAACACATCAATATTACCAGTGCAGGGCAACAATGCATTATATTTTTATTACGTTAAAACACTTTTTTTTGTGATATTACTGTTCCTTTAATGCCTATGCCCAATAAGTTGTTTATAGGAACCAAGCAGGAAGTACCTGGCACCCTGTGAAAGGGGGTTGGGTGAGTCTCCCTGAGTATAAGTACTGGAGGCAGAAGGTGAAAGGAAGGGCAATGTGTGTAAACACTTGGGACTAACTGCAATTCTTCAAATTTACCATTTGGTTCAACAGATGTTGACTGTGGGACTGTGGAAACTGTGGAAATTGCTGCTTCCCTTTTTAAGGAATGGGACCTGCCTAAATGCACTTCTGCACTCAACATTCTGCTTCTGACCTTCACCTCACTTCATCTCTCATCACTTCTGCTCATTCTCGTCTACAAGACTTCTCTTTGGCTTCTGCTTTTCTCTTGAACACTCTGCCTCGAGATGTCAGACTTTCTCCTTCTTTCCAAATGCTCCTTAAACACCAACTTGTACCTTAATTAATCCATCATTGCTGTATCAAAAACCACAACATTGTTTCTAAAATTCAAATGTCTCAATTGTACCTTAACTTTTTTAGTCTGTAAAAATATTGTACTCTGTAAACCCGTATTTGTTATTCACCATTTATTTCCTGTTATAACTAATGTAAAGCACGGCGCTATATAAATAAATGATGATGATGTTGTGGATGTCTGTACAAAGTTAAAGGTTGTTCACACTTTTTTCAGTTTAGTTGGTTTTAGATAGTTCACTAGAAATAAAGACTTTTTCCCAACTGCTTTCTAATATTCTTTCTAATATAATATAAATATTCTAAATAATATAATATCAGCAGAATCAGAAAATAGCTGAACTGAAAAAATGTTTGAAAGGTGAACAACCCCTTTAAATAAGAAAAGTGTGTATGCAACACCTGCCACTCCATTATTCCTTGGTCAGAAAGGCAACCTTTATTTAGGTGAGTACACTACATCGAAGTACATGTCTGACAGCCACCCGAGGAGGTGAAGTAGGAGGAGCGGGGATTTCTGTTGGGGAGCCTGATGCTAGAAGTTCAGTGAGAAGTACTCGGAAAAAAGTGGTATGAAGAATGTGTAGAATTATTTAAAGATTGAAGTTGTCATATCCATGTCCTATCTCTGCACAGGAAATAATGCTTTAAGGAAAGTTAAAAGGGGTGTCAAGGGGTGTTTGGAACTAAATAAATGGGTTGTTGATGTTATGACAGAAATAATGGTTATTCTCTTTTATCAGCCTGGTTGTATTGGCAAAATGCTCTGGCAAGTGCCTACGTGTAATTGTATTATATTGGTATGGTTCACTATATGTGTATACTAGTAATATACTTCTAGTATGTATAAAACAATTGCTAATATTGATTGTGGTGTACGCTATGTTTTATGTTTAATACATAATCATAATTTCCATTGTCTCCATTCCATTCATTTTCTAACATATACATGTCTAATAGCAATGCAAATCTTCATTCAATCTACTAGGCCCCAATTTATCCACATGAACCCCCCCCCACCCACGTATTTTTAATATTGTTCTTAGTCTTTTCACTTGCTCTGTCTGTTGCTTTCCATGTAAATTCTTTTGCAGTGTCAATGATATCATCAAGAACACAGCAGAATATAGAATATATGACTAGCTGCCATGCTGAGAGTGCAGAGAGACCACTGGCAATCTAGACACAAGAAAGAATATTGATGTTGTTGAATCATTTATTAACATAAAAATCTATACTAACACTGCGGCGACTGCAAGGTTTAAAGTACTCCAATGTATTTGTTACTTGTTGAGTGCTTCATCAGAAGTGTTTTTACATGCCTCTCCAAGCTTTTGCACACTCTCCACGCTTCTGAAAACTTTGTGTTGCATTTATGTATTTATGTTGCTTTAGAACAGGGCTGTCCAACTGGCCGCATGCGGCCCTCCACATCAAAATCTGCCTGTTGTGTCTGTTTACCATTTGTAAGATTTAAAAGGTATCACTACAGGGATTAACTGGCCCCTGCATTGTTTAAACATCAAATTCAGACTAATCCCCTGTATTGTTCACACCTGGGATCCCCCTGTATTGTTCACACTTGTGACACCTCTATTGTTCACTCCCCTAAAGCCTGTACTGTTCCACCTGAGACCCAGACTGAAACTGCCCAGACTGTTCACACTTTATACAAAATGCTAATGTGGCACCAGCACTGTGTCACTGTATGTAGTACATCTTAGACTGGTCCTGATTTTCCTGTCTCCTGCTCTGTTCTGTCTTCTCTATGCTCCCTGTGTGTGTCATACTTTGCCTGCTCTTTGCACCCTGTAACATAGTAACATAGTAAGTAAGGTTGAAAAAAGACACATATCCATCGAGTTCAACCTTTTTTTTTTTCTTTTAACTACCCATCTGCCAGTTGATCCAGAGGAAGGCAAAAAAAAAAACCCATCTGAAGCCTCTCCAATTTGCCTTAGAGGGGGAAAAATTCCTTCCTGACTCCAAAATGGCAATCTGACTAGTCCCTGGATCAACTTGGACCATGAGCTATTTCCCATAACCCTGTATTCCCTTACTTGCGAAAAAGCTATCCAACCCCTTCTTAAATCTATCTAATGTATCAACCTGTACAACTGATTCAGGGAGAGAATTCCACATCTTCACAGCTCTCACTGTAAAAAACCCCTTCCGAGTTTGCCATACTCTGCCTGACCTATGATCCCTATGGAACACACGCCTGGTATTTGTTCTGGGGGTTTGTTAGCATTTGAAAATTATTGTTAGGGGCCCCTATGGTGTTTAATCATATGCTGGGGTACTGTATTATACACTGGGGACGAGGAGGCATATGGATTTAAGGGTATGTCTTAATATGACAACCTCTTTCACATAAGAAAATGTACAACAATTTTCATTTATGTTACTGCCCCCTGTACCAGCAAGCCCAGCAGCCATCCATAATACAGCCCACCCTGTACCTGTGCCAGTAGCCATTAGTGATGGGCAAATTTATTTGCCAGGTCCAAATTTGAAGCGAATTTGCGTGATTCGCCGCCAGCGAATACATTCGCAAAACGGCCACGAAAATTCTCTGGCGAAAATTCCCCAACGTCAAAAAAATGTCAGTTTTCTTTAAATAAAAAAGTCTGACCAAATTGGAATCCACAATTTGACAATTAAAAAAGCACAATTTAATCCCAAATCATACAATTTTTTCAGAGGCTTTTCCCAAATAAGAAATTTTTTCAAGCTTTTGCTCAAAAAACCCAAAATAGTCTTATTTTTGGGCTAATTCCAGTGCAGACCACAGATACTTGCAAATAGGATAGAGACCTCTCCCATTGACTTATATACAACCTCGGCAGATCTGAGATGGCAGATTTTCAAATTCTGACTTTTTGCATCCTCGGGGTGTAATAAATCTCAAAAACTTAAATTTTTTGAGGTTTTGGCATTCAGACTTTATTAAATAACCCCCTATGTGTTAATGGTTAATGTCAATGCATCAAATAAGTAGCACTTTCAATATGTATAGTAGAAACACAGTATGCCGTTTGTTTTTCGAAGTGGGGAGGAAAAGGATGACTTGCCATATCTTGACTGGCTCATAGCACAATCATTTGATCATCTCCACTAAACTGACATTAAATTTGAGTTTAGTGTAGTGGTAATGTTTATTTGGTTGACTTTCATCTGTCTTTTTATTGAGTGTGGCAATATCCTGTATGAATATATATGTATGCAATTCATAAACTATGCACCTTCAATTGCTTAGTCACTTTGTAGAAGGCGTCAATGAACTTATAGGAGCAAAGTCATTAAAGGGTGAATTGACACGAGCAAACGCTTTGCTATTCACTAAAATGCGAATTTGCATCCTGGGCGCCGAACGTTGGCGACTTTTTTTGATAGTGTTAATTCGTCAATGCAAGCATTTCTTTGCGAAATGGAAATGACACTAGTGTTAAATTCTGTGTAGCGAAACTTCGTTAGACCTGATACGCTTTGGTCAATAGGGCAGGTACATTAAAGTCAGTGAACCTGAAAGGTGGCATCAGACTCAAATTCTGCAGGCACTTCAAAGAAAAAATCTTCTTGGCAGACTTTCCATAGCCTGGAAGATTGGTCTTTGAAGAGCCTGCTCCACTACAACAAGGTAATCTGTTTCTGGAATGTATCATGTTAGGTTCCACCTTTGCTTGGCGCTTGCCTGTACCACAGTGTATTATTGTAAGAAATACAGGCCTGCATTTCTTACTGTATTACTTCCTGTATTACCCTGTGGTGAACCACAAGGGAATGTCCGCAGATATACCCATGTGTAAGAGGCCTTACTTTTGAAAAATTATGCAAAATAAAAATGAATGTATTTTTGGGCATTATAAACTAATATTATGGGGGTTATTTATCAAGGTCCAAATTTATCTCCATATTGGCTGCTACAAACTCCAATCTAAGCCGCTCGGCTTATTTATTATGAAATTTTCCTGATAATTACCTTTAAGTTTAGATTTTCAACATTTTTTCATGAATTTTCCCCGAAAACTCAGAATTTTTCGGAGTTTTCACCCGAAAGCTCCGAAAACATAGTGAAATTGCCAGAAACTCCCGACACAACCAAAAATCAATGGGACTGTTCCCATTGACTTTTATAAAACCTCGACAGGTTTGAGATGCCATGTTTTTAGATTCGGGCTTTTTAGCTCTCGGGGTTTAATAAATTCCAAAAAATTCGTGATTTTTTTAAAAGCCTATTATAATACAAAAAAATCACAAATGTTTCGGATTTCGGGGAATTTTGGGTATTCGGAGCTTAGTAAATAACCCCCTAGGTGTCCTGTAAGCCTTATGCAAGAGAGTAAACAAATGGGGATTTAAATGGCTTATATTTATATGCTAAATTTTTTATCTAAAATGCTTTTTCTGCTTTCATTTAACAAGGAGACGCTAGTCTTGAGAAGCCATTCCCATACAAAAATTTGATTGTGTGTTTTCTAATTAAGATGTTTATTTGCAACCTAAAAAAAGGAAGGATTATTTTTCCCCTGGTAATTCTCTTGAAGCAATTTTATGAATGTTATTATGCTAAAAAGTATGTCTACCATGCTAGACATGAAATAGTTCAAGGAATTAGTTTGACTAAGAAATCAAAGGACCCCTGCAGTTCTCCAACTTGCTGCAATAACCACATCCACATTGCATTCCAGAATAAAATAACCTCAAAATGAACAAAGTCACACAGCACATAGCATTACAAAAACAGCAAAGCTGTGATCCCTGCTGGTGTGGAGAATTGCAAAGGTTTTCCTCTTAATGTGCTTTAATTCCACATCTATACGTACATCAATTATTTACTTGTTTCAATACAATTTCTGAGAATGATATGCATCTAAATATGGTTGGATGTTCACAATGCAGTAGCTTTATCACAACATTGCATTATTAAACAACAAATTTCCCATACAATGAAATTGTAAATATTAATTTTCAAGAAATGATCCTTATTAACCATGGATTGTAATTATAATGATCTGTGTCTGCTTTGGTTATACAGCTGCTTTATTTTATTGATGCTGTGGAACTGTTATGCATGTATTTGTGTTTCAGAAAACAAAACTATATAGATAAATATATGGAAATTTACCCACAGGATGAAGGCCATTAGCAGAGACATAAAAAGTTAATATATATATATATATATATATATATATATATATATATATATATATATATATATATATATATATATATATATATATAGAGAGAGAGAGAGAGATAGATAGATAGATAGATAGATATCTTTCTTACGGAGGAGCACACAAAACAATTTCTAATTTAAGTAGACAATTTTAAATCATGAATTCATAAAAGTTGATCTTTAAAAATGGAAAATCATGAGATTTTAGTGATGGTCAATTTACTGTTTAATTTGCAAATTTGCAAAAAAAAAATTCCGACATGAGCGCTTTTCTTAAATATACTAGCAGTCCAAAAAGAGATTGCAGAAATTACTCAACTCGTTTATTTGAGTTTTTCTGTGATATAAGTTGTGATCAAGTTCAATAATAAACAAATTAAAACAATACTAAAGAACATTAGGATTTTCCAAACCCAGCTTTCTATTCTATGTGTAGTCTGGTCAGTAGTGATGGGAAAAAAATTTTTACCGTCTCGAAAATTTTCTGATGAAGCAAAATTCTTTTGAAAAAAATTGCAAAGCGTCAAAAACTTTCGCAAACGCATTGAAGTCAATAAGCGTCAAAATAATTTCTTCTACAATTTTGACACGTACAACAATTTTTATACGCGCAACTATTTTGTCGAAATGCTAAAATCAATGGGCGTTCGAATAATTTTGACGTGTGACAATTCTTATGCGCTCTACAATTTTTTTTTGTCACGGGCAATTTTTAGCTGGCGAAAGTGTGCTGCAGTTTCGAGAATTTATTAAAAGGTGCGAAAGGCTCTAATGGGTAAACACATTTGTTGTGCATCAAAAATTTGTTCTTGTTCTTAAACTACATCACACATACAGAAATATATGTAAAGTACAAGGCACCCTTGTACCAAAGTGTCCAATTTTCCAGGTGCAACTGCCATTTAGTGCACTTTGGTGCACAGAGTAGTGATTGGAAAATTTGTCCCATTTTGATTTGCCAGAGATATGTGAAGCGGCAAACGTTAGGAAAACACATTGAAGTTAAGGGGCATTTTTTAACTACACAATAGCATCCACAGGCATTTTTTCATGGCGATGCCTGGCAAAAAATGTTGTCCATCGCTAGCACAGAGCAATTATAAAAGAAGTAAGAGCTGGCAAACAACTCATGTGAATATTTTATTTTTTTGCTTTGTGCAATTAATTTCTAAGTTGTATGCCTAGCATCTTCCAATAGAAAATTAAACCTTGTATATTTGCCACAGTTGGGGGCAAATTCACCAAGGGTTGAATATTGAGGATTAATTAACCCTCGATATTCGACTGGGAATTAAAATCCTTCGATCAAACGATTAAATCCTTCGAATCGAACGATTCGAAGGATTTTAATCCAACGATCGAAGGATTATCCTTCGACCAAAAAATCTTAGGAAAGCCTATGGGGACCTTCCCCATAGGCTAACATTGAGTTTGGTAGCTTTTAGATGGCGAACTAGGGGGTTGAAGTTTTTTCTTAAAGAGACAGTACTTCGACTATCGAATGGGTGAATAGTCAAACGATTTTTAGTTTGAATCCTTCAATTCGAAGTCGTAGTAGAAGGTCGAAGTAGCCCATTCGATGGTCGAAGTAGCCCAAAAAACACTTCAAAATTCGAAGTTTTTTTACTTCGAATCCTTCACTCGAGCTTGGTGAATTGGCCCCTTAATTTTTTTAAACTAGAGTTTCATTACCATTAAAAATACACGCATATTATATACAGTAGCTTTTGGCAAGCAAGGATTTGCAGTGAAATTCTGCAATTTTTTTTCTTGAAACTGCAGAAAAATTTTGCTATGAGGAAAAGAAACACACAAAAGAAAATTCTCAAGGACTTTAATGGGTTTCACAAATTGGCGTTTTCACACTTTTCTGTGGGTTCGCTAATTTCACTCCTCACTACAGGTATATATAAATAAAAAGGAACACATTTGGAGAAAATGCGAGGCATGTGAAATGTGCCCTTATGATATTTTACTAATGGAAGATTGTGTTTGCTTTTCAGTTTAAGCACCTATTTCTCTATTTTGCTTTGAGAAAGGAAAGGAAAAGAATGCACTGAAAATCACACACTATTTGTTGATAATAATAAAAATGCCTGATATTTGAATTACGTTATTAGCTTTTAACCTTCAAACAACTGACAAGTGTCCTTGTAGTTGTACTGCCCTTAAGATTTTCCATGCAAAACCTATTTTCTTATCCACTGATATTAACAGGGATGTAAATTTCTTTCCTTCAAAGGAAGATCCATTAAACCACAGGTGGAGTAGTCTTTATTGATACATAAGTGCAACATTCATTTCAGTGGTGGAAAGGGTTTGGTTACATCTGCTAGAGACTACATCTGTATGTGTGATGTAGTTTAAGGACTGTTGGGCAACAGTATTTCTTTTGAACTTGTGGAGTTTAAGTCATAAAAATATTTCACAGTTTTATATTTTTGGAGTTGACTTCATGTATAGCTAAGCAAGTCACAAGGAGTAGTGATGAGCGACTGTTATGGATTTGCGTCAAAATCTACAGTTTCATCTGCAGAATTTTTTTTTAGTGTTTTAGTTTTATTCCGTTTAAAAAACATGCTAGTCAAAAAAAAAAAACAGAAAAAAGACTATCATTATGTTTCGCCGTTCATACATTGAGTAGTTGACATGCTGGTATGGAGGCTTAGAGCTACATGCTTACAGATTTTCAATGCTAAGCTCCAAGGGTTCAATTCAGATTAAGGTGGTTTATGTACTTTATTTTGAGATATTCGATTAAGGTCTAGATCAACTTTATTTGGGACAATAGGTTAATGTGGGACATAAGGATAATTTGGGACATAAACAAAGGTCCAATCCAGTTCATCAGCCTATATCCTTTAATGACTGACCCTGCTCTCACTAGGGTATAGCTTCTTTATTTCTTACAGTATATGTATAGATTCAATTTAAGTGATCAACTTAACAAAGGCAATTAATGAAAATAATGTCCTAAATTAAATTACATAAAACTCAAACTGTTTTTATTAACATACTGTATAAATGGCAGTTTTTCAAAACACCCAACACACAAAATCTATTAATCTCTGTAATGAGGAATGCCATGAATCTATGTTAACGTAGCGATTTCCTTGTAATATTGTGCTGGAAAATGTTGTGTGGTCCTTTAATTACAATGATCGTAATGATAATCACAGGCCATGGTATAGTTATTAGAATTGAATAAAACATTTCCATGGCTGGGTTGTAAACCAGTGATGGGCGAATTTGTCCCGTTTTGACTCCCGCATGAATTTTGATGCCCGCGTCGATTCTGATGGCGACCTTAAAGTCAATGGGTGCCTGAATAATGTTGACAAAATTTATTGACACCAGCGACTTTTCACGCCACTTTCGCGAATTTGCGCCTGCCAAATTTATTCGCCCATCACTATTGTAAACAGCAGAATATACAGATTATATAGCAATAAAGAAATTTATTTGTAGTTAAGTTTGTTCCATATAAATAATCTATATATATAATTGTAAAATGCTGTTGGTTGGGTCAATGACACCTAGCAACATTAAAAAATCGTATTCTGAGGTTACAGTTGTACGGTCTTTAATATTATTTTACATAACTTTTAATGCAGGAACTTTGCCAATCTGTCATTATACTCATCTAGATACTATCTTCTGTTTCGTGATTTTTGCATTCGGAGTTTAGTAAATGACCCCCATAATGTTGAAACTAAGGGGCACATTTACTATTGGTTGAATATCGAGGGTTAATTAACCGTCGATATTCGACCCTCGAAGTTAAATTCTTCGACTTTGAATATCGAAGTTGAAGGATTTAGCGCAATTCGAAGGAAAAATCTATTTTAATCCATCGATCGAACGATTTTCCTTCGATCAGAAATTGGTCAGAATTGGTTAGGCTAACATTGATACTCGATAGGTTTTAGGTGGCGAAGTAGGTGGTCGAAGTTTTTTTTAAACAGACAGTACTTCGACCATCGAATGGTCAAATAGTCGAACGATTTTTAGTTTGAATTGTTCGATTCAAAGTCATAGTCGAAGGTCGAAGTAGCCAATTCGATGGTCGAAGCAACCAAAAAAAAACTTCGACATTCTAAAGTATTTTTTATTCTATTCCTTCATTCGAGCTAAGTAAATGTGCCCCTAGATGTCCCATTGTACTGTCTCTAATAAAGCAGAATGGTATACTTTCTTATTAAACATTTACGCTATCAAAACTGAATGATCACAAGTAGCTCAAGCAGGATTAGAGCCTTGCTTTCAAGTTAAATATGCACCCTTTTGGTATATACATATACTACTGGCAACTCATACATAAAACACATGATTTAGGAAACAAGATTAATTCAAGCATTTTTTTTCTCAAAGAATATAGGCTTTACCTTACTTAGTCTTCAAAGAATGGATCAATATTGTAAACTAGTGACGACCTTCCGATAAATAAATACAAGCATAACCTCTGGAATCTTTAATTTAGGTTTATTTTATTTCAAATCAAAAATGCTATTACTTTTGTTAATGCATGGCATTTATACCATAACAAAACATAACACACATAACAGTCTTTTTATAGACTGAAAATATAGAAAGTGTTTCAGTTGAGATTTACTTTTCTTTAAAAGAAGCCGGCAAGAGAATTCCTCAACTTAAGCTTTGGTGCTTTAAAGAATGCTGATTAAAATGTGCATTGAAGTGGGAAACAATGAGCGAGAGCTGTCTCTGGTTTTCAGCTCAAACATCTAGCACTTCATTAGTGCAAGTTTTTCGGTAGCCTGGAGGTAACCCCGCAGTCCTACAGCAATTCAGAGGAACTCACGACAGCAGAACTCTGAAAAAGTCCGCTGATATGTAGATTAGTGCAGATTTTTGAACTGCCTGCAGATATAACTAAAGTTCATCTGTCAGTTTCAAAAGTGTTTGGAAAATGGCTGCACACTTTTTTGCCTTAAACAACAGCAAAGCCACAAAGACTTTTCTTGCCAAAGAACAATCTAATTAGACAGTATCACCTCGAGGGAGGATATCTGTAACAATTTGTGAATAAACAAGACTGACATTTTATTTTAAGTACATTCTTCAGCTACATCCTCCACAAGCACACGCCAATACATCGGAGAATCATTTTTTTTCTAGCAGTTGGTGGGGAAAGGCAGTAAATGTTATGGTAATGACTTAAAGCTCTATTCAGCAGTCAAAATACTTTGGAAATCTTTGGAAAGGATTCCCCTGCTACGTTTCATCGATTCAGTCGAGATCTTCACATAATCAGGCAAAGTTTTGGTAACATCTTTCTTGATATTTGAGGTTTTGTAACAAAAAAAAATAAAAATACAAAAAACAAATCACCATTTGTAAATGGCCTACAACCATGTTCTCAGATAATAATCAGTGAACTGCAAATTTTAAATGGCTATTCCCACAAGGAGCTCTAAACTATTTCCTAATTACCCACTTTGTTCTCTGACTTACTGTTCATATCCCCTTTATGAGCAAATGGTTATTTTGGCTCCATGAAATTGATCTTGAGCTGCAGTGTAATGAATCGTAAAGACTCATTTTCTAAACAGATAAAGGGAAGGGCAGGATTACTGGGCTTCACAGCTACCAGAGATTAGAAAGCAAAGAGGCACAGCATTTATTGGTTTATGTTATAGCTTGAAAAGATGAAACTTTAGAAGACTTTAAGGGGGTTATTTATTGAAGTCAAGAATGCAAACAAACTCAAATTTTTTCGAGATTTATTATACCCTGAGGATGGAAAAAGTCCAAATCCAAAAATCCTGCATCTCAGACAATCTGAAGTTGTATTTAAGTCAATTGGAGAGGTCGCTATTTGGAAGTTTCTGTGGTCTGTGTTGGATTTAGCCCTATTTTGGGCTTTTTGGGCAAAAATCTGAAAAATTAGTACTTTTTGGGAAAAAGAAAGAAAAAATTGAGCAATTTTAATAATAAATAATGTTCAATCATGGATTCTAGCTTGGGCGAACATTTTTCTGGTTAAATACTCAGAGAAAAAAAATTGGATTTTGATAAATAAGACCCCCATGTACTATTTTAGCATTCTAGATAATGTATGATGGTAGAACACAGATGAATTGCATTTAAAACATATTTATAACAGTTCCCTCAATAACAAAGAGAATAATTTACATCAGTATGCCAGACAATACACAAATTATTATTAAAGGGGTTATTGACTTTTCAGTTAACTTTTAGTATAATGTAGAGAGAGATATTCTGAGACAAATCGCAACTTTTAAGTTTTATTATTTGTGGTTTTTGAGTTATTTAACTTCTTATTCAGCAGCTCTCCAGTTTGCAATTTCAGCAATGTGGTTGCTATGGTCCAAATGACCCTAGCAACAATGCACTGATTTAAATAAGAGACAGGAATATGAATAGGAGAGGTTCTAAATAGAAAGATGAGTAAAAAAAAGAGGCAATAACAATAAATATGTACTTAAAGGTAGCATATTTTTGGGGTGTAGGCTGGGGATTATTCTGTATCATCCACTGCATGGAGAATACTGTAGACAAACATGTAGTCTTCTAATTTTGCAGTACTTTGTAGCAGAAAATAGGTCAAAATATTGCTGTCTAGCTCCCAGCTGTGCTGTGCTTTAGTTTCTAAGCCATTTAAGTGAATCCCCACTGTTATTGCATATTGAAGAAAAACTAATGATGGCAACTATAGATGAAGAGCTGTATGTGAAAATAATGATGTAAAAACCACATAAAATATAGCAAGTTCTACTGCACAGCAGGCATGGCTCACTTCTTTGCTACAGTATGTATGAATGGAAGCTGTTTGGAGGAAATTGGGAGAAAGAAAGAAAAGAAAGGAAGAGAAGGCAAGGAAGGAAGGGAGGAAGGGTGGTAGGAAAGGAAGGAAGGTAAAAAGTTGCACATGGGGAGATTAACAATACAAAGACTCCAGAAAATCACAGATTTTTGGAATGTGTTCTCTACATTTATTTTCTCTTTTTGATTCTATTTTATTCTGTTGTCTATACACACACATGATTAATGAATACCTACAACGGACTAGATATCATGAAAAATAACCCACATTTTAGAGTTCTAGAAAAGCTTTAAAGACACCAACCCACCCCAGTAGCTTCCTTGCTTACACCAGTTACATCATCATAAGGAATGGAATAACTGTGGGAGGGCAATGATGACTTAAGTCACATTTGCACATGCACCAAAGGGGGATGTCAGCTCACTGCAGTTATTCAATAGTCAGACTCTTCCTTCTCTGTGTGTAGCATTGTGATATGTGCTCCAGCTCCCTTGTATGTCACAGTCATGTGACCCTCTTTGCCTAGTTAATTGAGCTCCTTTCTCTCCCTCCCCATTCACCGTGCCTGCAATTGGCATACAGCAAAACATCATTATATATTGCTGAAACTGACTCTACACATTTACCTGTGGTTAGAGTTTTTGCAATTAGGTTTCTGTGCATGAAGGTGAATATTCCATTTAACTGAAATCTGAATTTTTCGGATTTGATGCCTGAAAAGTCTGAATATTTTGTGGAATCAGTGTGAAAAGCCTGAAATGTACAGATTATATTACAAAATCCAGCGCAGACAATAATATCTTTAAATTGCAAATAGGACCTTTGCCGATGACTTCTACAGGACTTCGACAGGTTAAAGATGGAGTATTTTCAAATATATGCAAAATGATTTATCTTCCTAAATTTCTTTATATACTGAGTAATACCCCCTGCCACATACCCAAGCAAGCCTTACATGATATAGACCAAACGCAATCTGAATTTATTTGGGGGAACAAAACGCCCACACTCTCCAGAGCCACTCTCAATGCTCCACAAGATCAGATGGGACTGTCCTCTCCCAATTATGAGCTATACTATTTTGCCTCCCAGGCCTCACCTGCAGCCGGTTGGAAAGTGTTTGATGCTGATAACCCGGCATCCATAATAGAGGCATTATATCTTACTTCTGTTGAAAGCCTGATTTATATAGAACTCGAAGGGATCTTGGCCCTTTACTGCCTGTAATGGATGCCACTAAGAGAGCCTGGGATGCAATTGTGCAAATCACTAAAGCTGCTACTACTCTATCTCCAGATTCACCTTGATGGGGTAATAGTAACTATCTACACTTAGTCACATTCTCAGAGGTGGGAACGTGGTCTAAATTTGGTCTTAAGCGGCTGTCTCAAGTTTATGCTGATGGCACTCTTCCCACACTACCTCAACTTCGCCAGATCCTCTCTCTGCCTGATCTGTCCAAATTCCGATATAACCAGATCAGTCATCTTTGCTCAGCACAGTTCCCAACCCCTCCTCTGCACCTACAATACACAGAGATAGAGAAATTGATATCTCAACCTTCCAAGGTCAAGCTCCTATCCAATGCATATAAGCACTTAATTTCTAATAGATATGATCCCCGACCCAGGGTGAAGTATAAGTGGGAGAGTAGTGGGGTTCGTATTGACCCAGATGATTGGGAAGAAATCATTGACAACCTATATGTCCCATTAGTGAGTGTAAGAGATAAGCTCATACAGTTTAAGATCACGCATCAAACATACCTCACCCCTCAGAAACTATTTATGATGGGGAAAGTAGCTTCACCCAGCTGTCCAAGATGTGGTGCTTCTGTCGCTAATTTCATGCATTTAATGTGGGATTGCTCAGTGATATTTAGATATTGGAGGGCAATTGTGAGCTTCATGGCTACTGAACTGGATCTTCCCCAGATACTTAACCCTGCTACTTGTCTTCTGGGTCTCCTTGACTCCGTGATACCTAGAGTACACACTAGATGCCTGATGAGGTTGCTTTTCTTTTACGCAAAAAAAGTTGTTGCCCTGCACTGGATGGGCCCATTGCCACTGACTCTGAATAGATGGATTGGACTAATTAATTCGCAACTGGAACTGTACATACTCACCTACTTAGCACGCGGATGACCGAAGGAATTTGAGAATATTTGGAACCCTTGGCTCGAGTCGTCAGCCACAACGACTAACCAGTGATAGCCACTTTTTCAGCCGTACCTCCTTCTCTACTTTCCCTTTCTTTCCTTCCTTCTACCTAGCTTTACTTCCTTCAATTTTTTTATGTTGTTAAAATTCAATAAAAATCAACCTTTAAAAAAAAAAAAAAAAGATGGAGTATTTTCAGATTCAGACTTTTTTCATCCTCGGGGTATAATAAATCTCAAAAAATTCAAGGTTTTTTTTTCCACTAAAAATTCAGATTTTATAGTAAAATCCATTCTAATTTGAATAAATAACCCCCTTAATGTATGTATGTAAAGGTCTTGGTCTAAAGGGATTCATGTAACCATATAGAATCTGCACTGCTATGTGAGTTTGTTTCTAAAAGAAAAAAAACAGTGGCCTCTAAGGGCAATGGATCCCTGAGATACCTAAACCACAGATGTAACTTGTCACTAACTCTTTATTGGAACTATGACTTTTTATTTCTAGATATGACTTTTGCAGTTTGGTAGGTTCACATTTTGTTTACAGTCATTTTATGCAAAACTTCTACCTGCAACAATGTGCCAACTGCTTCACTTTACCAGCAAAAGTAGAGCAGGCATTCTTAATAATTGCCTGAATCTTGACAGAAATGAGAATTTGAGTTATTGCCCTTGAACTTTGTTGCTACAGCAACCATGCTCACTGTTCAATTTCCTCATAAAAAGAGCTTGTAAATATCAGCAAATCACTTTAGATCTTGAGTAGTCTGATTCACTGTTATAACAATGAAATATAATAATATTAAAAGGGCTTAAAGCAAGAAAAGAGGAAAAAAAACATGTCTCAGTAAGAATGAGCAACAAAGTTAATAAAATAATTCTAAAGCTTTTCATGTTTGGTTTTTAGAATGCATGAGGAAAAGCAATGTTTAATGATATACAGTAAGTTATTTTCTAGACAAACCCTATTTCTCTGGATGCAGACCATATCAGTACTCTCCAGGCTATCCCCTCCCCCTATGCCCCATCAGAAGGACCCTCCCCAAAGCCACTCCCACCATGGCATCTTTTTTTTTTTCCTTCTGTTCCATTGGAAACTATATTTGGGATTTTTAGTCTTGAAATTCCACCTAGGGACTGGGGTTTTTGATCCATAAGATATTTTCCCCTGCACATTACCTCATAACTTGGGTTCTTCAGCGCTGTTCAGCTGGATAAGTTCGGACAAAGCTGTTATAGTATGCTTCTTTCCATGTGCTTTCCTGGCTATCATGATGGCATCCAGCGGCAAGTGCTTGTCCGCCCCCTCATCCGTGTGCCCTCCTGGCCTGTCTAAAAAGCATCCAGTGGCAATGGTGTTTGGCCCTGCACCCTCTGTATTTTTGTGGATGGGGGAGGGAGGTGGAAGGTTAGCAGTCCTCAGTAAAGTATTCAGTTAGTGGCCTGGATAGTTTTGCAGACATTCTTGAGTCTAGCAGTATGCCAATATGAATATGGTTTTCTCTCCACAGCAGAGTGATATACATGCTTGATAAATCGCATATGACTGGCTTGTGTCTATGGAGCTTTTGAGTTTGATCTAGGTGGTAGACCAGTCAGAATGTATGTTTTTTGATTAGAGAGGGTTCAGAGGTTGCTCCATTACAGGTTGAAGCAGGCCCTTCTGAGTGTTCCACTAATCTCTGTATGGCTAGGGTCTACCACAGTTCTTTGGTAACATACAGTAATGCTTGGTTTTGCCTATTTTTGTAGACCTAAAGGCTGCCAGGTTGCAGCCAGTCTCATTGGCAACTTCTTTATTACAAGCAGGTTAATAGGATGGCTTGTAAATTACATCCTTGAGAATAGCTGTACAGCTGAGGGCTTGTTCTTAAGCTATTCTGTACTGTAGTTGGCAGAAGTGAGGTGCTTGGTAGCAACAAGCAAATGGGCACATCTACATTCCCTTGTATTGGCCTCGCTAAGATATCTTCGCTTTTGTGGTGTTCAGGGATGTTAACCCTTACAATTTGTATTGGATGTGGGGTTAGGATTACTGGTTTCTTGGAGCTGTATTTGTTTGGCATGTTTTGCCTTAATGATATATTAAAGGAATTTTTTTACCTATGGTTTTCAATTGCATGTTTTGGAACAGTTGCCATTCTATACATATTTCCCTAGGTAAGGGAGGTGTCCCTTAAAAGGGAGTCACATCCACAGTAGTGGGCATGCCATATGCTTTAGGTTATGATCTGTTGTCATAGTCTGTGGAGGTAGGATTAATATATTTCTGCCTAGGGCACAGTTAATAATCCAAGTTATTGCTTGGGCAACAGTCAATTCTTACCCTAAAGTATGTTCAAGGTGTCTCTAGTCTTGACTTGCCAGGATAAGGGACTAACACTTTGCTTAGATAGTACATAGAGAGATAACATGTGTGACCTTGGTCCTAGGTGGGATGAATTCCTTTGTTTCTGCCCAGTGCCTATATTGGCTTTGAATGTACCTTCCTGTTCTCAGATCATTAGTGTAGTGACAGGGGCACTTAGTCTGTTCTTGGTGCTTGCCTAAAGAACAAGGTGGTAAAGAAACATCATTTGCCCTGCTTGTTTCATGTTAAGCAGTTATCCTTCGAAACATGGTTACCTTAATGTGTCATACAGCCCAAATTAGGGACTTTTGGTCTAGATATTGATGTGCTTGTATAAGGAAGCTTCTTGAAAATAGGTTACCCACAGGCATTTTGACTTTCGAGTAAGTTTACCTTTCTGCATGATAGTAACTTTTTAGGGGGCCATAAACACATATTGGCCTCTTGAATGTTGGACAGGTCTGTTTAGGTTCTCTGCCTTCAGTATTTCTTTGTGAGGCAATATTCTGTTGCCTTTAGGGGTCTTCTATTGTACTGTATTGCTACACAACTGATATGTTATCAGGTTTGGTTATGTTCTCAATAAGCAGTTGTTATGGTATTCTTAGCACAGAACAGCTAGTTCTAACAGGTATATTCCAGTTGTGATGCATTTCACTCTTAGGTTTGTTCTATGTATGCCTCTTCATGATTAAGTTCTGTAAGTTGTCCTATGACTAATCAGGCACTATCCACCTCTCACTATAGGGATGTGAGATGGTCAGATGGTAGTTCCTTGTGTAGGACTAGCAGGATTTTCTTCCCCTGAGTATCATTGTTCATTGCCCTCTTCCTCTAGGTTGGAGTTGAGATCAGCTAATCCTATAAGATGTATCCTGTACATTACTAGGTTCTGCACCTGGAGCAGATAGTATGACAAGTTGCTGTACTACAAAACAGTAAGCTAGTACAATATTATCCAAGAGGCTGTTGGAGCCTAGTTCCCTCCCAACTGGGCATTAAGCTTGCTATGTCCCGGAGAGTACTGATATTGAGTACATCCAGGGAAAATTGTTTCATACTTACCATGATTTTCCTTTCCTGGACATACTCCATATCAGTACGTTCCCATCCCTTCTACAATGTTGTCTTAAAGCTCGTAACAAAGACGCCATGGTGATGGTGGGAGTGGCTTTAAAAGCTATGGGGAGGGTCCTAATGATGGGGCATAGGGGGCAGGGATATCCCGGAGATATGGAGAACGTCCAGGAAAGGAAAATTACAGTAAGTATGATACAATTTTCCCTTATCTTTTTCAGAACTGTTTCAGTAATTTATATACTGTATATTAAGGCCCTAATGTGGGCCAAAACTTTGGATATGCATTATTAAATAAACACTTTTTTTTGATTCACTATACAAGGAGTGCATTTGTTTTTCTAAAGCAATTTAACCTGCATTTTTAATGACATTTTTTAAGCAGTTTTTTGAAAATTTTAGCCGCTGGTGAAACATGGAAGTTCGCTGTGAATCTGTACAGGGAATTGTTTGCTCATTACTAGTCTTAACCAAAATTGCTTCTTTTATAGTAGACTCATAGATTAGCATGATGGGCAAATCTGCCCCCTTTGCTTCATGGAAAATTTGCCAAAATGCATTGTCTATGGCAACTAATTTTTTGTGAAGCAAGAGGCAGCGTGACAATTTTTTTTTTACGAGCAACAATTTTTTTCACCAATAAGAGTCTATAGGAGTCATTTGAAACTTGGGGAAAATTTCGCTCAACATTGAGCAAGCACATACACAATTGTAAATGGATTTTAAACCTAAACATTTTTAAAAAAAGGTAACCTCAATTGTATGCTTAGAAACATTTTCTGCTTATATAACGTATAAGTGGGCTAATAATTGAATTGTTACTTAAACCAGCTTACCTTCTGGGTGTTCAAGAACAAGATGACAATCAGAGGCCCATTTACTAAAGGTCACATTTTAGCAGTATTAGAGCTTTTTGAAACCATGATTAAACTCTATTTCTGCAAAATCAAACCAGCTTACCTTCTGGGTGTCCAAGTAGAAGTTGACAATCAGAGGCCCATTTAATAAAGGTTGGATTTTAGTGTTATTAGAGCTTTTTGAGACCATGATTAAACTCTATTTCTGTAAAATCACAAAGGCAATGAAAGTTATTAAAAGATCCAAATAAAAACAGGACAAAATAAAAATTGCTGCTGAAAAAATCGCAAACCCCCAATATTACGTTAACAAAAGAAAAAATTTGTTTTGATCTCTGAAAACCTTGAACGAAAGGCTTTTCTTTACAAGAAAAGAAAGGGAACTTCCACTGACTTCTACCTGACCTCAACAGCTTTTACTTGATGTAATTGTGTATTCATAGATTTTATGGTTTTAACACTTAACAAATTGCGAAAAAATGTGCATTATGAAACTAAAAACGTTTGTTTGCACTAAAACTCATGGTTCAGAGAAACAAACATTCGGCAAATTTTCTAAAATCGTCCCCTCAGTGTTGCGTACAATTTATATATGTGGGATTTAAAATATTCACGATAATTGTTGGATAAGGACATGGGTGTAAAATGTACAAAAAATAAACTTTACAATGAAGAAAGCAATGCCAGTCATTAATATTTATCATTTTAGATTATAATCTATTTAAAGGAGGATAATGGAAAAAATGGAAACCTAAAGACTTGCATACTATGCAAATAACTGCTATTTTTAACACATTTTTTTCTATTTCTCTATAGGCAAGTAAATGTACAATCTTTTCTGGAAATATGAAATTATAGTATTAAAAGCTGGCCTGTTAACTGCCCTACAGTGTAAGTCTTGTTAAAAATTGTATTGATCTTTGAAAGCTTAAAATGTTTCAAGTAAGTCATTTAATTAATTTCCCAAACCATTGCCAATGTAACAATTCAGAGTCTGAAAACCACTGCACAGTCACAGTTCTGTACAAAACATGTCACTAATATGACAGTGTGTCCTACCTCGTAATCATATTCAGTATCAATTATTCAATACTTCTTTCAAGGGGAATTTTTTATTTACTCTAATAGATGGTATTTTGTGATGGTTGTCTGGATTATTTTAGGAATCATACTTTTCATGATGAAATAATGTTTCTCATCTTTTTTTTCTGCTAAGAAAGACACAATAAAAAATACATTTAATGGTCAAATCTTCATGGAGTTACATATAAATAAGAAATAAGGAGCAAATATTTAAAATTAAACTCAAGTAATCTCAGTGTCTTCAACACAAATTACAATTTAGTGGGGGGGCACAAAATAATAGTAGAGAGATAGCAAGATGATCATTCAATCATGCTATGCACAGTTAGGACAAACCTAGTTGGCACTGCTAGAACTGGTGAGCCATGGCACTGCTCTTTTAAGAACACTCAGTTTCACAATTCTCTGTGAAGTGATTTGAGCTTACCCTTTGTGAACCTTGTAAATCTTGAATGTTCCTGATCTTCTGTCTGGCTTCTGACCTCCCAACCTCTGCTTCTGCCTGTTGATTTTGTACCTTGTTTTTGGCTCTTGTCTAGTAGAAGTTATTACCCAACAGTCCTTCCACTCCTCCTTTGATCCAGCCCCTTTCTCACCCCCAGGGGCTGATCCTTGAGTGGAAGGTGTAGGAGAGGCTACCCTTCTTCACTAACTCCTAGAATACCTCTATGAGTGATGGCAAATATTTAACGCCATGCACACTGTGCAAGACACACACCCGCTAACCACTTCCCATTTTACAAATACCCCCTCTGTGAATATATAAATGAACGCAGTGGCAATTCTGTGTATAATACAGAACTCATAGTAGGATGGCACAGAGATTATGTCATGTATATATACCCCAGAACTCATAGTAGGATGGCACAGAGATTATGTCATGTATGCATACCCCCAAAATTCATAGTAGGTTGGCACAGAGATTATTTCATGTATAAATACCCCAGAACTCATATAGTAAGATGGCAGAATGGTAATTTCATGTATAATGCTCCAAGACAGTACTAAGTAAATTATTTTGAGTGATAGAGACACTTAGGGGCCCATTTACTTAGTTCGAGTGAAGGAATAGAATAAACTTCGAATTTCGAATATTTTTTTTTTTGGCTACTTCGGCCATCGAATTGGCTACTTCAACCTTAGACTACGACTTCGAATCGAACAATTCAAACTAAAAATCGTTCCACTATTCGACCATTCAATAGTCGAAGTACTGTCTCTTTAAAAAAAAATCGACCCCCTACTTCGCTACCTAAAACCTACTGAGGTGCCATGTTAGCCTATGGGGAAGGTATCAATTTTTAGGTTGAAGAAAAATCGATCGATCAATGGATTAAAATCCTTTGAACAAGTCGAAGGATTTAATCGTTCGAATTTAATCGATTTTTCGATCAACTATTTGAGGTAAATCCTTCGACTTCGATATTCGAAGTCGAAGGATTTACATTCGGCAGTCGAATATCGAGGGTTAATTAACCCTCAATATTCAACCATAAGTAAATTTGCCCCTTACAGTAGAGGTAACAATAAGTGAAACTTTCTTTATATACAACAACGCTATAGAAAAAACTAGGGATGCACTGAATCCAGGATTCAGCCTTTTTCAGGAGGATTTGAATTCGGTTGAATCCTTCTGCCCGGCCAATCCGAATCCTAATGTATATGCAAATTAGGGGCGGGAGGAAAATCGAGTGACTTTTCGTTACAAAACAAGGAAGTAAAAAATGATCTCCCCTTCCCACCCCTAATTTGCATTTGCAAATTAGGATTTGGTTCGGTATTCAGCAGAATCTTTCATGAAGGATTCGGGGGTTCTGTGGATTCGGTGCATCCCTAGGAAAAACAGTCAATAATGGAAAGGTCAAGCAGATAAACTTTACTCTGGGGCAGCGTCTGACCTCCGTATCACTTTGATCCCTGCACTTCATGGAATTCTCTCATGCCAGCCATCTCTGTGAGGTGAGCTGAGCGGTGCTACTGCTGTTTTGCTACATTCCTTTCCTCAGTCCATAGTTGAAAGCCTTTCTGTGCAGCAGGAGGGGGGGGGATCAGATTACATCAATCCTTTGTCACAGCTTGTAAATTGGCCAATGAGGGAGGCAGTTCAGGTTTTGCAGTGAATTGAATGTAGTGCTTCTTATGTTGTGTGGTGCTTCCTGATTGGCCAATTGGCATAGCACATTCTTCTGTTTCGAAGGACCTGCAAATAAAGCTGGCTGCCTGAATGCGATCCAGGGATTTCATGGGAGCCTTTTTGCCACATGGGGACGGCCAACGGGCACAGAACCTCTGAAACGGGGTACATCCCCGGCAAACTGGTATGAATGGTCACCTTAAATGAGGCTGTGACCAAAAAATTCATAAAGACAAATACAAGAGGTCCTCTGCACTCACCCCGTTACCAATATATTAAGGGATGACTTTGACATAGTTGGCCATCTTAAAAACAGTATATAGCACTATAAGAACAAAGGGAAAGGCATTTTATAGTAGCTTAATGCACAAAATGTCTCAATGTCCTTAATATATTGATAAAGGGTTTAGTGCAGAGTACCTCTTGTATTTGTCTGTATTAATTTTGTGGTCACAGCCTCGTTGCATCCCCCTTCCCCACTTAATGGTTCAAAAATTTGTGGTGAGCACCATATGGTGAAGCTGAAGAAATAACTGCTACCATTTTAATATATTCTTAAAAATGGACATTGTTATAAAATTATTTGCTTCCTTCTCTTGATTCTTGTATTTTAGATTTAAAGAGCATGCTGGTGCCATCTTTGCTTTTTGATGATAGGTTAAACTAATAATGAAGTCAAAACTTGAACCTTGTCACTTATATGACCGGTTTCCAGGAAGTATTACAATCAGGCTTTCCAGTAAAGAAAAGGCAAAGGGCTCTTTTTGAGGACAACTGCATAATTATCATGCCTCATGAAAAGGTCATTGCACTTTCCTTGATGGATTCTAAAATATATCCGAGAGCTCTATATTATAGAAAGTTTAGTGATTCCAACAATTATTTGAAGTAGAGAATAGGGATGGGCGAATTTTTTCGCCTCGTTTCGCCGAAAAAATGACGCCCATAGACTTGTATGGCAGCGTGCGTCAAAAAAAAAAAGACGCGCGACAAAACAATTTCGCCGGCGGCGAATTTTTGGCGAAGCGAAACGGGTCAAATTCGCCCATCCCTAGTAGAGAAAGTATACAGGTTTGACATTTTCAACAGCATTTTCAAAGTTTGCAGGTCTTGCCAATTAGGATAAACGAACAAATGAATTAAGGATAAACTACAAAAGATTTATTCATTATATTGTTAGCTTTCTTTTCATGGTTATTCCATTATGCATGCTGTACATTTCTCATTGTAGCTTAATTTTGCAAGGTTCTGACCTGTTTCATAAGGAGTAACTCATCATAATGATTTCTACTATTTATCTTAATTGAACGTGCATCAACTGCTGTGTCTATTGATGAAGCCCATGCTGGAAACCCTGAAAGAACCTCCACCTTTGGATACACTTGCTCTTAATTTACAACAAACCGTAGGAGTATTGCTGCAGTGCTGAGCTAAACTATGAAGTGCAAAGAGTGCCTTTTGATGCAAGTACCTGATGAATGGGATTTTTTTGTGCAAATGGCCCCACAACTATACTTAACTTATAATTAACCCCTTGTGGTTTTGGAATAATATGAAGAAAAGTTTTTGAAAATGGATAATTTTGAAACTAATGCTATAGAACATAACTTGTGGCCCCTAGTGCTCATTCGAGTAGCACTTATGTCTGGAGTCGTGCTGTGTTCTATACCTCCCTAACTTGTGTGTGAATAATGCCTACATGGCTCCTTCCATATGAATATACTGTACTCCTGCTGAATCATTATACATCTGCTGCCTAATTATTAGTTTAAGGATACATTTTCCGCCTCCTGAGGCTCTCTGGGGGTCATTTATAAACATTGGGCAAGGCATATTGATTCACAAAGTGAATATATTTGCCCTGTGCATGGTTATATTTATAAAGCTGAATAAGTGTGGTGCAAACAGAATTGCACATTTTTTTTTCACAATGCGAATGTCTATAAGAGCTTTTTAAATATGTCAAAAATCGCAAATTGCAAATATTTATGTGCACACTCTGCGACTGAATTACGCCACAACTTTGGTGGCGGAGAAAATATTTGCCAAACAGTTTTGCAATGTGCGGATTTAAGTTACTGCCTATTCCCCCCCCCCCTCTCTCCAGGCTTCTTGACATTCACTAATATATAAACTGTTCCTCCTTCGTCTGTGCTGTTTATATCAGAATCACAATATTTATAAAAATGTATGTACATACTTTGAAATCATATAAAGCATCCTACAAACATTTTCCACTTGTGATCCCGGCTCCTAAGGGCATAATATCCTGTAATTATCTAAATGTACGCTCTAACAATCTACATGGCTCTATAGGGACTAAATTAAAAAACAACGTCCAGATTAATTTACATTCAGGAATTTACTGTGCAGTTAGTCATTTTTACTTGGAATGCCATCTAATGATGAAAGTGGTGCTGACAGATAAATACATCTGTACTAAGTAATCTCTCTGCGCCAAGTTCAAATATGGATCCAATAACCTAGTCCAGTAGATATGTATTTCAAAAGTCCTTTGTTTTTGTACACAGTGCTAAGTTTATATGCTGATATTTAACTGGATGACTGGTAGGCTATCAGTGCAAGTTGGTCACTCATCTGGGATCACTGGATTTGCCTATTCCAAACAGTGATCAATTCACGGAGCTCCCAAACATTTCCATATCAGCTGATGTGCAGATATTCCAGGTCAACTTTTGGACAATTGCATTAGAGGTTGTTCAACCAAACCAGTTCTCAGCCAAACCCCCTATTTCCCATTCATGCAATAAATATATTGATTTCTGCATTTTGGTCACAAATACTGCAGTTTGTCTCCGACTTGCAGTGGACATGCAATTAATTCATTGACACCTTGAGCTAGTTCATAGTTTCAAACACCCGAAACAAAATGAATGACCTCTTCAAGAGCTGCACTGTAATATTTCTTAGAAACTCCAATATTTGAAAGGAAATTTCTCCTGTGATTATGTTTTGAGAAACTGTAATATTATACAGATCAACTATTGTGATTTCCAGAAGTTTGTAATTTTTGTGTAGGACTTGGCATGAGGACAAAGTTAAAGTCTAATTCATAGCTGGCACAGTTCAAATCACCTTAGTTATTTTTTTCACAGATTCTGTCCTTTTCTTAAAAATTCTGCTGTAGGCTTAAACCAGCTACTAGACTGCAAACATGAACAACACTGCACTGACATTCCCAAAGTAGTGCAGTGGCTCCTCAGTGTGTGTGATCAGACTATTCCCTTAGGAAATTAGATACCAACACATTATTGTAAGAAATAACAGCAATTCAATAAATACGCATGCAGGTCAATGATGGTAGCAACTTAAAGACTCTTATTAGTTTATTGCACAATGCTGACTGCTTTAGGGACTCGTTGTCCCCTATTCAATAATATTTTCTAATTCCCACTTCACTCCAAAGTGATGTTCTTCCATATAAAGTCAATAATAGTGCATCCCTCTAGAGAGTAAACTTGCCTCCCTGCAACCATATATAAGAAGAGATTATAAAACAATACGCAATATGGTCAAAATTATATAATCATCACCTCTTCTAACTATTGAAACATATTATTTAAGCAACAGCCATCATTGCTGGTGTTACATTATACATCTACATTCTTAACAATTCTGTACTTTATACTTTGTGGCAACAATACAGGGTTTGAGGAGGATTCAGTAATAACCCTGTGCACAAAGTAAAGTCCATACAGAATTTGTTTGCAAAGATGGGGATGAAAGAATTTGACAGGTATACAAAGAGTCCTGACCTCAGCCCAACTGAACGCTTGTCAGATGGATTGGAACTCCAATTTAATGCTGATTGTCCAGCATCAACGCTCCAAACTGTTACTGTTAATAGTAGTAGTGCCTCAATCTCGTCATTTATTTGAGGTGGTTTGTAACATGCACCAATGATAATTTTCTTTGTAGCCTTTGCCCAGTCAAAATCTCAAGCCAAAGGGATTCCACAGCCTCTCCAGTGTCTTCCATGATTATTTCTTTAGAGCACAGGTTTATTTCAGGTTTTACATAGAGACAAACTCCTCCACCCTTTTTAATCCCTCTGTACCTCCTAAAAAAGGGTGAAGACATTTAAATTGAAAGCCCAGTCACATGTTTCATCCCACCAGGTCTCAGTGATACCAATCATATCAGTTATTAGCACAAGTAATCAACTCTAGCTCTCCCATTTTGCCTGACAAACTATGTGTATTTGCCAGCATACAACAGAAATTACTACTTTTTCCTCTCTTATTTAATGGAGAATTACATTTAAAATTACTTAGTCTGCTAATCCAGAGTTTACATTGCGTTGGGGCCACTGGGAGCAACATCTAAGGGGTTGGAGAGCAACATGTTGCTCATGAGTCACTGGTTGGGGACCACTGCACTAGAGCAAGCTCCACTGAAGTCCCAGGGGTTCTATTTATACAGTCTGTTCAGTCAATCAAACCACACCCACCTCAAACTGTGGGAAATTTCACTGCAAAGTAAAGCAGCTTCTGACAAACTTGCTGTGAACACAAAAACACACAAAACTTTGCTAATTAGCACCTAAGACTAAAAAAAAGGAAACTAAAGTAGTTAACTATACAAACCTTTATCCAAAATAACAGTTAATTAAAAAAAATACTTATCTATTTTGTTTAATTATTTAATTGCTCAGTTTCTTTTCCTGGACACTCCATGTCATACTTACCGGGATAGCCCCGCCCCAGTGCTCCCATCAGAAGGACCCTCCCCAAAGCTTTAAAAGCCCAACCCCACCCCCTAGTCCGGTGTCTTTTTTTCCTTCTGCTTCAGTTTTTTTTTTTGCTCCTGTTAGAAGCAAGTTTTCTTTTTAACCTTGGGGAAGCAGTAGGGCTGCTGTTAGCGTCCTAGGGACTCGGGTTGGTCCTGGTGATCTTTTACCCCTAAGCACATTACCTCAGGTGGAATCTTCAGTGTTTAAACATCTGGATCAGGTAGGCACAGTTTTTACTGTGGCTAATATCATTGCTTTCCTTGATCCATGTGCCCTCCAGCCTGATTACATCCAGGTCTGTGGCAAGTGCTATGTCCCCCCATCCGTATGCCTACCTGGGCATGTCTAAAAAGCGTCCAGCGGCATTGGGGTATATGGCTCATACACCCTTTATGATTTTTACGGATGGGAGAGGGAGGTGGCAGTTAGGTACGTTATTCTGATGACAAATATTTAGTTAGCGGCCTGAACCTTATGGCCTCCTTCTCTTTTTTCCCCCACATGGGGGTATTTTTTTTTTCTTCTGGAGGAATTTAGGTGTCAGAGCCAGCTGCCTCCCTCAAAAGACTTTCCCAAGGTTGAGGTAATTGGCAGCTTCCAGGGTTAAATAAAAGAAAACCCTGAGGTCTTAAATCTACTGGCAGTTAAAGCTAAATTTAAGCTGAGAATGCCACCTTGTTCCAGAGTCTCCTAACTCTTAAAAAAGTATGAGCCTTGTTGGCCATTGGAAGAACTGTGCAGCTGCAAGGCTGATATATACGTTCTATGAGCAATGATAATGCAATGCAGTGATAATGCAAAACTGTTTCTACGTGCTGAGAGCAGCTGAGAGCAGTTCTATGCAATGATGATCTGCAGGGTCTGAAAGCAGCATTAAGGCAAGACTTGTCTATATGTGATGGGAATGTTGCAAATACAATGTTAGCCTTCTTATTTGAGCGCTGAGAATACTATGTTGATCTGCAGGTTCGGTTAACAGCAGCTGCAGGTAATTGGGTAATTACTCTGGAGGTCAGTGTTCAGGTTCAGTTAATGAACAGGTAGATCCCCTCCCAGCCCCTCCCTTAGCAGCTCAGATTGATTATCTGAAACATCAGGTAAGGTTCTGTGTTACGACTCTTTCCTTTATAGTATAGGTTTGTGAACTAAATTAACATGTACTTCTTCTACTCTGCTTCTGATTTAGCTAGCTTAGAAGCTTAGACATTACTGTATGGAAAGAAGTAAACTGTTTAGCCAGTATATATATGTGTTTATATATGTGTGTATATGCGTGTGTATATGTGTGAGCATGTGGATACTGGCTAGCTGGGATGGGCAGCCAGAGAAAGGGGCCTCTTTACTCTTGAGCCGAGTGCTCTGTCTGCATTATGTAGGAATTCCTAGTCCTGGCACTACTGAATATTGCAACCAAACTGACTGTTTGTTTCAGTGATTCTAGAGCTGGCTTTAATAACCAAATACAAATGCATATGTTATCCATTTATGGGCCTGTCGCTGCATAAGGCAGTAACCAAACTGTCTGTATATGTGGAAACAAAATGTGTATGTTATACATTTATGGGCCTATCACTGCATAAGGCAGTAACCAAACTGACTGTATATGTGGAAACATTTCAGTGATTCTAGAGCTGGCTTGAATAATCAAATACAAAGGCATATGTTCTACATTTATGGGTCTATCACTGCATTTTCTAGTAATCAAACTGACTGTATATGTGGAAACATTTCAGTGATTTTAGAACTGACTTTAATAACCAAATACAAATGCATATGTTATACATTTATGGGCCGGTCACTGCATAAGGCAGTAACCAAACTGACTGTATACGTGGAAACATTTCAGTGATTATAGAGCTGGCTTGAATAACCAAATATAAATGCATATATTATACATTTCTGTGTCTGTCGCTGCATAAGGCAGTAACCAAACTGACTGTATATGTGAAACATTTCAGTGATTCTAGAGCTAGCTTGAATAACCAAATACAAATGCATATGTTATACATTTCTGGGCCTGTTGCTGCATTATGTGGTAACCAAACTGACTGTATATGTGGAAACTTTTTAGTGGTTCCAGAGCTGGTTTTAATAACCAAATATGAATGTACATGTTAGACATTTTTGGTATAGGCACTTTTTAATATTACACCAAACTGAATGTAGATGGGGTAACATCAGTGGTTCGGAGCTGGCTATAATAACCACATACTAATGCACATGTCATACATTAATTGGGCCAGCCACTGGTCACTACTATAACCTTACTGTATGTATATGCTTAAACATTTCAGTGGCTTTGGTGCTTACTAAGGTTATAACTAAAGTAAATGAACATGCTATACATCTCTCTGGTTTGGACACCAATCAATAGAACAACCAAACTGAAGGTAAATGTTAAACTGATGAGTAATGGGTGTGGTAAGGTTCTAGGCATTTCCGGAGGGTGCCTATATAACCTTCAGGTTTGTATGTAAGCATGGTAACACAAGTTAAGGCTCCAGTATCCCTGGGTCATGTCTGTTTCAAGTAACTTTGATTTAGGTTATAAGCATGGATTACTCTTGCAAATAAGCCAATAGGGTAACGTATGCTTGCTGATAACAGCAGCCAAGACTGACTTAAAGGCGCTAGCCAAGTCAGATATAGGTATTATGAACTTAATTAAGTACGTCAGCTGTGTTGCAGATAAGTATTATACCCTTATTTACAGCAGTCCATAATGGCTTAGGGGACTGTGTCCCGGTAAGTATTCCACAATCGGTATATGGGTTACAGATACAGTAAAGGTGGTAACTGATGTAGACATGTATCATGTCTAAATGGATTGGCTAAGGCCAATTCTGATTCATATAAATGCTATGTAATATATAGGATTATGCACAGTTACAAAGATGGTGTGAGAGTAGTGGCCAATTCTGGTTTAAAGGTATACGACTATATTGCATATGGGTGTTATGCAATAGTCAAACAGCAGGTAGGTATTATACAATGGCTGTATTATAACATGAACTTGTAGACCACAACTTTTGAAGTCAACGTGGTCCATATATTTGCTTACATTCAACTATAGGCTGTTGGAATAGTTATCAGTCTTAAGGATCTCACTAATTAGAATCTATGTTCTACGACTGGACTTATTCCTGCTGATTAAGAAAATAAGATAAATACGTATCCTGCTTCTGCGATAGGATTGGCCTGGGGCTAAATGGACGTAGACATGTATACAGTCATATATACATTTAACAAGGATTCTAATATCGCCACAGCTGGATATCAGGCAAGATAGATGTTCTGTATATTCCAATGATAAATCAAGGTCTATTTATAAAACTGGTATGATATTCATCAGGATCTCTTTCTTGGTTACAGGAGTGCAACTTATCTGGTCTCAGTCTGGAAGACAGTGGGTGCATCAGTCAGTGCAAATGTTTGGTTAAATCACATACTGTATACTGTATTCACTACTGCCACAGGGTTTTAGAGCTTTGCAATGAGGTATTTTATAGTACAGACCTATTTAGTTTGTCTCCAATACAATAGGGGTCAGCTCTTGGACTATATATTCATGGGACATATTATATTAATGGGTACCATATAAAGCTGGCTGTAAAATTAGGTATTCTCCATCAATTCAGTTATAGCTAAAAGTTCATTATATTCATTATAACAGGCTATAACAGGCTATTCTGTAATGTTAATCCATATGGTGGACAGGAAGCATGCAATCTTGGCATGCTGGGTTTTCTAAAGGTCTGTTACTCTGGGTTTAGCCTTTTACACCACCATAGACTGGCCTGGCTAGTTGAGGTAAGTATCATAGGACTTAACATCAAGCTATAAAAAGGGTCTTATACACTATCCTTTTAGACCAAGGCTGCAGTATCGGCCTTAGGCAAGGTCCTGGTTATTGCATCTCTTGCCAACAGGCTTGGACATGCATGTATGGTTAGTAGGGGAGTTCCATTGCAGAATAATAGGTAAATAATTGTATCTCCATACCTAGATTAATTTTAATCTTGAACACTTATGGATGGTACTGTCCATGTCCGGGGATTTGAGAATAACCAATCTCTAGCAGTATTGTTGGTTGTAATACTTCCTTGAGTCATTCAAATTTCTTCCTATATGGTAAACTCATGGGAGCAGGCCATACAGATTGCTTATAAGCCCAATCTATGGTGTACAATAACTCCAGCTATGTACAGGTCACATCTGTGAAGGCTCGAGGACTGTATCATAGCAAGGTTATGCATATCTGCAGGCATTTCTTTTACCTGGTCTACTCCAGGGCACGCTGATCTTAATACTATCCAGTCTTGTTTGGTGTTGGATCATGAGCTAAAGATAAAAACAATTTCAATCTGTACAGACTGCAGAATGCTTCTAGATACCTCACAGGGCAGGTAAGGTATTCCCACATTGGCAGCACTCCTTCTCCATAAGTCATTCTACGGACCTCTCATTGAGAGGTGTATTGGTTATGGTCTGGAATAAATACAGGTTCCTTAGTATTAAAGAGACTGGGAACTACACTAGGTGATGCCAGGTACCGGTAGTGTCATACAGAGCGGGGTCATGTAGAAGACTAGTGATGGTATTTTTCCTTCCCCTACTAAATCCTCTTTTGCAGGTACCATGCTTTTGAGCCATTTCCAAGAGTCCTCTTGTGGATGTTATGCGGTTGGAATAAACATGCTGGTATGTAGTAGGAGTAAGACTATGTAGAAGTGTTACTCTGGGTTCCTATCCGCTTCTATTTAATAAGAGATAGTTCTCTCTTTTTAAATGTAATTGTCATGCTGGTTTCACACTCGGTATCATTACTTTGGTGTGGGTTCCTTTAAGGAGTACTATTTCCTTTTATTCTCTTCCAGTCCATTTCCTCTGAAAATAGAGTTCACAGATTTCCACAAGGTGATTTTGGTCCACCTTTGGGGGTTTCATTCTTCTGAGTTTTATCTGGTATAGATTATACTCGGCCACTTCCTTATGTGTAACAAATTCCCTCCCATTGGGATATTAGCTTGCTAAGTCCCGGTAAGTATGACATGGAGTGTCCAGGAAAAGGGAAGATTGTATCATACTTACCGTGATCTTCCTTTCCTGGACACTCCATGTCAGGTTTCCCATCCCTTTTTCGGTAGTTTCTAGAAGCTTATTACGAGACACCGGACTAGGGGGTGGGGTTGGGCTTTTAAAGCTTTGGGGAGGGTCCTTCTGATGGGAGCACTGGGGCGGGGCTATCCCGGTAAGTATGACATGGAGTGTCCAGGAAAGGAAGATCACGGTAAGTATGATACAATCTTCCCTTTTTCCAGTCACCAGCACCAGTCTAATTTGTAGAGCAAATTTCCAAAAATGATTGTTAAATTACACAAGTACAGCAACTAAATTTTATCAGCCTACTACCAGTCTGTACTTGAAAGCAAAATATCTATAGGCAATTCTGATTATGTGGTTTAGCACCTATCTTATTGAATGAGACTGTATGTTGTGTCGATAATTAGTGATGGGCGAATTTGTCCAGTTTCGCTTTGCCACCAACTTCACAAATTTCCAACAAATTTTGTGGGATATTTGTGAATTTCCTACAAAATTCACAAAACAGGCAAAAAATTCTTGAAACTTGGATTTTGACACTAACAGTCAATATGGACACGGCGTCAACTTTCATGCTGGTGCCCATTTTGATGCCGGCAGATTGTTGCTGGCGTCAAAATCCGCATTTTGCTAATTTATTCGCTGGCAGCGAAACACGCAAATTCAGCACAAATTTGCGCCTGTCGAATAAATTCGCCTATCGCTACCAATAATAAAAAACCCTGACCAACACAAAGAAGTGTAACTGTTGAACTGTTGAAGATGAAACAGGAGATTAGTGATGGGCGAATTTATTATTTATTTTTTTCGAAAAAACGGATGCCGGCGCCAAAAACGGGCGCCGGCGTCAAAAATGGGCGCCGGCGTCGAAAAAACGCCCATCACTACAGGAGATACAATTTCAAGTTTATTTGGGCATTACATGCAATTAACCATGGTTAAGTGAACAGTTTGGTTGAGTTTGCATGGCTGTAGGAGCTTAAAGAGGCGAAGGCAATATGCTCTGTATATTTTCCAGTCTTTCCCAAGAACACCATGAAATATTTTCCCATTTGCCTTTCATATGTTAAGTGCCACAGAACTATTCTGATTAGCTAAATACTTACTTTACAAAGAGCCTCGAGAAAGAACACAGATATTTCCCAATTCCCTGACATTTCATGAATGCCCTTTCATGCATCTTTATTACACATATGTGCATTTCACAGCTGGGTTGAGAAGTATTTTCTCAGTGTAGAAATATGGCAGTCTCATTACATATGCTCCCAAGTCTTCAGAATAACACAAATGTATTTATTTGCCATTAAAATGCCATACAAATGTAACTGTGTACAGAGGTTAGGGTATTTTTTCTATTGCATGTGTTGACCTTAAAATCAGCAATTAACACAGTTTTATAGACTCTTTTTCTTTTTCCCCAAAACAGGAGCAAACTTCTCTTTGACTATACGATACCATAACCTCCCTAAGACCTGATGTACTCTTGTTTCCTACAGCTGATTTATTGGTTGGTGCATCCAGGCTAAACAGTTCAGGCTTCTCAATCAGAGGAAAAACACAGCAGAGAAATTCTGAAATGTAAAATATCAAGAGGTCATTGCTTAAAACTACTCTTTAAGAAAACTTGTTTGTGGTATCCTGGGTTCTTCACTAAGCATGCCTTGCAGCAAAGTTTCAGCATTTCAACTTTTCAGCATATATCATAGTCGAGCCATAAGAAATGAGTGAATTAAACATGTTTAGTAGGGAACATCAGACAATGCCAGGAGTTTAAGGCGCATTTATTGTGAACAAATTGGTACAAGTACTTTTAACAATGGATTGCACGATTAATAATAAATAGACCCTTGCGCTGTTGCTCTACTTTTTAAGATGTAGTTGCATAAGAATTTGATTTCTTATACTTTAATGGGATATATATTTTGCTCTGGGGGCAAAGAAAATGCTAGACAGAATGTGAGATACAGAATAGGTAGAGGTAAAATTCCAACACGGCTTCCTCTAATGAATATTTTATGGCTATTTTAAATGTGGACTATGGTGAAAGTAATTTAACACAATAATGGTGTTTACAATATTAGATGTAAAGCAACTCGACTAAAGTAAAGTAGAGTATTAGCCAAGAACTATTTAAATTATACAAATGTGTGGTTTAATAACAAATTGTCATTATATTTATAGATATTTTCATTGATTTGTCACTATGAAGGCCACCCTGTCTACTCCTAGTAGAATGTTAATTACAAAAGTTTTTTTTTTCAGAATGTCCTTCACTAATGTACCAGAGACAAAGGATTTAGTTAGTCTGTACAGTCTGAAGTAGTTCTCTCAGATCCATGCCACAGGATACAAAGCCTTGCAAGGTGCATTCCAAAGGATTCTTCTCTACTCTGAGTCTACACAGCTGAGTCTGACCATTCACAAATATTAACCCTTTAATAAAGTAAAGCAGATTCTAAATAGAGCTTTAGGGGCAAATTTACTAAAGGGCGAAGTGACTAACGCTGGCGAAAATTCGCTAGCGAAGGAGATAGACTGTAGCGCTACTTTGCACTCTAACGCCAGGCAAATTTTCACTCTTGCAAATGAACATAACTACGCAAATTTACTAAGATGCGGATTTTAATGAACGTTACCTCTTGCGCCAGACTTGCCTTCGCAACCTCAGACCAGGCAAAGTGCAAGAGTCGATAGGAGTTCCTCAAAATTTTTTTTGAAAAAGTCCCAAAAAAACGTGACTTTTCAGTTTTTCAGGGTGATAGGCTACAAAAGAGCGTACATTTTTTTATGGTACCCAGCTTCCCCCCTACATTTCCTTACATATGGCACATAAACTATACACTGGGCTCATGTGTAGGGCAATATAACAACTTTATTTTATTCCCTGTTGTTCCCTGGGCTTGTGTAGTGTAATGTATTTGCTGCAACATATGTACATCCATTGAAATGTAACTTGCCACCGTATGCAAATTAGCCTGCGATAGCGCAACTTCGCTTTGCTTGCCGAATTAACGTTAGCGAAACTTCGCCATTGTTCGGTGCCTTGGATGCAACTTTTATTTTTACTTACTCTTAATTTTAGTGAACTAGCGTCGTCCTGGCGAATTTTCGCCTGATGAAGTGTGGTGATGTGAGCGAAGCAGTCGCTGCCGAATTTCTGCAAGTTAGTGAATTTGCCCCTTAGATTTTTGTTCAAATAAACCTTGAATTTTTTGTAACTCCTAGAGTGAGCTAAACATAGGAACTCACCTACAAGTAGTAGTCAAGAACAAATGGTCCCTCTCTCCCAATTTCCACCAAGGTTTCTCACTTAACCAAAGGTTTTTTTTCTTCAATAGGGTCTTCATTGACTCATGCTCCTGCCACTAAACACTGAACATGCCTACTTGCCCTTTATTTATAGGTAAAATCACCTGACAACCCTGCACAATTGGGGAACCTGTCCACAATTTACAGGGCATGCCCACATCTAAATCACATACGCCACATCTTTCCCATGTCTAGCATGGAACTTACCTACTGGCTAAGGCTACTGAACTTATTAACATAGGCATACTATAAAGGAAGACGAAGGGCCAACTCTTGACATGCTACATTTGATCAAATCTTAGCACCAAGTAGGGCACTTGTTCTAAAGTAAGTTATAAATAAAACATCATCCTTTTCTTACTTGTTATTTTGGCAGCAAAATGTCTGCTTTACAGCATTAACACCTTGTCAATAAAATGTGTGTCTAGAAATGACATATGCAGTAGTTCAAAGCGTAGTTATTATAAAATCTGTAGTATTATGGTGAGGGAGAACAATCTGCTTTGGACAAAGGAGTGAATATTTACTGATTCGTTTTTGCAAGAATAGTTTTCTCAGGCCAATTACATTATGTACAAAGCAACACAATGTCCCGAGGACATGAAATTAAAAAGAAACTAACCATAGGACTGTTGTGAGTACAGTTGATGCATGCCTTTTTATACCCACAATGCAACAATATATTCAAAATGTATCTGCAGATTCTAGAGGTGGTAAGTAAATTGCATACAAATGGGTACAACTAGGGCCTGTTAGGTTATTGACTTGTTACCCTTCATTTGCATGCATTTTAAATTCATGCACATGAGTGTGCTATACCCTACTTCTACTGCGTCAAATTGAAGCATAGCAATACATGAGTAGTATGGGGCGAATCTGGGCAAACAATTTCGAAAAACTGTGAAAATTTACGAAACACATTGAAGTCAAAAATTATTTTGACGTGCGACAATTTTGATGTTAACGACAATTTTTATATGTGCAACAATTTTACTGTATACATAATACGCAGCCTGACAGTGCTGCACTTTGCAATTTTGCATCCCTTGGAACTTCAGCACTACAGCATGGGGTCAGTTATCCGGAAACCATTATCCAGAAAGCTCAGAATTATAGAAAGGCTTCCACATTATTTATCCAAATAATGCAAATTTTTAAAAAGTATTTCCTTTTTCTCTGTAATAATAAAACAGTAGCTTGTACTTGATCCCAACTTAGATATAATTAATCTTTATTGGAAACAAAACCACCATATTGGTTTTAATACATTTTCTAGTAGATCTAAATTAAAGAAAAATCCAATCCATTATCCAAAAAAACCCAGGTACTTAGCATTCTGAATAACAGGTCCCATACCTGTATATAAAGCCAAACTGGCACTTTGGCACAGCATGCTGCTAGCCTTGGGGTTTTAGATGGCGTTAATGAGGGTTCCTGTGTGTACACCCCTATACTGTATTGCCCCTTCTCTTTTCTCTTTTCGTTTTCTTTTACATATTTGTTTACTTTGATATATGCATTTAATTTGTATTATTTGTGTTGTTGTGGTAACATACAATGTAAATACTATTACACTTGGGGGCACATTTACTATTGGTCGAATATCGAGGGTTATTTAACCCTCGATATTCGACCCTCAAAGTAAAATCTTTCGACTTCGATTTACCGCTAATGCTTCGATCGAAGGAAAAATCGTTTGATCGAATGATTAAATCCTTCGAATTGAACGATTAATTCCTTCAAATTGAACGATTCGAAGGATTTTAATCCATCAATCAAAGGATTTTCCTTTGATCAAAAAAAGCTTATGGGGAAGGTCCCCATAGGCTAACATTGGTGCTCAGTAGGTTTTAGGTGGCAAAGTTGATAGTTTTTTTTTTAAAGAGACAGTACTTCGACTATCGAATGGTCGAATAGTCAAACGATTTTTAGTTTGAATCGTTCGAGTCAAAGTCGTAGTTGAAGGTCGAAGTAGCCAAAAAAAACCTTCAAAATTCGAAGTATTTTTCATTCTAATCCTTCACTCGTGCTTAGTAAATGTGCCCCTTGGTGTGGGATAAAACATTCTCCCAACTTGTACCAATGAATGTTTGATGATTAGTGCTTTTTGTACCCATCTTTATTGGTTATAGTTTATCCGCTGAATTGCTATTGGTCTAAGGTCTGTTGGATGCACTTTACTCTGATTAGATAAATCTTGTATGATATATTTTATCTGATTGGCTTTTGGTTTAGGGTCTGTTTGATGTACTTTTCTTGGATTGATAAATCTTGTATAATGTATTTTATCTTGATTGGTCAACACCCCTTTAAAAAAGATGTATAGGGGTGCGACCAGTCTTTGAGTAAATGCCAATTTTCATGAAACGCATTAAATTTTTTTATTTTTATAATTATTTTTGCTACTGCATTATAATTATTATTGGGTCTCCTCTAATCTATATTGCAATGTTTATATTGCCCCTTCACCTTCTGAGTATTTAGATTAATGTTTCTTAAAAAAAAAAGTTGGCAAACGCAGAGAAAAGGCAGAGCTGCTCAAGATTATTGATTTTATAATGAAATATATAAGGCCGCTCTGTCCTCGTTAGTAAATAGAGCCAAGGCTCTGCAGCAGACAGATCTCAGATGCATGACTATTTAGAGCAAGCATGCTTGTGATGATTTTTTTCAATATTTAATCTGCTTTTCAGGGTGACTGTGAACGTGTGTCTTGAACAAAAACAATATTTGTATTTATAAAGAAATCTTGAGAAATCAACTTACCATAGGTCATTTGCTCAGGAAAAAAGTGCCAGCACCACACTCTGCAGCTGCAAATGCCAAGATTGGTAGATAGCAGCCGACTCTTTTATACCGGCACTCACATAGTGACATTAACATTCTACACAGCATCCTAAGGTCAAAAACAATTAATCTGCGTTACTTTTTTTTTGCTAGAACATAGCGTAAGAGCGGAATCAAGCAGCTGATAAAATTACTTTACAAAGTTTGTTTTTGAGAGATTTAAAGTTAGTAGTGTTAATTGACATCATCACAGTCCAATTGTCAGATTTATTAGCTTCTCCCTGTGAAAAAAACAGGGAGGGAGAGACAAGAGAAGGGTGACAAGAACGACAGTGCCTACGTGATCGGTTTCTGAGATTGGTTTGATCGCTCTGCAATTGTCCCAGTAGGTGGAGATAAAGTACAGCGAATTTACAGCAATAGCCAATAGTCTTTCTCTTGTCTCTTGAAGAGCAAATCTGGTCAAATTGGGAAACAGAAGTTAGCAAAACCCTTAGGGGGAAATGTATACATGTGTGCAAAAACTAGGTTGGAATAGCCCAAACACTGCAATTTAACGACACTATATGCCCAGTGAGATTATGCTTATTTGTGAAATTGTTTTTTTTTTTTTTACAACACTTTTCAAGCAATTTGAGTTGAACATCTGTTTATGGGTTCACAGTGTCGTAACTTGAGTAGGAAAAAAATCTTCGTAGGGGCCCAGCGCACTGTGATCCCTAACCATCTAACACCACCCCCTGCCCCACACCAGAGTCTCCCAGCTGCTTGCTTCCCCCTTCCCTCACAGGTAAGAGAGCGGCTGGGGATTGGCTAATCTCTTTGCGCTATAGAGGAAGCAGACCCTACAGTCCTTGCCCCCTCCCCCCAGAAACAGAAACACTCCTGTAATATTACTAGGAAATAAAATACAAAGCACCAATACTACATACAATTAACTAGCACAATACAGGCTGACTACTGTCACATTCTCTTATAGTATAACAATACATCCCTGGTTGGTATAATTAAAGGCACAATTATCCTAATACCCCAGGCAACACTACCTTTCTTAGAGTAACCTTGTTTGCTCCAACATAGCAGGAAAGACACAAGACTTTGCCACTCGCATATTTACATATGCCATGTGACTTTGTAAGGATAGATGGAAGAGAGGAAGCCAAGAGCACACTAGAGGGGTCCACAGGGGCTGTCCCATCAGGGGGCACACACCACCCCCTGACAGTGTACCAATGAGTGCCAGTCAGGGAAGGTCTTTACTCTCCTTGCAGTTTAGCCTTTTTAGGATTCTGTTCCAACAGGCCTTCACTTTAGGTATTGCAGATCACTTCATAAGGTTTGAAGGTTTGTTATTCAGACCCCTTCTCTGAGTAGAGTAGGTTAGACCCCGGTGTTCCAATCCCTGTTATGGTCAGTTACCCCTGCTTAGCTAGTGGCCCAGTTCCACAGAAATAAGAGCCAGGAGTATAAACTGGACACTGCAATCCCTAGGATTACAAAACTAATGTACTGGATTTCATGGATGTAACAACACGGATTGCACATAACATTAACAAGCACAACAAACAGGCCTGAACTCTGATATATATGGTGCAAACAGAGTTTAGACTTTCTGCATTCAGTCTTATTATAAATACAGCCATAAGCTACCCGACGGCCACGACTCCCATTTAACAGACTTATGAAGAAACATGCAAAGTATTGTGGCAATTAAAGTGTTTTAAAGGAATGACAATATAATGTACTGTTGTGCTGCACTGGTAAAACTAGTGTGTTTACTTCAGAAATACAACTATACTTTAGTTTACTTTACTGTTCCTTTAAGGCACTGTTTTCAGAGTCATGAGATGCAACCAAGGAGTTAAAATACTCCTTTTACTTCCTTTTTGTTTTATAGGTGAAGATTTTCTTTAAATTCTTTTTTTTTTGCTGTACTTTAGCTATGATTTATATTGGGTGAGCTTTAACCCCACGCATTTCAGGCAAGGGATAAAAAAATTGTACCGTTGCCTTATTTTCAACCTTCTAAATCTACCCCTCACTATATATTTGTGCTAATTTTACTATCCCCTGCTTAATATAGTCACATGGGGTTCTCTGAAATCCTTAAGTTGTGATCTTTTACTGAAGAGAAACTTGTCTCTAAATGTTACTATTTCTTTTAACTTTGACAACCCATTTGTAAGTACAGATACTTCAAGAAAATCACTATATAAGGAGTTTCGCATATATCTATATGACAATTATTTGTCAAATTTTGTTATGCAGATAAAAACTCGAGCAAAGTAGGGTAACGTTAAAATTATGAAGTCAACGGGAACAGCTGCACAGTTGGAAAAGCACAGATTTAAGCATTGTACTTTTGTTCTCAGAACAGTAAGTATGGGTTGGGTACCGCACACAGTAACGAGTCATCCTGCCCAGATTGCTTCACTAATAGCAGGAAGAGAAGGATATTTGAAGACCTGCTATTAAGTTGTCATGGTTCTCTAGATAATAACAACTCCCTACCATCCATGTGTTAATTGTGTCACATTTTAAAGTGAACAGTATCTGAGTATTTAGTTTCGTTTCAATTATATCTATTTTCTCTCCGTATTTGTAGGTATTTCAAAAAAATAATGTTGTTTTATGGACACGGTAGTTCAAATATGTCGAAAAATGGTATGTAAAAGCCATATGCGTAATTCCAAGAATGTCACTTGCTGTTTGATATCACCTTTTACAGTGAAAACAGTAGCAATCAAACTGTTTCCAATTACTTTTTTTTTTTTTTAAATAAAAAAATATGAAATATGTTTTTTTTGTTTGTTTGCTATCATTTTGGTTTAACAGCGTGTTCTTTATTAAATAAAGTCAACTGTGGTTCTATCAGATTTATGCTTACTGTGCCACAGGGTTTTTAATTTGTTTGATGTTTACGTTAAGAGATCAGGGGACTGGTGACTGGGAAGCAAGAAAACTGGTTTGCAGAACTGTTCAGCCGGCTTAGTTAGTTCTGCTTTTCACAGTCAGTTAATATCAGCAGGGAAGTTCAGAATAATTACCCAACATAAACTCTAAGATGTTTCCACAAAGTCTAACTATCAAGTTGCTGATTGAAACACATTTGCAAAGTTGAAAACAAGTCATAATAAACTCAGATGGAACAGACTATATCGATACAGCCATTACACAAATTACACACTGAAAATCATATATTGTAGGAGAGAGAAATCTTGTGCCAAGGTTTGTTCCAGCTGTACTGTACCCTTACACTATAGGGTAGATTTATTATGTGGTGTAAAGAAAATGGCAGTATAATTTGCCAAAAATGGTTTCCTTTTTTTTATGCGCTTTTTCTTTGAGCAACTTCCACTCGCATTAGTAAAGTCGAATTTCCGTTTTAAAAAGCGGTAATTCGGCTCTTAAAGGTGCAGGAGCGGCTTTTTGCCGCCCCTGTTAACCTCTTTGACGTTGCTGCCTGAGGCGATCGTTTCAGCTCCACTCATTGGCGGCGTACCCCCACTACTGGTAATTTCTAGCACTGTGGCCTGGCAGTTGTTTATCTAGTCTTGAATTCTCCCTGTCACATCTGATTACATCACTTCCTGTAGCAGAGAGGAAGCAGTCATTTCTGTGGTAACAGCCACAATTCACTAGAGTCTTTGGTACCTTTGGTATCATTGGTACCTTTGCATTTTGCCTTAATGCCTGTCCATTATACTATGTGTATTTTACTGCTACATGTATCCTGGTTGTAGTTTGTGACTAGGTTGCTTCCCTCTCAGCAGTAACCTTTGTTAGGCCTCATTAGGACTGTATAACATGTATCAGATTTTTATATATGTTTTATTGTATTTCATCTGTATCTTATGTATCCAGAATGTATTCTGATACCACTGTACTGTTTGTATCTACAGTTCTACCTTCTTTTGATCATCATCATTAAAGAAGTTCCAGAACTCATACAGTGTGGTGATTGAAGGGCGAGTAAACTGCTTGTTGATTCACTTCTCACAGTGATGGGGACAGGACAAGGACAGAGCAGGAGGGGAGCAGCCAGACAGACTGAAGATACAGTGGGTTGAGAAGCTGGACAGAGTAGAGCTGGATAAAGAAACAGCAACGACTGGAGCAAGAGAGAGTAAGCACAGATGCAAGACAGAATGGAGCTGGATGGACAGACAGAGAAGCAAGACAGACTGAAGGAGGACATTATACATATACCAGTTAACCAAATGTTCAGAGCTAAAATGTGATCTTAAACAAATGTCCAACTGAAACATGAGGCTCACAGACAAATGTCCAATATCTAAGTAGTGAATTGCAGCTTCCTAAATCATCCCCTCTGTGGAGGAGTCCCAAATCTGATATAGAAGTAGTAGAACTATAAGGAAGATTTGTTAAAAACTATACAGTATAGCATAGTAAATTAATGTTGATTATGTGTATCCGAAAATATACGTGAAAAAGTGATCAATAAAATCCACTGAAAGTGACTTGCACACTTGTATGATCTCTCCTTTACCATGCACCCAGTGAGTCAGCCTACTCACCAGATACATGACCGTTATTAAAAACATTTTTCCATAACTGGGGCAATTGAAGGTTGGCTGCAGGATCATATACACCTTTATTCCTTTACATTCGGATGAATACTTGGGAAAAAAGTGGATAAAATAATATCCTCTAGCTCCTCTCTGGGGCCAAACATTTTGCTATCATTTCAACATACTGTATCCAGGACATCAAGCAACTACTCATCTTTAATATGTTCTTAAAATACTTTCGGCTCTTTTTGGTCTTTCAAGATTACCTTGGACAAAAAAATTAGCATTCCATTTACTTTTTCATTCCCTTTGGAGGGCTGATCTTAATTTTTAGAAGCTCTACCTGTTACCAGTTATATTAGAACATATATATTATTTGTGAACAAGATATAGAACACTAAAAAAAACTATACAAGCTGATACATCTCATCCGATATACAATTTTAATCCCTTCAACTGTCTAGGTGTCACATATGCCGGTGACTGTCACATACCTTTACTCGGTAGTGAATTCTACAAGGTATAAACTGTTAAAAGTACTTGTGGTCAAAACATATTGTTATTATGATCCACACCTGTCTTGTACAATTTATAATTAATTTGTAGTATTAGTTTTTTATCAACCCTAGACCTATAGTTGAGGGATAGGAAAACAAAGCAATGTTATCTAGCCTTGGCTAATGTGAGACGTGGTGCCTTTTAGGCAGTATATTGATTGAAAAGCAAGTATTTGACTGGGAAATTCTGGTGGGGGGTATTTGTAATTAGGGGTGAAAATGATTTCTAGCTGTGCTGTAAGCTTGATGGTACACCAGGCATGCACCGATATATTGAATAGTAGGCCTAATGAAAAATGGAAAGTAGGTTGTACAATCTGAGAATTGGGAACAATAGTGTGTGGGTTAGAGACCCATTATGTATTGGCTCAATGTTATTCCTACATTATGCCAAAAATATATGAACAAAATGTTAATTTTTTTTGGTCAGGTAGGGTTGGTGGTATTGGACAGGTTGATTTTACGCGTCAGTGAGTATGGTAAAGTTCTTTGCGTGTATTACATACCAAGGTGATCTCATTTTAAATCAGTTATAATTATGGATGAGTGAAATATTTTGCAGAGAAAAAACATCCATGGACTTTAATGGATAATAAAAAATAATGCTACACAGTTTAAAAAAAAATGTTGCATGGTTTAAAATATTATCGCACACCCATTGACTTCAACGTGTTTGGTGACTTTTTTTGCAGTTTCACTATTTTTTGGCGAAGTAAAATGGGTCAGATTTGCCCATCACTAGTAATAATATACTGTACCTGTTCATCTTTGTGAAATCCCAGCAAAGGCTTAAGTCATTTGAAAAAAAAAACCTCTAAAACAATAAAATAAATTTATAACTTGATTTGTCTGGAAAGAAAACAATCCTTGCAATCATATCAGTAACATCTCCAGCAACAGAGAAGGGAGAACTGGGCTTATTTACTGGCCTGCAGGAAGCCATTACAAGAACATTTTAGAAGGCTTAATGACCTAGCTCACAAGTAAAATCAATATTATCTGCTTTGCCATATTGATGAACTTATAAATGTTTTAGCAATGACCTACATCTGTACTATATTTCTTACATCTAGACATTGGGTATTGCTGAAGTGGATTAAGTGCATATTCAGTATGATTCATAAGGTAAACGGGAAGTGCACAAACATTTTATGATCATAATATGTGGCCCTGAGGTATAATGAATAGAAGGATGATTATCATTAACAGCTTTTTGAATACTTTATTGGGTTGTAATGTAACATTACAAATAATTAACTCAGTCTTGCTTAAGAGAAGTACACTTTCAAGAACACCCTTTTCAGTTAGTGCTTCTTAACTAGAACACTTAAAGTGCATCATTTCAGCTGGGGGCTTCAATGCCACTTCCTGTTCTTTGTACTTGAGGAAAGTAGTGCTCATTACCAGAAATGCTTTGCCTGTAGATATTGTCTGTTTTCACTTTGAATCTGCCTTTTATAAGGATTTGAATTTCCAGGAAAAAAATTACTACCAAGAGGCTGCAATCAACTGTGTGTGCATTGAATTTTATTTGTTGCATTTTATGACCTGGGATTAAAATTAGTAGTTGCCATTGAAAAACTCAACTTGCTGAGTTTAAAGTAACTTAATAATGATAAAATCACAGTATTGAAGTTGACTGTTCCCTCGTTAGGTCAACTGCTGGGCAGATATCTTAATGAGTTGAAATTATTAATCCAAACTGGACCCAGGGAATGGGTTATAAATATGTACATGAAAAAGAACAAGAGTTTCTCCATCATGTACTATATCTAACCTAAATGTCTAGATACTCACCCAACCACTTACTGCGCTCCTACTACTGACCTGCTCCTCAACTCTTCTCATTACCTCCTCACATGCTCCCATTCAAGATTTTGCAAGAGCTGCACCCATTCTTTGGTTTTGTCTCCCATGGTCTGTCTGACTTTCTCCCAAACGTTCTGCTTTCAAAAGATCGCCTAAAACACACTTAACCTCACTCTTTTTAGCTACCAAATGCAATGCCATATGGTACATCTCTCACCTGCTTATTTCTGATCTTGCCCACTCCCACACAATGTGTGTTATTCCCTTCCCCTTTAGATTGTAAACTCATTTGCACAGGGCCTTCCTCACCTTTTGTACCAGTACTGGTTGTTATGTATGTAACGCTATGTTCTATGTATATAATTCATGTGATTTCTTTGTATAAGCACATTTATTTGGTGCTCTTAAAATACATATTAATAATAATAATACATTTAATATTAATAATAATGGATTTTTTCCATTTTAATCAAAGGTTTAATGGAAGAACTTGGGTAACCTTCCTTGAGCCAAGCCTAAAAACATTTATATTCAGAAAGGACTTTCTCTACAGCAAGGATGCCCAAAGGCTGCATGTTGCCCTTCATTTACATGAAAGAAAGCAATGTGATAGAAGGAGTGTAATTTGGCATTTAATAATAAGAACTTTTAAATCAGTGCTAAAAGTCTGTGGGTTAGGTCCATGCACTTTACTGAAGAATAGCTACTTGTACACCTTCAGTAGTTCAGTCAATGATTGATGCTTATAAGAAATGTGTTAATAATGCACCTCTGCTAGTTGTGAAGTGTATTGGGCACATACTGCATGGCATGCATTTTAGCATGCATGCACAGCACTCTAGAGTTCATTTGCAATTGAATGTTAAAAAAGGTGGAATTTATAATGAATAGAGATCTGAACGAAGGAGAATTCTCTAAAACCAATCATTCCATCCTGCACACACCACTAACACCTTTTATTAAGACATACTACACTAAGGAGCCAATTTACTAACATTCACATTTATATTCTTTTCACAAATCCTATTTTTTTCTGGAAAATTTAGTTTTTTTACATTTCTCTAAAACTCTAAAAATGTCTGATTTATTAAGTGTAAAAACCAGATAAAACTTTAATATGGCAAGTAAAAGCAGTCAATGCTCTTCAGAAGTCAATGGGAGCTGCGCTGAATCCTATTGGATCTTTTTTTAGCCATTCAGAATTTTATTGGTTTTTGGATTTCTTTTGGAATTCAGTTAGTAATTCCAAAAAACGTACTACTCAACTGCTGCAGTCTATACAGGCCTGTCAAAAAGGGCCGAAAATGCTGGATTATAGCCCCCAACTACAACGGGCACTCAAATCCAAGATTCAAAAATATATTCCCAGTCAATTCTCAAAGTTAAAAAATCACTTTTTATTTATCATAAATATTAAAAAGTAGGCATACAGACCAATTGATGCTCGGAGCATCAATTGGTCTGTATGCCTACTTTTTAATATTTATGATAAATAAAAAGTGATTTTTTAACTTTGAGAATTGACTGGGAATATATTTTTGAATTTTGGATTTCAGTTAGTAATTGCCTGAAAAGCCATGGTTTTCATGGTTTTAGAGAATATGAGTATAATTGTGGTCTCAAAAAGCCCTAATGCCACCAAAGTTCAGCCTTTAAGAAATGGACCACTAAAAGGGATAATTCACTAAATGGGCACAACATACATCAAGCACAAGATTTCGGAGGCACAAAGGCCCACAAAGGCACACCCTTTAATCATAAGTTAACTAGCACAAACTAAATGCCTACTAAATGTACTAGTGAGTCCTAGTACAGGTGTTTGGTACAAGGCCTTGCATACACCACAGCATGCTCAGTCATGCACCAATACAGATGCTAGTAAAAAATTGTCATGTAACATTAATACAGATGAGCTCATGTAGGAACAAATGGTTTCTGTATTACATTTTTGGTGCTAACTGTGACTAGAAATTGTAAATGAGCTCTTATATCTTTGCAGTTAATGAGTACTATTTTTAATTTGTATTTGCCTTTTCTTGTTTGATCAATATTATTTCAAAATATATAGGGTGCAGTATATTTTTTTTCTATCAACCAGGTCTTTTTTTTCTGCTCTGACTATTAGTCATCTGTCTCCTTTGGTGTGTGCTGAATAAGTTATAGACCATTTTAACAATATGTGATTTTCAAGAGAAACACTTGGATATATACATAAATCACCACTTTTATGTTCTTTTTTTCCTGGTATTTAAGAACCTTTTTTCTTTGATAAACTGATAATAGAATTGGCATGCTTCCCTTTTATATAATGTGTTATACAGTTTCATTGATTGCATTTTGCTTCCCCTTGTAAATCAGAAATGTATTTTTGGTTGTACGTCAGGTTCTTTGCCATTTGTGACTGTTCGACAATAGCTGTTGAGTTACAATGATTTATTAACCTGAACTTAAACTAAATATTTTGCAAATCTTACTGCAAGAAACAAATATGATGAACACTTAAAAACTGAATGTTTTTATATAAATCTTTCTGATTAAGGGAAAACTGCTAGTTTGCAAATAAACCGCGTTCTTCCTATGATAGCACATATTTATGCAGATCCTCTCCCTATGATACATTTTTCACTGGCAGAAAACAGAGTGTGTATGAATGACATTGACATTGAAAGAGGTTAAACAGATGTACTAGTCTGTTCTCCCTTTCCTTATTAAACCACAATGTGCATTGAGAGACTTCAGGGTATATTTATCGAGGCTTGCACATGCAGGAGCAGTGACTTTTCTTTGACACATAAATTGAAATGTATTTGCCCCAAAGTTCTACTTTGCAATAGCTCCAAGATATTATGCCTTTGATAAATCTAGGTCATGATTTTGTCTTTTGACTTTATTCACTATGTTTCTATATATGCTACTAGACATCATTCTTATGACATCAGGAGCTCTTGTCCTATTCAGCTTACAATTTAATATTTGGTGCTAGAGGCTCAAGGAAATTAAGTGACACGTACAAGGTTACAGGGAGTTGACTCAAGAATCAAGCGCTTATTAACAGTGCCTGTGTCATCTACCAGTATCACAGTTCTGTTTAATAGTAAGAACTACTTTTTCTTAAAGGAGAACTAAAGCTCAACTAAAGAAGTAGCTAGAAATGTTGTACATTCATTATGTTTTGGGCTCCTATATCAGCCCAAGGCAACCACAGCCCTTTAACAGTAAAGATCTGTGTCTCCAAAGATGCCCCAGTAGCTCCCCATCTTCTTTTCTGTTGATTCACCGCACATGCTCTGTGCTGCTGTCACTTACTGAGCTTAGGGAATGACTCAAAATATACAGTACACATAGAATAGAAATGTCACAATATAAGGCTGATTAATAATTAATACAGATAATTACTACATGGCAGCACTGAAACCAGTGCAATTAGCATCAGAATTTAATGATCAGTCCTGTAGCATCAGCTTATATTACAGACCAACCTCATTTTCTGCTGGATAATTAGTGACGAGCCCTAAGCTTAGCTTCTCAACAGCTGCTCAGAGCCCACTGAGCATGTGAGTGTCACAGACACTTTCCAAGATGGTGACCCCCTGTGACAAGTTTGAAGTCCTGGATCATTGCTGCTATTGACAAGCTGAAACTTTAGGCTGGTGCAACAAGGTCATAATATAGAATTTTAGTCATATTATTTTTTAGGGTTTAGTTCCCCTTTATGCCCTAACAGAAGTTCCAGATAGACTATATAAGTATACATACATAAGTATCCATTTCTTCTTTTGAAACTGGATTACAGGAATGCAGATGATTTGGTCAAACCCAGGCCCTAGACCAGGGGTCCCCAACCTTTTTCACCCGTGAGCAACATGTAAAAAAAGTTGGGGAGCAACACAAGCATGAAAAAGTCCCTTGAGGTGCCAAATAAGGGTTGTAATTGGTTATTTGGTAGCCCCGATGTGGACTAGCAGTTTACAGGAGGCTCTACTTGGCACAATAACTTTTTTTTATGTAAATAAAACTTGCTTCCAAGCCTGGAATTCAGAAATAACTACCTGCTTTGAAGACACTGAGAGCAACATCCAAGGGGTTGGAGAGCAACATGTTGCTCGCGAGCTACTGGTTGGGGATCACTGCCCTAGACGTAAACAGGATTTATTGCACATTTAGATACTTTGCTATCATCATATAAATACAAGAATGCCGAATTCACTTCAACCCTTAGTAAATCTGCCCCTAAATGTATCCCACAATAATATCTCAAGCTGACTTTGTACTGTACCTTTACAAATTGTTTATTCACACTGGTGGTCATTTAAACACTGGGCAAATTTGCACCTGGGCAGAAACCCATAACAACCAAATGATTGCTTTTAGGGCAAGGCTAGACGTGGTGTTTTTACGCGGCATTTTTGAAAAAGCGCCGCCTGGCGTAAATACACATAAACAGCACTACCACTGAAACAAATGGAAAACGCACTACTGCAATTCACAAAGGGCACTTGCAAGCCGAATCCGCCACAGGATGCCAGTATTGGCGTTTTTCAGCAGAAACGCCAATACGTCAAGAAACTACCAAATCAATAGACTCTATTGGATCTGCACGTTTGAAACCACACTTTGTGTAAATACGTAGCGTATTTTAAATATGGTGTCCAAATTCTCAATGAGAACAATGAGAAGTGCATGTTGGGAAAAGCATGAAAACCGCATGTTGACGGTCGCGTGTGGTTTCAGTGGCATATTTACGCCCGGCGTTTCTTTTTTAAACAATGTTTTTAAACTAAAATAGATTAGCAAACAAGGGTTATATAAGGAATCAGTCAGGATAGATGGGCTTTCTCATAAGAACTTACAATCTAAAGTGTATCTTAAAGCATATTTTACATAATCTATTAGCCCTTATCCGTAGATGTTATTACATAATTAATGAAGTGGATTTAATTTGAGTGGAGGACCTCTTTAAGATGGATAGACTGGGAAGAACAGCTCACTGGTTTCTGATACAAGTTTCTTGAAGTTACACTAGTTGCTTAAATTGTAAATACAAACCTTTATTTGTAGATTGTAATATATTTGCATAAATATACTCAATGAAAAAGTATGAACCATTCAAATAAATAGAAAATTTGAAGCCATGAGCAAAAGTCCTATTTTCATCATAGTGTCAGGCATCCCCCCCATTTTACATATTCCCACCATTGTATTTTGATGAAAATGCTGTCTGTCTAATAGAATGTTGAGTCTCTCAGGGGGTCATGTCATCAAATTAACAGTGTGCATTATTTCATGCTGACTGAATAGTTTGCAAGATAAAAACTTTTTTTGTGATCATTGATGCTAAAATTTGTAAGGAAAGTCCACAACAAGATGCCTTTCTACAGATTTCACATGATGGGCTATAAATAAAGAAGGCATTTTATAGACCTGACATGACCCCCTGAGAGACTCAATTGGAACAGAATAGTACCCCAAGTACTCTGAATAAGGTGGGAATAGGGTATTGGGTAACTGCATGACTTTTAGGGTGGTGGCACACTTGACTACTCGGGGAGCTTAGTTACCCAGCTAAAACCGACTCTTCCTCGGGCGACTTATCTCCCCGCAATGCCTAGAATGTAAATCGCCAGTGGGATGGCACTCGGATCACTTTGTTTTTCCGATATCGCGTGAAGTTGCCTCACGAGGAAACTCGAGCGACTTCCGAAAGCCTGTAATATAACAAAATATTGTAAAGAGATATTTACCTAGGCACTAGGCAACCACATGGTTTAAATTTTGAATGCAATATATCTTATTATACTGTATCTTACCAAAAAAGGAAGGGGCACTAGAAACAAATATAAAACTGATCACAATTTACAGTCCTTATGATTGTCTTTAACTGTCAAAAAGTTAATAGATATCCATAGCTGATAAAAAAAAACAAAAAAAACAACATGTGAAAGGTAGCATTGTATGGTGGTGTGCAGTCTCCCCAAATGTAGCTTGGCTAAAAGGAGAACTAAACCCTAAAAATTAATGCCTAAATATGCCATATTTTATATAATGAACTTATTGCACCAGCCTAAAGTTTTAGTTTCTTAATAACAGCAATGATCCAGAACTTCAAACTTGTCACAGGGGGTCACCATCTTGGAAAGTGTCTGTGACACTCACATGCTCAATGGGCTCTGAGCAGCTGTTGAGAAGCTAAGCTTAGGGGTCGTCACTAATTATCCTGCAGAAAATGAGGTTGGTCTGTAATATAAGCTGATGCTACAGGGCTGATTATTAAATTCTGATGCTAATTGCACTGGTTTCTGTGCTGTCATGTAGTAATTATCTGTATTATTTACTAATCAGCCTTATATTGTGACATTTATATACAGTGAATCAACAGAAGATAAGATGATTGGGGGCTACTGTGGGCATTTTCAGAGACACAGATATTCCCTGCTAAAGGACTGTGGTTGCTTTGAGCTCATACAGAAGCCCAAAACACAATGTAAAACATTTTTAGCCTACATCTTTTGTTAAGCTTTTGTTATCCTTTCACTACCAGTATCTGTAAACAACAAAAAAACAGGAGGAGCGCTTTGCTTAACTCTGTAACTGATTTGTACCACCCTCTAGACGTGATTGGTTGTGATTCTTTTAAATATCTGTGTAAGAATTTTTTTACTTTAGCCTATGATCAAGTGCCTGTAGGTGGCAGGAAACGCATGAGGCTATTAAATATGATTGTTTGAAATTAGTGATGGGGGGAATCTGTCCCATTTTGTTTCATCTAAAAATAAGCGAGACGGCAAAAAAAAAAAAATCGGGAATTGATGCAACACTCACAAAGCGCATTAAAGTGAATGGGCGTCAAAATAATTTTGACGCATGACTATTCGTTACGGGCCGATTTTTTGCCGGCAAATTTTCATGCAGTTTTGCAGGTAGTGAAATGTGGAAATTCACTGCAAATCCATGCCTGCCAAATTTATTCTCCCAACACTACTGAGATCTGAAACAATAAACTAGATTTCTTTTATACCAGATGAACGGCCATTCGTTTTTTCTACACTTGTTGGGATCCATATAAGTGCCAGCCAGCGATCTTCACTGTGATCGGTTTCTTCCCTTTGCTGAAGGTCTGGAGCATGTGCACTCAGACCCGAAATTTTTGGTGGTTAGCTTACACCCTACATCTAACTGGAATTAATTCATATTTGCCTTGCAGACCTTAGTCAAGCTTATGAATTATTATATATCATATAAAGTGGATTTTAAACTAGATATTGGCCCTAAATCATTATAATTGTATTCTTATTTCTCCTTATTTTATCCTCAATTTATACAGTACCAACCTAATCCTCATCATTTTAAAGAGAATATTTCATCATCATCCCTATTCCAATGAATGACACACAATGCAATCTAGGATCAGTTTGTTCAGGAGTCAATCTTTTTATATAAATTTGTGCTCACAATGAAAAAGTTATAATATTTTGCAACTTTACCCAGAGTACATGCATATAACAGGTGGGGGTTCTATTTTACCTCCAGGAACAAATAAATAACAGAAGCTGAAAATCAAAATATAATTTCCTTGTTTTCCTCATGACAACATTTCCAATATACGTGGCAAGTGATTTCAGCAGCAATATAATGTAAAAATTATTAAGACTGAAAACACATTGTGATGTATTTTTTCTGAACGTGGTGCCATTCATCCAAATGTGAATATGTAAACTTGCTCTTATTTCTCTGTAAAAATTTTGAAGAAAGCAGATAAGCATGATATATGCTCATATTTAACTGAAAGCTAGTGCCATGGGGGAAAAAAGTAGCTCTCGGTGCAACTCTTATCCTTATCATTCCATACAAGCAAGTCTTTTAAAGACAATATACAAAACAAAATCCCCACCTTTGTTATTAGCTGTTCCATCCATAATGCATGTTTCCAGAGCTCTGTCATTAATAGAATATGGTAGTGTAGCAGGATGCAGAGTAGTTTAGCTGGTCTGTGTCTAGTAGATAAAGATAAAAGTATTTGACTCTGTTCAATAGCTGTGGGCAATCAAAGGTTGGATAAGCAAAGTGAGTCACAAGAATATCACTGCTTACAGGGAGGCATAATATGATGGCTATAAGCAAACACATATCTACTTAATGCATTTTGGGTGCTCAGCATGTTAAAAAACACCATCTAGTGTTGCTGAGGTACATCCTCGCAGAATTCACCAGTGAGGGGAACTAATGCTAAAGAAAGAATTTGCCTAGAAATGCTACACCTTTTACTTGGAATTTAGATTCTTAAAGGGATACTGTCATGGGAAAAAAAAATTTTTTCAAAATGAATCAGTTAATAGTGCTGCTCCAGCAGAATTCTGCACTGAAATCCATTTCTCAAAAGAGCAAACAGATTTTTTTTATATCCAATTTTGAAATCTGACATGGGGCTAGACATATTGTCAATTTCCCAGCTGCCCCAAGTCATGTGACTTGTGCTCTGATAAACTTCAATCACTCTTTACTGCTGTACTGCAAGTTGGAGTGATATCATTCCCTCCCTTTTCCCCCCAGCAGCCAAACAAAAGAACAATGGGAAGGTAACCAGACAACAGCTCCCTAACACAAGATAACAGCTGCCTGGTAGATCTAAGAACAGCACTCAATAGTAAAAACCCATGTCCCACTGAGACACATTCAGTTACATTGAGAAGGAAAAACAGCAGCCTGCCAGAAAGCATTTCTCTCCTAAAGTGCAGGCACAAGTCACATGACTGGGGGCAGCTGGGAAATTGACAAAATGTCTAGCCCCATGTCAGATTTTAAAATTGAATATAAAAAAAATCTGTTTGCTCTTTTGAGAAATGAATTTCAGTGCAGAATTCTGCTGGAGCAGCACTATTAACTGATTCATTTTGAAAAATTTTTTTTTTCCCATGACAGTATCCCTTTAACTTAATCTAAGCCCAATGCAGTCCTTTAGCCAATACAGTCCTTTAGCATTATATATCACTCCTATAGAATCTGATAGACCATCACTTTGAGTTTTAGTTTTGATGATTTTCAGTGAGCGCTGCTACCTGCTCAAAACTGTCTGTTTTCTGCCAGGTTTATTCCTCTGCCCTGTTTAATTCAGTTTGTCTATTCATCTTTCTCAGACCCTACCCTGCCATCTGGACCAGCTGGTTCAGACGTGTTGGGTGATGGCCACATACTATGCCCAAAGCACACCTTACCCAACAGAAATGGACAGCAACCCTTAGAAATCTTTCATTGTTTAACCTGTGACTGGATGAAAAAAGCCCTGATTGGTTGTTATGGGCTACAGGACATGCATAGTGCCCCTTAAATCCAGGCTGTCCTTGCAGACTCTGTCCTGCCCTTCACCAACCAGTGCTAAACCCACAGATAGCAGAAAGCTTATCATTTGACTATAAATATTAGTATTTTTTATTTTTAAACAAATATATTGGGAAAAAACATTTCTTGCATAAGTTCCAATAACTTTGGGAGGACTTAGCCATATCAATTTCATTACAAGCACAGTGCAACACGCAGTGCAAAATGTTTGGATGCAAATTGATATGTTTTTTCCCATAAAGCAGAAATTTCCCTCGGAACTCCAGCTGCATTGCATGCGCCATTAAATGTGCTATTCATTTGCTTGGCTCATATTTTTTGTGGGAATTGAGAGTTATCACTGTGAGAAGCCTGGAATTATTGCCATGTCCAGGGCGGGCGGTAATTTTAGGGCATCCTAACATCAGAGAGGGCATTTGCGCAAGATTCAGCAGAGCAAACTTCTTATTGGCACTCCATGCAGGTTTTGAGTGCATTTTAGGGCTCATTTCGAACGTAAGTAAAGTATGCAATTGTTTGTATGTTTTTCCTACCAAATGCAGCATTTTTTCAGCAAAAATGGAGGAATTGCTTTGTACACAATACGCAATTGTGTCATTTTAGCCACTTGGCTTTAAAATGATGTCTGTATGTGATGATATCTACAGTGGGAGCCCAAGAATTACAGACAGCTTATAGGTGGACTCCAATGTTCCATTGCAACAATAAGTACTGTATAGAGACGGGCAAATTTCCCGAAAAATTCGCGAAAAAACGTGAAATCGGAAAATTCCCAAAAAATCGTCAAATTCGAACAATTTCACAAAAAATCTAGCAATTCAAATCTTTTCACTTAAATCGAGCAATTCGAACATTTTCACAAAAAACTCAAGCAATTTGAACGTTTTCCCAAAAAATCGAGTAATTCTAAAGTTTTCACGACAAATCGTTTAAATTCGAACGTTTTCACTAAAATCAAGCAATTCGAACATTTTCACCAAAAAGTCGAGCAATTTGAACGTTTTCACGAAAAAATTGAGCACTTTGAACTCTTTCACGAAAAAATTGTGAAATAATAATAATTGAAGCCGGCGAATTTTCACGGGAGATTTGCGAATTTATTTGCCGGTGGCGAAACGTGGAAATTCGCCGCAAATTTGTGCCAGGCAAATTTATTCGCCCATCACTAGTACTGTACACTTGGGCATGATTTGGATCTTTGGAATGTTAGGTCTGGTGCTGAACACGACTATAGAGTAGTGCAAGGAGCATGTTTGAATGCAAGTTCCTTTTAATGACATAAGTGCATACAATAGTTACTGTGTCCATTTTTGCATTTTATGGCTTTATACTAATCAAAGTATTCTAGAGAAAAACAATGTTGTGTTGTTATAGCAACATAACAATGAATACTATTATATCCTCTGCATCACAAAGTAAAGTATACTGGTTAAATTGAGACTAAAGCTATATTTATAAATACCGAATCACCCATAACGGAAATTCATTCAGAAGGAGCCATGTTATAGCACTCTAGACTCCAATGTTTGCAGTTGCCATACAGCATAATAACTAAATGGTAAACCAGGAAACAGCTTTGATATTCCATAGCGAGTAATTCTCTTGTGCCTGTTCTCATAGGAAATTCCATTAGCTCAGTTCAGGGGGTGTCTGAATACTCACTGATGCATAATTAGCTTATACTTCATGCTGCAAAAGACTGAGCCACGAAATAAGTGTGCCTCTAATTTGTATAAAACAAGTGTTTAAAATTAAACTTTTAGAGAAAAAGCAAAACAGCCCACCGAAGCCTGGTAAAAAGCATCTATTGGAAACAGCAAACCATGAGTTTTAGTCAGATTAAAAACTCATCTTCTCCTGATAATACTTGAGTGTACTACTTGGTGTGAATTAAAACACTATGGGCCAACTTCAATTCAATTAAAAAAAGGTTTATCACTAGGGATGTCGCGGACTGTTCGCCGGCGGACTGTTCGCCGGCGAACTTGTTCGCGCGAACATCGACTGTACGCGCTCGCAGAATGTTCGCGAACGTCGCGCGACGTTTGCCATTTTGGGTTCGCCTTAGCTGGCGCTTTTTTTTGCCCTCTCACCCCAGACCAGCAGATACATGGCAGCCAATCAGGAAGCTCTCCCTCCTGGACCACCCCCACACCCCCTGGACCACTCCCCTTCCATATATAAACTGAAGCCCTGCAGCGTTTTTTCATTCTGCCTGTGTGTGCTTGGAAGAGCTAGTGTAGGGAGAGAGCTGTTAGTGATTTGAGGGACAGTTGATAGTAAGCTTGCTGGCTAGTAATCTACTTGATACTGCTCTGTATTGGAGGGACAGAACTCTGCAGGGATTTGAGGGACATTTTAGGTTAGGTAGCTTCGCTGGCTAGTAATCTACCTTCTACTGCAGTGCTCTGTATGTAGCTGCTGTGGGCACTGATCTCTTCTGATCTCATCTGCTGAGCTGACTGCTGTAATAACCCAATAGTCCTTGTAAGGACTGCTTTTATTTTCTTTTTTGTTTTTTTACTTTGCTACTATAAGAGCCCAGTGCTATTAGTCTAGCTGTGTTGGGGAGTGGGACTGGTGTGCTACTGTGCTGCTCCTAGTAGTTCAGCAGCACCAAGCCGAGTAATTTTTTTTTTTAATATACATATATATATTTTTTTATTTTACTTATCTTACTGTTCTTTAATGTGTCCAGTGCTGTTTGCTGTTCTTCATAGTAGTGCACCAATAGTAGTGCACTTGCAGGCATTATTTGGCCAGTGTGTTCTTCAAACAACTGCCATCTAGCTGTGTGAGCTTTTTCACATTCTGTCTAAATATCAATAATAATACCGTCTCCAGAACCACCACCTGAGTGACGTTTTTCAAGCAGCAATAATATATTCCGTATCCACTGCTGTAGTAGTGTATACGTTGACCTTGTAGGCATTGTTTGCCCAGTGTGTTCTTCAAACAACTGCCATCTAGCTGTGTGAGCTTTTTCACATTCTGTCTAAATATCAATAATAATACCGTCTCCAGAACCACCACCTGAGTGACGTTTTTCAAGCAGCAATAATATATTCCGTATCCACTGCTGTAGTAGTGTATACGTTGACCTTGCAGGCATTGTTTCAATTTGTTTGCCCAGTGTGTTCTTCATTTTCAAACAACTGCCACCTAGCTGTGTGAGCTTGTTCACATTCTGTCTAAATATCAATAATAATACCGTCTCCAGAACCACCACCTGAGTGACGTTTTTCAAGCAGCAATAATATATTCCGTATCCACTGCTGTAGTAGTGTATACGTTGACCTTGCAGGCATTGTTTCAATTTGTTTGCCCAGTGTGTTCTTCATTTTCAAACAACTGCCATCTAGCTGTGTGAGCTTTTTCACAATCTGTCTAAATATCAATAATAATACCGTCTCCAGAAACACCACCTGAGTTGTTGTTGTTGTTTTAAAAATAAAGCCAGGCAAAGGCAGGCCGCCACGCAGAGGCACTAGGGGCCGTGCTGCTATGCTATCCTGTGGCCCTAGGAAATTGCCCAGTTTTAAAAAGGCAATGACCCTGAACTCCCAAAATGCTCAAGAGGTAGTTGACTGGCTTACACAGCACACCCCATCCTCTACTGTTTCTAACTTTACCACAACATCCTCATCCTCCACTGCTATGGGCACCCCACGTAACACTTCCTCCACCACCGGCGCCCCTTCTTCACTGGAGTCAGAGGAGTTATTTACACATGAGTTTTTTGAACTGAGTGATGCGCAACCATTATTGGCAGAAGAAGATGAAGGAGATGAGGACGTTACACCAGATTTAATTCTGGCAGAGAACACAACAGAGATGGACATAATGAGTGATGAGGAGGTCCCCGCTGCTGCTTCCTTCTGTGAGCTGTTAGAAGAAATTGATGCATCTGAGGAGAATGATGATGAGGAGATTGATGTTTTGTGGGTGCCCAGTAGAAGAGAGCAAGAGGAGGATAGTTCAGATGGAGCGACGGAGAGTCAGAGAGGCAGGAGGAGAATAAGACTTAGAAGAAGCAGGGAGGACAGCTCGCAGGGAACAGTAGGGCAACAACATGTATCGGCACCTGTGGTCAGCCGGCCAACGCACCCGCCATTGCCGCCAACGCCGCCAACTTCTACTGTTACCGCCAGATTGCCAGCTTCAAAAAGGTCAGCAGTGTGGGATTTTTTTAATGTGTGTGCCTCTGACAAAAGCGTTGTAATTTGCAATGAGTGCAGTCAGAAACTGAGTCTTGGGAAGCTCAACAGCCACATAGGTACAACTTCTATGCGAAGGCACATGAACGGCAAGCACAAAGCACTTTGGGAGCAACACCTCAAAGGCAACAGACAAACTAAAAGCCACCCTCCTTCTGGTCCAGCATCTTACTGCTCTACCTCTGCTGTCCTTGACCCGTCTGAACCACCCTCCACTCCGCCTTCCACCTTGACCACCAGTTCCCATTCCCAGTCATCTGCCCCCAGCCAAGTTTCTGTGAGGGCCATGTTTGAGCGTAAGAAGCCAATGTCTGCGAGTCACCCCCTTGCCCGGCGTCTGACAGCTGGCTTGTCTGCACTCTTAGCCCGCCAGCTTTTACCATACCAGCTGGTGGACTCTGAGGCCTTCCGCAAATTTGTAGCAATTGGGACACCGCAGTGGAAGGTACCCAGCCGCAATTTTTTTTCAAAAAAGGGAATACCACACCTGTACCACCATGTGCAGAGCCAAGTCACCGCATCTCTGTCACTTAGTGTTGGGCCAAAGGTCCATATGACTAATGACGCATGGTCCTCCAAGCATGGTCAGGGCATGTATGTCACCTACACTGCCCACTGGGTGAACTTGGTAATGGCTGGGAAGCAGGGAATGTGTGGCTCAACAACAACAGTGGAGTTGGTGTCACCGCCACGGATTGCACGCGGTTCTGCCACCACCTCTACTCCTCCTTCGCTCTCTACCTCGTCTTCTTCCTCTTCTTCCTCCTCTGCTGCTGGGTCCTCCTCCTCCACACCTGTGCACCCCCAGCTCCCCCTAGGCTATTTGACGTGCCAGGTACGCCGTTGTCATGCTGTCTTGGGGATGACGTGCCTGGAAAGCAGAAACCATACCGGATCTGTACTCCTGTCATCTCTGCAGTCACAGGCCGATCGGTGGCTGACCCCACACAAACTGAAGATCGGAAAAGTGGTGTGTGACAACGGAAGCAATCTGTTGGCAGCACTGAGACTGGGCAATTTAACACATGTGCCCTGCATGGCACATGTTCTGAATTTAATAGTCCAACGTTTTGTCTCGAAGTACCCAGGATTCCAGGACGTTCTCAGGCAGTCCAGGAAGGTGTCGGCCCATTTCAGACGTTCCTACACAGCCATGGCACGCCTTGCTGACATTCAGCAGCGGTACAACATGCCAGTCAGGCGTTTAATTTGCGACAGCCAGACTCGCTGGAATTCAACGCTCCTCATGTTGGAACGTCTGCTGCAACAACAAAGGGCCGTCAATGAATACCTGTTTGAACTGGGTGGTAGGACTGGATCTGCAGAGCTGGGGATTTTTTTCCCACGTTACTGGGTGCTTATGCGCGATGCCTGCAGGCTCATGCGCCCTTTTGAAGAGGTTACAAACATGGTCAGTCGCACCGAAGGCACCATCAGCGACCTAATACCCTTTGCTTTCTTCCTGGAGCGTGCCGTGCGACGAGTGACAGATGAGGCTGTAGACCAGCGTGACGAGGAGCAGGAAGCGCACGATTTCTGGTCGGAATCACCAGAACGAGCCCAGGCACCTGCTGCAACGCAGGGAGAGGTGTCAGAAGTGGTGTCAGAGGAGGAAGGTGGCTTTGTGGAGGAGGAGGAGGACCAACAGGAGCAGGCTTCCCAGGGGGCTTGTGGTGACCTTTTGGGGACCCCTGGTCTTGTACGTGGCTGGGGGGAGGAGACCGTGGATGATGTAGTCCTTGATAACGAGGAAGCGGAGATGGATACCTCTGCATCCAACCTTGTGAGAATGGGGTCTTTCATGCTGTCATGCCTGTTGAAGGACCCCCGTATCAAGAGGCTTAAGAAGGACCTGTACTGGGTCGCAACGCTACTAGACCCTCGGTACAAGCATAAAGTGGCAGAAATGTTACCAACGTACCACAAGTCCGAAAGGATGCTGCATTTACAAACCAGCCTGCAAAACATGTTGTACAATGCTTTTAAGGGTGGTGTCACTTCAGCAACTCATCAACATTCCAGGGGCAGAGGTGCCAGTAATCCTGCCACGAGCGCACCTGCAAGGACAAAGCACTTTGTCCACTCTGTAACGTCAGACATGCAAATGTTTTTCAGTCCAAGGCAGCGCCAGAACCCTTCTGTATCCACCCTCAAAGAACGCCTCGACCGGCAGGTAGCGGACTACCTGGCATTAACTGCAGATATCGACACTCTGAGGAGCGATGAACCCCTGGACTACTGGGTGCACAGGCTTGATCTGTGGCCAGAGCTGTCACAATTTGCCATGAACCTCTTGTCTTGCCCCGCCTCAAGTGTCCTCTCAGAAAGAACCTTCAATGCAGCAGGAGGGATTGTAACTGAGAAGAGAACTCGCCTAGGTCACAAAAGTGTGGATTACCTGACCTTTATTAAAATGAACGAGGCGTGGATCTCGGAGGGTTACTGCACGCCGGAAGACTTGTTCTGACTCCCCATGCAGCTGTCCTTCTCTGCACGCCTCATGACTCCACAAACAGCTGTCCTTTAGCGTCCTCCTCCCTCCGCCACCGTTACAAACTAGGGTGCAAACCCTACTGGTTTCATTTGAATCCAGGTAAATCCTGAGTTTTTCTGGCCTCTGTGCTTCAGTGGCTGCGACAAAATTTTTTTATATTTTCAGCATTTATATGGCATATTTTTTCTGGCCTCTGTGCTGCAGTGGCTGCGACAAAAAAATGAATATTTTCAGCATTTATATGGCATATTTTTTCTGGCCTCTGTGCTTCAGTGGCTGCGACAAAATTTTTTTATATTTTCAGCATTTATATGGCATATTTTTTCTGGCCTCTGTGCTGCAGTGGCTGCGACAAAAAAAATGAATATTTTCAGCATTTATATGGCATATTTTTTCTGGCCTCTGTGCTTCAGTGGCTGCGACAAAAAAAAAATGAATATTTTCAGCATTTCTATGGCATATTTTTTCTGGCCTCTGTGCTTCAGTGGCTGCGACAAAAAAAACATAATTTTTCAGGAAAGTACACATGCCTAATTTTTCAGGGTTCTGCAACAGTGGCAAAATCGCATCTTTTATGGTCACCGCAGGTGATCAATAAAGTAGACCAAAACTGGGCCCACACTGCAGAATCAGTGTTTTTTGGTTCACTTCACTGTACATTGAATTACCTCTGCCTGACCGTGCACGTGCACACAAGCATAGTTACTGCTAAACACACCACTACAGAAATATTGCCACCAACAGGACGAACATCCTGGAGGTGACAAGCTCAACTAGTAATTAACAACTATTATTTGCTCACTTGACGGTATCATTCATGAAAGCTCTTTGCGTTTTTTTGCGTTGCAGTAAGCGCCGCGTTTCGTCTTTGCGTGTGAACAGGCTGTAACCTTTACACGACTTGATTGGCATGTAGACGCCGGACGTTTTAAAGCAGTTTATTACACAGGTTTAGAAATGTAGTGTGATTTCTGCCCTTTACAGCACAAAACGCAGCGCTGTGTCAACAATGTATTTTTCAGATACATTTTTGCCCTTGATCCCCCTCTGGCATGCCACTGTCCAGGTCGTTGCACCCTTTAAACAACTTTAAAATCATTTTTCTGGCCAGAAATGTCTTTTTTAGCTTTTAAAATTCGCCTTCCCATTGAAGTCTATGGGGTTCGCGACGTTCGCGAACCGTTCGCATTTTTGACGCAAGTTCGCGAATATGTTCGCGAACTTTTTTTCCGACGTTCGCTACATCCCTATTTATCACATGAAAAGTCATGGACGAGATGCAATTTGGGATGCAATTCAATTCAAAAAACTTATCTCACAGTTTATCATGTGAAAACTCTATTGCAGTATATGGGAAAAAACTGGAACTGAATTTGGAGAAAAGTTTTTTCTCCTCGAATAGAATCTTGCCCATGACCTTTCACGTGAAAAAACATGTTCTAACTGAATTGAATCAGGCCCTATAAGTAAACTGAAGCATTCCATTTATAAGTGCATGTGCTGGGCACTCTTACTGTGGTGTTTATACAAATGGCCTGTAGATGTCACTGTGCTTTAGACTTATACTATGCATACTTTCTATACAGATTGTGGTGTTAGAGCTGCTTACTGTTGTGTAATGGCTGCATGAACCTGCTAATAAAGCACTGTTATACTCTATTCATCCTCGGCTACCAAAATATAACACTTACTGTATAAGTAGAGCCAAGTTGGCACTACACATGCAATAAAATAGGTTACAGTTATAGACCATGTAAAATGCAGGCCGTTTGTGTCTTTTAAAGTCTTGCATTTATCAGAACAAGGACATAGGAGGAAAAGGAGGAGTTCCTTTTTCAAATAAAACATTGCCCGTGCTAAACAGATAAAACACGCAATAGTCCAATGGTGTGGCATTACAAAGATTAAGCATAGTCATAGCCCTAAAGTCAGGAACAGATCCCATTAGGATGGTGAGGAACAAGCAAAGAGTCAGTAAAGTGAAATATAAGATAATATACCCAGGAACCCACAAACCAGAGACCTACAGTATAATTTGACATTTGAAACCGAGTTACCATGGCATTTAATCTACGCATGCTTGGGGAGGGTGGGTGGTGGCGACTCCTGTAGGGAAAAAAGAAGAACTTACACTCGCACACCCTGGCAGTCCGAAGTCACACGAGTTCCAGGTGCTAGATGTTAGAGGAATTGGACAACCTCAAAAACAGCGTAGATACAAGACACTCCAGCACAACATGGATAATTCTAGCAGGATTTAACCTTGCTCGTTTATTTGCGGATGCAACGTTTCGGGGCGTGACCCCTTTCTCACCCCTTCTCCCTTTCCTGTAGGGAGGTGTGGGGGCACGGAGGGGCTTTCTGGGGCAGATCAATGATCAATAGACCCCTTAGTCTTATCAGTAACACTGGGCATTTCTAACCCAAATGCAGTCCACAATTAGCTTAAATCAGTTCTCTAATTGGTTTCTATTGGTTATCCACTAGGTAAACTTTCCACTTGGTTTATGGTGCAAATCAAAATGTAATTAGCCATATGAAGATTCCAACATTTAAAGGAGAGCTTTTCAAAAATGTAACCATGGGGCAGTTACAGGGGATCCCCTAAATCTGATTTGTTGTAATTGAGGCAGCTGCAATTGATACTACCTATACTACCCTTGTCTTTATGTCAAATCTGTCCATTATGCTTCTCTCTCTCTCTCTATTCGAATTCTGGGCTATTTTTTGTGTACTTTGACTAGGAAATAGTCCAAATTTTATTCGGATTTGAAAAACAGACAATTCGAATATCGAAATGTATCATCTATTGTCTCTTTAAAACCTCAACCATTCTCCATCTAAAACCTGCCGAATTGCTGTTTTAGCCTATGGGGGACTTCAATTGGAGTCAATTGGTGGACTTTGATAATCAAAGTTTTTTTTTTTAAAAGAAACATTTGAATCGAATTAGATCGAAGACGATGTTACTTCGATTTGTAAGATTCGAATCCGAATGAAAACAGCATATTCACTCGAAAAAAAACATAGATTTTTTTAAATAAATTTTGGTTGTTTTTTTTTTAATTTGAATTTTGAAGTTTTTTCTTATTCGAAATCCGACCCTTGATAAATCTGCCCCATAGTATCAAGTAAGTTTAGTAATTTATAAAGACAAGTAGAAATTATGTGATTTTATAAAAACAAACTTATTGTAATTGACATCTAAGTGCACAATTCAGTATACGGATGTCCTACACATACTGTATACAGCTTATCTTTTACCACTTTCTGTTTTAGCTTGTAAACCTTTGGGAATAGGGTTCTAATGCCTAGTCTCCATGGCTTACTCTTTGTATTAATGTTATATATTGGATTTAATACTGTGTAGCTGCTTAATTGTTTAGCTGTGTTAGAGTTGTAATGCCTTGTATTTGTTCTGCTTGCACTCTAGAAAGTGGGAGATGATAACCCTATAGAGAAAAATAATAATAATGTTGTGCTGCAAGAGGACGTGCCTTGTGCTTGATATAACCAATTTGTGGCTCAGGAAGCTATATAGTTGTTAAAAAGGAAATTTGCCATTGTGGGAAGGGATGATTGCTTTCCATCAAACTAGAGAGTCATTTTTTTGGCAATACACCAGTTTGCCATCTGCTCTCCCCAGTAATCTGCATGGATTCTTAAACCAAATAAACTGATCTGTTCCTCTCATAAATAAGCAATATGGGATTTTTTTACTGTTGCTCTTACTATGCCTTTAAACTGTAACTGCTCCTTGTTGAACTGACTGTCGACACCGTGATCCTTTATGAACTCTTCTAGAAGACATAAGAGTACGTCGTTGCTCTATATTCCCATGCATGCCTTGTTGCCAAATCTCACTTGTATATTCCTAGTAGGACATGTTTTATTTGTTTGTAACCATGCTTCAAAGCCTTTGAAAGATGCTTTCCAAATGCTGCAGGGTGACTATTCCAGGTGTATTACTGCATTTAGAGATTTGTGAATGTTTATCGAAACAAAAAAGGCATGAGCATGTAAAACATAAATGGGACAATTTCCGTAATAAAACATAACCATTGCTAGTAGATAAATCTTTCCCGGTGAAAGAAAGAGAAAGTTACAATGCCAGAGGCATATTACACATATCCATTATACTGTGTATGGAATTATTATTGCATCTCGGTAGCTGGGTTGGAACTAGATTAAAACTGGAAATTTAATGACTTTGACAATATTCTAAAATATTTAATTTGCATAAAATGGTCACCTTCAGATTGTCAACATTCATCCTCTATGAGCTCTGAATAAAAATTGCTGCATTGTCTTCCCTGTTGCATAATAAAAGAAACAATTTCAAGTTATGTGACTTTGTTATTAATTTTGGTGCAGTCATTCTACTATATACGCCAGACATGAGTCTGTTGGTAATGTCTGCTATTCCCTGTGGGTCATATCCGCCTACACTACATTTCTTTTCAAATGACTTTAAGCAATTTACATCATAACATTTAGCAATGATTAGAAGGATTAGAGTGCTTGTAGGCATACTTTGTTTTGCCAAATAGTTATGTTGTTCTATATATATATATATATATATTTCGTTTTTTAACTCTTCTAAGTTTTTTTTATTGATATTAAAGATCTTGTAATTTTATTTTCCAGGTATGAAAGCAATAATAATGTGATGTCTATATTACCCATGAATCTGTCATTAATTGCTAAGAAATCAGTAGGAGTGGGTGCACAATGCACTATGGATATTATTTTTACTGAATTACACCATTCCCTTAGTTATTGAAGAAACAATTACAGTCATGAAAGTCATTTTATAACTTTTTGAGGCTTACTTATGATGGTAGCACTGTGAAAGTGTTTGTATCAGAAAAGAAAAGCAATAGGTGGGAATGGGAAACTAGAATGTAAGGGCTAAGGGAAAAGGAGAAAGCCATAGAGAAAGAAAATTGACTTGATTAAAGGTGGCCATAGACGCACAGATAATATCATACAAAACATATTTTCGTACAATATTCGGAGCGTGTATGGTGGGAAAAGAGCCGACTTGGATATCGATCATCTCGTCGATCGGGCTGGATGGAAAATTTCGATTGCGTGCCTTTGAAGGTACCCAAACATCGCCCAACAATAGTTGAATAGTCAAATACAGGTAGAATTCTATTGTTTCTATGGGGCAAATTTACTAAAGGGCGAAGTGACTTATGCTGGTGAAAATTTGCCACCGTCACGTCATTTCGGAACTTTGACAATTTACTAACAGACACTGATGTAACTTCGCTAGCGAAGGAGATAGACTATAGCGGTACTTCACTCCCTAACTCCAGGCAAATTTGCGCTCTGGCGAATGGACGTAACTACGTAAATTCACTAAGATGCAGATTTTACTGAACATTACCTCTTGCGCCAGACTTGCCTTTGCCACCTCAGGCCAGGCAAAGTGCAATAGAGTAGATAGGAGTTCCTAAAAAAATAGTTGAACATTTTTCTAAGTCCTAAAAAACGTTGTCTTATTTTCCTTTTTTTCAGGGTGATAGGCAAAAGAGGGCCTCCTAATTCCAAATGTGCCGCTTCTAGAACCATCTCCCAGGCTTCTCATAAATGGATTACTGAAAAGTCCCACAAATGGTGAAACTAGTATTTAGGGATTTAACACCTGGTTGTGATTTATGGTGAGTGAGCTTTAGTCTATATAGTTCTATCAATGTACATTAAGCGATGATCATGCTATTTTACATATGATGAGATAATCTCAATCCTCCTCAATCCCAATATGCTGCTAATAATAATTATAATTAAAAAACAGCCCAATAGCTTAAACAATGATCACAGTAAGTATGAGCCTAGACGATAACACAGTAGAGAACATCAAGAGCTTGCATTTGCGGTGTGGCCCATGTTACTATATAAGACTTCATGTGCTGTTCAGAAAAAAAATATCACATTGACATCACCATAAATAATGAATACATCTAATGATGACAGCAGTCATTCTGAATATTTGCATTAATAGTGGCAATTAGCCAATGTGGCATATGGACTTTAAAAGGCAACCGTAGCAAGGCCTTTATTCCATTAGCTGGATTTGTAGGGCACTAATATGAATGGCAGTGATAGCCAACCCATTTTGATAACATTTTGGTAGTATATATAAATGACATAGAAGATGAAAAGTGTATTGAGACACCAGAAAAGTAGATTTTGCTTCACTGCATCATTGCACATTTCTTTTATGTTTTGTGCAAACACTGCCTAAAGAAAAGATGAACCAAGCATTAGTGTGGCAGTATAGAGTTTAGGTTTAAAAGCTGGGATTTTAGAGCAAGAGAAAAGGAATAAAGAACTAAAAACTGTGAAGAGAACAAAAACATGTAGAGTATAAAGAAAGGGAGAGTAACAAAAATGTGAATGAAGAGAGCAATATGGGTTAACAATATCCAAAGTGCACAGCATTTGCAACCTAGAAAGGAAAGAAAATGGCTGCACATTACTCTAAATTCACTACCACCTGGAGTTAGGTACATGGCTTCTGTGTGTTAGCCCTCAATTTGCGTGAGATTCTTAATCTATCTTTCAGCAAGACTTTTATCCAGAAAATATGTTCAAAGCCAATATTCCCTTATTGAATCTGTAGACTTCTATGTGACACTGTATCAAATGCTTTAGCAAAATCTAAGCAGATCACATCCACTGCCACCCAGTATAGTGGTTTTTGCTCACCTCCTCATAGATGGCAATCAAATTTGCCTGACAGGATCTATGGCTATGGCTAGCACAAATGTATAGCATTGTGATTTGAAATGTGTTCTTAGATCTTATGCCTACTTACCCCTCACAAAAACATCTACCACAGATATCAAACTAACAAGCTTATGTTTTTCAGACTGAAAACTGGATCCCTTTTGATTTACCAGTCACTCTGCACCATGCCAGACATTGAGGAATCCTAATAGGTTTGTATTGCAGCTTGCCTTTAAGTGCACAAAGAGTAAAATGGGCCAGTTAATTCCGATCAGTTTCAGCCCTTGGTTGTTACCTTCTTTTTTGTTACTTTGTTTCCTAGGTGGGCTTAAAAACACAAATGCTCTTTCATACTTTGACTTTATAAGAGTAAATATTGCCATATTCCCAAACATTGTAGATTAGCATTAAGAATAAAATCCACTCCAAGCTCCTCTTCTTGCTCCTAATAAAATCTTCCTTCTACTTTGTTTCTAAGTTCATCTGGTCAACTTGTGAACATATTGATGACAGTGGGAAAACATTGGTACAGTCAAAAAGATTCACTTTCAATTATATATTACCAGCAGGAGAACGAAAACGAGCGAAAAACGAATCCTCATTATAGTAATATAATCAATAGCTTGTTAGTAGAAAATGCTTACTGGTATTTTTCATGTAACTAATAATTAATAATTTGGAGTGAAATAACCCTTTTTCTTTAAGAGTGTTAATTAAAAATTGTGTTAATAAGAAATAGTGCTCTATTAAGACAGCATAGGAAAAATGAACTAACCAATATAATTATTAATTTTAATCATTTAAAAAAAACGAGGCCATCTCAATGTTACTTGTAAACCTTTTGTTTTGAAAGTGACCTTGACACAACGATGGATGAAGTAGCCAGGTGTCTTTTACAAACAGCCAGTAGAAATATACTTACCCAAAGTCAATTTTGCATTAAAGCTGGTCATAGACAGATATAGTCATACGAAATGAAGATTTGTCTGTTTTCATTCGTCTGTACCATGGCGATCAGTCGTTTAGTCGATCAGACAGGTTAGAAGCTTTCTGTCGGCTAACGATAATATCTCTGCATGTATTGCTTATCTGATGATATCACTGGATGACTGTCACTACTACAGGTATGATACCCATTAAACAGAAACTCATAATCCAGAGAGCTACGAATTACAGAAAAGCCATCTCCCATAGACTAAATTTTATCCAAATAAGCCAACCTTTTTCTCTGTAATAATAAAACAGTACCTTGTACTTGATCCCAACTAAGATATAATTAATCCTTATTGGAAGCAAAACCAGCCTATTGGGTTTATTTAATAAATAATAATTCAGGATTCAGGATAACAGGCCCCATACCTGTATTTGTCAGACATAATTTTCGTATGATTACTGTCTGACAATTATTGGCCAGAACATAATCTAATTTGATACTTTTAGTACCTTATTTAATCTGAATTAAATTTATTTAATCTAAATTTAAATAAAAAAAAATCACAAATTTGAATCTTGATAAATGAGCCTCCTATATTAATTCTACAATAGGACTAGGTGCAGAAAAGTACAAAGCACAGAACAAAAGCAAAACTGGATTCAATGACTTGATTCAAGATCAATAACTTGTTGGGAGGAAAGGAAAAGATAGATAGAATATGTGGCAGAAAGGCAACAGAAGTTCCTGGTAAAATCTAGAACCGAGAAAACATTTGGCTCTACAAAAACAATAAATGGAGACACGAATAAGAATATACTAGAGAATGAAATAAAGGTGGGGGAAGCCTGTAATAGCTGGTGATACTTTTGGTCAGTCACTACTGATTCTATCACTCATCATCTCTTCTTATTGTGAATGTAGTTGTTACATCAAGGTTATTATTGTTTTTACTTTCTATACCATCATAAATAATTGGATGAGTTTAATTAATACTCCCTCTTCCTTATATACTTGTGATATATTTTTTCTTGCCCAACGTACAGTAGGTCTTTTCTAGATAGTTCCTGGGTGCGATTCTTGGTTGATTTACTGCTCCTTGACCCTTTGCCTGTCTTTGACCACTCCTGTCTGCAACCTGAATGACCATTGTATGTTTATGACTACCCTTCTGGACTCGAATTCTGTATTGTTATAACCATGGCATGTTTCATTGCTACACTTTCCCCATTCCTCCTGTCATTCCCTCACATTGGTTCCCTCACTTTAAGGCCTGGCAGCATCCGAGAAGCCGACGGCTCTTCCCAACGTGAAAGGCGGTTGTTATATGCAGAAGCATGAGCCATAACTGGAACAAGCCTTATATTTGTGGAAAGAAAATAATTCTAAACTTTTACATATTTTAGTTATTTTATCCACATTTATTCACTATTACTATCCCTGTACTTTTTCCAAAATGGTGTGTTTCAATCCAAAACTGTTTTGTTAGCATTGTGCTGTGTTTTCATTGGCTTTTGAAACTGAGGTATTATACAAAGTCAGGAATTCATTTTTGCTGTAGTTATTCAAAATCCTATGGGGTATATTTATCAAGAAGTGAAGTTAGAGATTGCCACAGTCTTCTAGATGGACTAGAATGAAGAGATGGACTATGAATGGAGAGTGGCGGATTTTCACTCAAGAGTAGGGATGTAGCGAACGTCGGAAAAAAAGTTCGCGAACATATTCGCGAACTTGCGCAAAAATGCGAGCGGTTCGCGAACGGTTCGCGAACCCCATAGACTTCAATGGGAAGGCGAACTTTAACATCTAGAAAAGACATTTCTGGCCAGAAAAATGATTTTAAAGTTGTTTAAAGGGTGCAACGACCTGGACAGTGGCATGCCAGAGGGGGATCAAGGGCAAAAATGTATCTGAAAAATCTGCCTGTGTGTGCTTGGAAGAGATAGTGTAGGGGGAGAGCTGTTAGTGATTTCAGGGACAGATGATAGTAAGTTTGCTGGCTAGTAATCTGCTTGATACTGCTCTGTATTGGAGGGACAGAAGTCTGCAGGGATTTGAGGGACATTTTAGCTTAGGTAGCTTTGCTGGCTAGTAATCTACTGTTCTCTTTAAACAACTGCCATACGTTGACCTTGTAGGCATTGTTTGCCCAGTTTTTTTGGACGCAGCCACTGAAGCACAGTTGCCAGAAAAAATATGCCATATAAATGCTGAAAATAGTAATTTTTCGCCATACGTTGACCTTGTAGACATTGTTTGCCCAGTTTTTTTGGTTGCAGCCACTGAAGCACAGTTGCCAGAAAAAATATGCCATATAAATGCTGAAAATAGTCATTTTTTGCCATACGTTGACCTTGTAGGCATTGTTTGCCCAGTTTTTTTGGTCGCAGCCACTGAAGCACAGTTGCCAGAAAAAATATGCCATATAAATGCTGAAAATAGTAATTTTTTGCCATATACGTTGAGTCAACGTATGGCAAAAAATGACTATTTTCAGCATTTATATGGCATATTTTTTCTGGCCTCTGTGCTTCAGTGGCTGCGGCCAAAAAAACTGGGCAAACAATGCCTACAAGGTCAACGTCGTTGACCTTGTAGGCATTGTTTGCCCAGTTTTTTTGGCCGCAGCCACTGAAGCACAGAGGCCAGAAAAAATATGCCATATAAATGCTGAAAATAGTCATTTTTTTGGTCGCAGCCACTGAAGCACAGTTGCCAGAAAAATTATGCCATATAAATGCTGAAAATATGCATTTTTTTGGTTGCAGCCACTGAAGCACAGAGGCCAGAAAAATTATGCCATATAAATGCTGAAAATATAAATTTTTTTGGTTGCAGCCACTGAAGCACAGAGGCCAGAAAAATTATGCCATATAAATGCTGAAAATATGCATTTTTTTGGTCGCAGCCACTGAAGCACAGTTGCCAGAAAAATTATGCCATATAAATGCTGAAAATATAAATTTTTTTGGTTGCAGCCACTGAAGCACAGAGGCCAGAAAAATTATGCCATATAAATGCTGAAAATATGCATTTTTTTGGTTGCAGCCACTGAAGCACAGAGGCCAGAAAAATTATGCCATATAAATGCAGAAAATATGCATTTTTTTGGACGCAGCCACTGAAGCACAGTTGCCAGAAAAAATATGCCATATAAATGCTGAAAATAGTCATTTTTTGCCATACGTTGACCTTGTAGACATTGTTTGCCCAGTTTTTTTGGTTGCAGCCACTGAAGCACAGAGGCCAGAAAAAATTAAACCAGTAGGGTTTGCACCCTAGTTTGTAACGGTGGCGGAGGGAGGAGGAGGACGCTAAAGGACAGCTGTGTGTGGAGTCATGAGGCTTGAAGAGAAGGACAGCTGCATAGAAGTCAGAACAAGTCTTCCGGCGTGCAGTAACCCTCCGAGATCCACCCCTCATTCATTTTAATAAAGGTCAGGTAATCGACACTTTTGTGACCTAGGCGAGTTCTCTTCTCAGTTACAATCCCTCCTGCTGCACTGAAGGTCCTTTCTGAGAGCACACTTGAGGCTGGGCAAGACAAGAGGTTCATGGCAAATTGTGACAGCTCTGGCCACAGATCAAGCCTGCACACCCAGTAGTCCAGGGGTTCATCGCTCCTCAGAGTGTCGATATCTGCAGTTAATGCCAGGTAGTCCGCTACCTGCCGGTCGAGGCGTTCTTTGAGGGTGGATCCAGAAGGGTTGTGGCGCTGCCTTGGACAGAAAAACATTTGCATGTCTGACGTTACAGACTGGCCAAAGGGCTTTGTCCTTGCAGGTGCGCTCGTGGCAGGATTACTGGCACCTCTGCCCCTGGAATGTTGATGAGTTCCTGAAGTGACATCACCCTTAAAAGCATTGTACAACATGTTTTGCAGGCTGGTTTGTAAATGCCGCATCTTTTCGGACTTGTGGTATGTTGGTAACATTTCTGACACTTTATGCTTGTACCGAGGGTCTAGTAGCGTTGCGACCCAGTACAGGTCCTTCTCCTTAAGCCTCTTGATACGGGGGTCCTTCAACAGGCATGACAGCATGAAAGACCCCATTCTCACAAGGTTGGATGCAGAGCTATCCATCTCCGCTTCCTCATTATCAAGGACTGCATCATCCACGGTCTCCTCCCCCCAGCCACGTACAAGACCAGGGGTCCCCAAAAGGTCACCACTAGCCCCCTGGGAAGCCTGCTCCTGTTGGTCCTCCTCCTCCTCCTCCACAAAGCCACCTTCCTCCTCTGACTCCACTTCTGGCACCTCTCCCTGCGTTGCAGCAGGTGCCTGGGTTCGTTCTGGTGATTCCGACCAGAAATCGTGCGCTTCCAGCTCCTCGTCACGCTGGTCTACAGCCTCATCTGTCACTCGTCGCACGGCACGCTCCAGGAATAAAGCGAAGGGTATTAGGTCGCTGATGGTGCCTTCGGTGCGACTGACCATATTTGTCACCTCTTCAAAAGGTCGCATGAGCCTGCAGGCATCGCGCATAAGCACCCAGTAACGGGGGAAAAAAATCCCCAGCTGTGCAGATCCAGTCCTACCACCCAGTTCAAAAAGGTACTCGTTGACGGCCCTTTGTTGTTGCAGCAGACGTTCCAACATAAGGAGCGTTGAATTCCAGCGAGTCTGGCTGTCAGAAATCAAACGCCTGACTGGCATGTTGTAGCGCTGCTGAATGTCAGCAAGGCGTGCCATGGCTGTGTAGGAACGTCTGAAATGGGCCGACACCTTTCTGGACTGGGTGAGAACGTCCTGGAATCCTGGGTACTTGGAGACAAAACGTTGGACTATTAAATTTAACACATGTGCCATGCAGGGCACATGTGTTAAATTGCCTAGTCTCAACGCTGCCAACAGATTGCTTCCATTGTCACACACCACTTTTCCGATCTGCAGTTGGTGTGGGGTCAGCCACCGATCGGCCTGTGACTGCAGAGATGACAGGAGTACAGATCCGGTATGGTTTTTGCTTTCCAGGCACGTCATCCCCAAGACAGCGTGACAACGGCGTACCTGGCACGTCGAATAGCCTAGGGGGAGCTGGGGGTGCACAGGTGTGGAGGAGGAGAAGGAGGACCCAGCAGCAGAGTAAGAAGAAGAAGAAGACGAGGTAGAGAGCGATGGAGGAGTAGAGGTGGTGGCAGAACCGCGTGCAATCCGTGGCGGTGACACCAACTCCACTGTTGTTGTTGAGCTACCCATTCCCTGCTTCCCAGCCATTACCAAGTTCACCCAGTGGGCAGTGTAGGTGACATACCTGCCCTGACCATGCTTGGAGGACCATGCGTCAGTAGTCATATGGACCTTTGGCCCAACACTAAGTGACAGAGATGCGGTAACTTGGCTCTGCACATGTTGGTACAGGTGTGGTATTCCCTTTTTAGAAAAAAAATTGCGGCTGGGTACCTTCCACTGCGGTGTCCCAATTGCTACAAATTTGCGGAAGGCCTCAGAGTCCACCAGCTGGTATGGTAAAAGCTGGCGGGCTAAGAGTGCAGACAAGCCAGCTGTCAGACGCCGGGCAAGGGGGTGACAGTCAGACATTGGCTTCTTACGCTCAAACATGGCCTTCACAGAAACTTGGCTGGTGGCAGATGACTGGGAATGGGAACAGGTGGTCAAGGTGGAAGGCGGAGTGGAGGGTGGTTCAGACGGGTCAAGGAGAGCAGAGGTAGAGCAGTAAGATGCTGGACCAGAAGGAGTGTGGCTTTTAGTTTGCCTGTTGCCTTTGAGGTGTTGCTCCCAAAGTGCTTTGTGCTTGCCGCTCATGTGCCTTCGCATAGAAGTTGTACCTATGTGGCTGTTGGGCTTACCAAGGCTCAGTTTCTGACTGCACTCATTGCAAATTACAATGCTTTTGTCAGAGGCACACACATTAAAAAAATCCCACACTGCTGACTTTTTGGAAGTGTGCGATCTGGCGGTAACAGTAGAAGTTGGCGGCATTGGCGGCAATGGCGGGTGCGTTGGCCGGCTGAACACAGGTGCCGATACATGTTGTTGCCCTACTGATCCCTGCAGGCTGTCCTCCCTGCTTCTTCTAAGTCTTATTCTCCTACTGCCTCTCTGACTCTCCGTCTCTCCATCTGAACTACCCTCCTCTTGCTCTCTTCTACTAGGCACCCACAAAACATCAATCTCCTCATCATCATTCTCCTCAGATGCATCAATTTCTTCTGACACATCACAGAAGGAAGCAGCAGCGGGGACCTCCTCCTCATCACTCATTATGTCCATCTCTGTCGTGTTCTCTGCCAGAATTAAATCTGGTGTAAGGTCCTCATCTCCTTCATCTTCTTCTGGCAATAATGGTTGCGCATTACTCAGTTCAAGAAACTCATGGGAAAATAACTCCTCTGACCCCAGTGAAGAAGGGGCACCGGTGGTGGAGGAAGTGTTACGTGGGGTGGCCATAGCAGTGGAGGATGAGGAGGATGTTGTGGTAAAGTTAGAAACGGTAGAGGATGGGGTGTGCTGTGTAAGCCAGTCAACTACCTCTTCAGCATTTTGGGAGTTCAGGGTCATTGGCTTTTTAAAACTGGGCAATTTGCTAGGGCCACAGGATTGCATAGCAGCACGGCCCCTAGCACGGCCTCTGCGTGGCGGCCTGCCTTTGCCTGGCATTATTTTTTAAAAAACAACAACAACAACAACAAAAACTCAGTTGGTTTTTCTGGAAACGATAATACACACAGCTAGATGGCGGGTTGAAGAAAACAGTGTGCAAATAATGCCTACAAGGTCAACGTATACACTACTACAGCGGTGGATACGGATTACGTAAAATATATGAATGCTGCTTGAAAAAAAGTAACTCAAGTGGTTTTTCTAGAGACGATAATATTATCAATATTTAGACAAAATGTGAACAAGGTCACACAGCTAGATGGCGGGTTGAAGAAAACAGTGTGCAAATAATGCCTACAAGGTCAACGTATACACTACTACAGCGGTGGATACGGATTACGTAAAATATATGAATGCTGCTTGAAAAAAGTCACTCCGGTGTTTTTTCTGGAGACGGTAATATTATGGATATTTAGACAGAATGTGAACAAGGTCACACAGCTAGATGGCGGGTTGAAGAAAACAGTGTGCAAATAATGCCTACAAGGTCAACGTATACACTACTACAGCGGTGGATACGGATTACGTAAAATATATTATGGCTGCTTGAAAAAAGTCACTCCGGTGTTTTTTCTGGAGACGGTAATATTATGGATATTTAGACAGAATGTGAACAAGGTCACACAGCTAGATGGCGGGTTGAAGAAAACAGTGTGCAAATAATGCCTACAAGGTCAACGTATACACTACTACAGCGGTGGATACGGATTACGTAAAATATATGAATGCTGCTTGAAAAAAGTCACTCCGGTGTTTTTTCTGGAGACGGTAATATTATGGATATTTAGACAGAATGTGAACAAGGTCACACAGCTAGATGGCGGGTTGAAGAAAACAGTGTGCAAATAATGCCTACAGGGCAAATAATGCCTAAAAGGTCAACTTATACACTACTACAGCGGTAGTAAAATAAAAAAAAGTAAAATAAAAAAAAAATGAATATTAAAAAAAAAAAATTAAAGTTGGTGCTGCTGAACTACTAGGAGCAGCAGATTAGCACACCAGTCCCACTCCCCAACACTGCTAGACTAATAGCACTGGGCTCTTATAGTAGTAGTAGTAGTAGTAGTAAAACAACAAAAAAATAAATAAAAGCAGTCCTTACAAGGACTACTGTTATTGCAGCAGTCAGCAGATGAGATCAGAAGCAGGACAGCTGCCCACTGCAGCTACATACAGAGCACTGCAGTAGAAGGTAGATTACTAGCCAGCAAAGCTACCTAAGCTTAAATGTCCCTCAAACCCCTGCAGACTTCTGTCCCTCCAATAACAGAGCAGTATCAAAACGATTACTAGCCAGCAAACTTTCAACTGTCCCTGAAATCACTAACAGGCAGCAGCTCTCTCCCTACACTATCTCTTCAGCACACACAGGCAGAGTGAAAAAACGCTGCAGGGCTTCGGTTTTTATAGGGAAGGGGAGTGGTCCAGGGGAGAGCTTCCTGATTGGCTGCCATGTACCTGCTGGTCTGGGGTGAGAGGGCAAAAAAAAGCGCCAACAATGGCGAACCCAAAATGGCGAACGTTGCGCGACGTTCGCGAACTTCCGGCGAGCGCGAACACCCGATGTTCGCGCGAACAAGTTCGCCGGCGAACAGTTCGCGACATCTCTACTCAAGAGGACTGTGGCGATCTCTAACTTCACTTTTTGATAAATATACCTTTATTGCTTCATAAATTTAAACCACTTTTTGAAAAACAAAAGCTTTATTTATTGGAGCTTTTATATTATACAAGTATTTCAATAACCTTTCCTCAGCATTTCTTAAAGGATTTTCTTGTACTTTTAAGGGATTTTATGTTAGCAATCATAAGTATTTTCCTAGTTGGATATTAATAAAGATTTCGAATGACAGCTGTGACACATTGAAATTTCATTATGTTTCCTAAAAGTACTGTATAAATATTGGCTGGTTCTGATTTTCATGTACCCAATGACAAAGGGCACTTACCTGCTGGCATTCAGGAAAACCTGAGAACTTCTGAATACGTGGAAGAGACTAGGAAAATGGAATTTTACAGCACTAAGGGATAAACTTCTAAGGATCTTACTACAGAATAAAAAACATAAGGGGGAACGTAATTAAAATCACAAGCGTTGCTAAAAATGATGTTTTGTGAATTTTTAGCTCTGCTCACAATGTGAAATCATTCTCTAGCAGTGCCACATTGCACCCCCCCCTGCATGCAAACAAGGAAGCGCAGGCGTGTGTCAGAGCATTCTGACATCACAGAGCGGCACCAACTTATCAGTGACGGACTAAGGGGTAGGCTGCATATGGGGTATGTGCCTGGTGCCCCCCAAGCTTTGTGCCCTAGCCACATGCCGCTTCTGCCTACCCCTAGTTCCAGCCCTGTTCTCTGTTGAATATTATATCACCCACTACGCTAAGCAAAGATTAGCATTAACGCTTGCTCTGGAGTTGTGTTAATTTGTTGTAACAAATGCTTTGCTATTGTTAATTTTTATTATATACACGTGATGGCCTTTCTGTCTTACTAATGATATTCAGGGTGACTGCCTTAACTAACACAATCTCGAAAGTACTGTATCAGTTCCTCAATTTACTCTGGATGCATGCACAGTCCAGTTACTTGCATAATGCCCTTCTTAACCCAGGCACCAGCTACCATCTCCAAGCTGCCTTTCCTTGGTAAAGGTAATTGCTCCAACAAAGCAGGCACACAAGACATTTCCACTCTCAGGGGCCACAAACTTGTAGTTGTGACAGAATCCTCCTCTTAGTGGTATGCTCATTGGGGGCTCAAAAGCACACTGGAGTCACAAGCAGCTCTGCAGCACATACACTGTACACCAGGGATCCCCAACCTTTAGAAACCGTGAGCAACATTCAGAAGTAAAAATGTTCCTGGGTGCCAAATAAGGGCTGTGATTGGCCATTTAGTAGCCCTTATGTGGAATGTTAACCTACATTGAGGCTCTGTTTGGCAGTGCACCTGGTTTTTATACAACGAAAACTTGCCTCCAAGCCTGGAATTAGAAAAAAAGCACCTGCTTAGAGGCCACTGAAGTGGAGGTTGGAGAGAGGTTGGAGAGCAACATGTTGCTCACCAGCTACAGGGTGGGGATCACTGCTCTACACAGTAACACCAATCTCCTCCTGGATGTCTGGTGGGATTTCTCTGTGAAATAGGAACCAGGCCTCACCTACAGCCGATGCAGCTTTCTTCCTCCTTTCTACACAGTTTGTCTCTTTGGGAGTGGCAGCAGGCAGCAGTAGCTGCTGGTGGCCTACACTGAAGGTTTGGCACCAAAGCCAAATCAGGTAATCAGATCACTCCACTGGTGTGAAACCATCTCAATGATTTCACATTCAGGGAAATCTAAAGCACAAGAGCTGGATGGCCCAAATGGAATGCAGGCAGACATCAGAGAAAAGGCAAATGATCCCTTATGTAAACTATGAGTGAAATGTGGAAGAAATTACCGAGATGTATTTATACAGTATGAAAACCCTGTAGAGGCATTTCCCAAAGAAGTAGGTTTGTGTGTGTGTGTGTCTGCACTCCTTTTCTGATGATAAGAGCATGAGGTAGCAGCCTAGGTATCATATCAGATGCTGGGGTTAGAAGTGTTAGAGTGCCTTTATGGTAAAGATAATGTCAGATGACTCCTTCTCTGTAGCATAAAAGATTTATGTGGAGCTAGGTTCTATCTGTTGGTCTTCCCATAGCAAGGATGATAATTTAATGAGCATGGAGAAGTGTAGACCCCAGAACAGTTGAAACCTGGGGGAAGCATTCCATAAGTATTATAGTCAAAGTCAGCCAAAGGGTAAATTGTGTCCTATGTAAAATTGTATAGTGGGTACCCTTCAGTGTTTGGCTCTTCCTTACATTAGCCATGCCTTTATCAATTCACTTGTGGAAATCTTTTTCAATCATTTTCATTATGTGTTTTTTGACCAGATGATGCATATTAATATCTGTGTACCATTGAAATCAGACACTTAGTAGATTGGGTGGGTTTCAAAATGTCATCTGCCAGTGTTTCAAGTCTATTGCTGTAGGACTGTTACCCCATTGCTATGCCATTTTATGATATTTTTACGTGGTTCCGGTTTTCTTATAGTTATTGTACAGTCAACAAATCCTCAGACACTTGAAATTATTAAAATAGATTCATTTTAGAAGGCAAACAAGATTGTGCTTATTCTGTTCATATATTTTCACTATGTTCCCACATACATACATTTTAAAAAATTCAGTTCAGGAGTTGACAGTTTTTATGAAACAGTTTCTTATTATTTAAACAAAACTGTGCTGTTTACTTTTCCAAATAGAGGCCTATTAGTTACCATGCAGGATCAGACTGGTCATTATCTTTTTGATGAAATTAAAGGTCACTCTGCAACCTTAGCAAATATTTAGTGTCTACAAAAAAAAGAAAATATTACACCATCTTGTAAAGAATGGACTATTTCAAAGCTGTTAAATCATAAAGAAAATGACCGGACTGGTTTCTTTTTTTTTTTTTAATAGATTTATTGCAATACAATTATTTTAGAGGGCCAGCATTGTTTATAATATAAACTGTATTTTACCAAATCCAGACATTATCATGAATTACATGCATGGTGATACAGTTCCTGGCCATAGCAATACCCAGGTTTGTAAAAAAATAATATATTATTGACACACAGGTAAGTTGTACAGACTTTTGTGCATTTAGTGATTCCGTTTCATTAACTTATAGGCTATTTATAGGATATTAAACCTGATTATGCTAAGGGGCCTATTTATTATGTTGTGTAAAATGAAAGTCGTCAGAAAAACTGTGTATGTAAAATGGGGAATTTATCATGGTGTATTTTACACCATGCGCATGCCAGATTTGTCACTGTTATTTTACACTGCTTTAAACCTTTGTAAGTAAGTTCCAGTAAAACATTTTTGCACCACATAATAAATATACCCCTAAGTACAACTGAAGAACAAAATGCATAAAATGAATAATGCTGCATACCTTACCTATGTGCCGACAAAATATTTATTTTTTTATATTACACATGACTTATTGGGAGCTGGTTCATTTTCTTTTGTTTCTGGTTATTACCATTGTTGATGGTTTATAAATGACCTCCCCACTCTATATAAATAAATCAATACACAAAGGTTTGTGACAAAATAATTGGGGTAATTCTCATATGCCCACAACTTTCTGTGGAGTCATTTATAAACCACTGTGTATTTTTCTACCTCGTAAATGGGGAAGCAACTCCAACAACTTATTTACGTTTATACAACTAACCTCTGCAAACCTCATTTTATGTTAAAAACCTGCACTGAGGGTAAAAACCATGGCAATTATGTATGAAATTTTACTTTGTACATCAGTGCGGTCGGTTAATGATCCCTCTATCCTTGTGCTCAGCTCTCCCATCTACTATTGTCCAATGTCTTTATTTCCTTCTGCCTTCTGATTATTGGAAATGCATGTTTACAACTGCAAGGCCCAACAACACCCTCAAAACTCCATCGTGGCTTTCCCCACAACAAAACTACACTTACCAAAGTAACCAATGCTAATGTAAATAATATCAGCACAATATGGCACCCCACTTCAATGGTCAAGCAAGCATTCTTTATGATGTAAAATCTGTACTGACAATTAGCGGACACATCATAATGGTCCTCATGGAGTCACTCTTTAACTCGGGTTGTAAGTTCCATAGGTATAACACATTTGATTAAATATTGGTTTATGTCATTTTTAATAATGAACAATGTGTTTGCAAAGAAATAACATCATATATGGAAGTCCAGCATACCTACAATAGCAGTGATGATCTATCAAGGCTTATTTAATAATAGACAGATATGAACTTGGACAGTGGCTCATGGCAACCAATTAAATTATTGTTTTCAAATTTATTTTTTCAGCTGGGAGTACTTAGTTGCTCGTGACTTGCTTGTGACTACTACCCAGATTGTTATTTTCCCAGTATTGGTAATACATAAAGTATCTGCAAGAAAATCATCACACCATCTTGTGTATCCTTTATCAAGGGTAATACATACAGTATATCTGCATTAACCCATCATATCAGCTTCTTTCTGATATAATTTGAACACTAATTAAAATACTGTTGAAGGATATTGGCATGGTACAGTAAATGCCTGCTTGAAACCATATTAAAGTCACCAGATACACTTGCTTGTGCATACAAGGGTATTCACCTATACAGGGTATCTACAGTAATACTTTATTTTGGCTGAACATTCAAAGTGCAGCACAAACTATGACTACCATTTAGTCTTAAAATCTATAGTTAAATTGTTGTTTGGTTGGTTGACTAAACTCATGTGCCCTTGGCCTTAGGGATTAACTAACCTGTTAGTCATACCACACATACACATTGTTTTTCATTCAGTCAGCTGGATGTAAAAACATCACATATTTCTAAAAGTTTAGCTTTTTTAGTAAAGCATAGGGCCAATTAATATCAAGGTTTTTCCTTTTCACTCAGCAAAATTGCAGTCATTGGCGTTGTCAGTTTTTTCACTTGCATTGCATTGAAATTGTAGTCATGAGTTATGACGAGCTAATTAATGAAATTCAAACACATCCAGCATTTTTATGATCCCCTTAATGTGGCTATATTTTTCTTATGAAAATTTTATGGAATGATGTATGAACTGTAACATTAACAACTCAAAAGATCATCTCTGTGTTCAACATTCGGTCAATGTTTCAATAGTATGCAACCTTCTCTATTTCTCTGAAAAATAAAACAGAATATGAAAAATAGAGTAAATTAAAGTCAAATTGTAACTGTATATTTACAGTTGATCATTTACTAGACTACAAACAAGTAGTTAGCAGTAAATGTATGGGATCCCTTCAGGGGTGATTCTGGCCTTTCTGCTGCCTGAGGCGAAAGTATGGCAATGCGCCCCCTGTGCCACGCCCCTGTGCCACGCCCCTGTGCCATGTTAGGAAATGTAGGAGGGAAGGAGGGTACCCCCAAAAAATGTAAACGTCGCCTGGTCTGAGCTGGCGAAGTCAAGTCTGGCTCAAGAGGTAACGTTCAGTAAAATCTGCAAATTAGCGTAGTTACGTCACTTTTTCAGAGCGCAACTTCACCTGGCGAATTTACGCCAGCACCCGTTAAATAGGAAAAGTGCAAAAATTACATTATGCTGGCGAATTTTCACTAGCGTTAGCCACTTTGCCTTTTAGTAAATTTCCCCCTTAATTTCCACAAAAACGTTGAATTTCGTCTTTATGTATTAACCAGGGAACATACATCTTTTTTTTTTTTTTTTTTTTAAATCTAATTTTTTTTTTATTTTTTAACTTTTCTATACTTTTTTTTAACTTAAGCCTTGACTTTTTTATGACACACACACAGTGGGAGTGGAACAGACAGGGGTAGTACAACTATTATTTATTACAAATATTTGTTATTAACTTTTCTGTAAGTACAGTCAGTACAGTACCTGGTACTTCTTGTGAACAAACTCAGGCCCTAGACAGATGCAGCAACAGCCAGCCAGCCGCCCCAGGCACTAGTCCAAAAACAAATCCAGGCACTGCTGCAGCCTGCAGTCGAAACTCCAAAAGCCAGCGACCCAGCCAGCGACCCTGGAGATAGTGACGTCACCGGCGTCACGTGAGCAGGGACAGGGAGCAGGCAGCGGAGCGCAGCGCCAGCACGTAACAACGTCACGTGACGCATGCGCACTGGCCTGACTCCGTCTCCGCACTCCGCACAGGCACATCATAGGAGGAGTTAAGGGCGGCACTGAGGCAGCCGCCCGTCAGCAGCAGTAGAAGAGGGGATGGAACAACTGTCAACTGACATGACAAGGTGAAAGTCGCCGGTGCAGGCGCATTACACGCAGCGCACATTTAAATTTTTTCTAACTTCACAGCACGCCAGGCCAGCACAGCAGTCCAAATGCCGCCCCTTCAACTAACCGACATTTTGCCGCCTGAGGCGAGATTCTCAGGCGGCCTCATTATAGAAGCGCCCCTGGATCCCTTATCCGCAAATCCGTTATCCAGAGATTCCTGAATTACGGGAAGGCACTTCCACTATAGAGTCCATTTAAAAAATAAAACATTTTAAAAACACGTTGATATAAGCAACTGCATTTGTGGTCATAACTGACCCCTAGAGACTTAATAATCCTTACTTTTTCTTACTACATTGTGTTATAATATTATGTTATAGTATCATTCCACCATTTTCTCTATGTATCTGTATAGAAATAACATCTGTCTTCTAATTCATCTTGTCCAATTTTTTTGTCCATTTCGAACGTGGACAAACCAACCATCAAGCTTAATGTGAGAGGGTCCTATAAGACAAAAAATTCTTTCTCAAAAAAAAAAAAAAGAGATGGTATTCACTTGCCTCATGCTACAAACATAGCACTGCCTATAAAAAAAAGAAATGAGAGCCCGTAACCATCACTTAATGAGTTATAAGCAGAAACTCCTTTATGCCCCTGTGGCCAGCTTTGCAACAGTAAGTTTAATGCAATATATACAGTAGTGTAATTTAAAGCCATAAGTCCACATTTATAAACAGACTGTTTTGATATTGTTAGATCTTATGATTGCAAGATATTAGAAAAAGTTATTTGAGGGTTGGAATAACTAAGCAAACCAACTGTCAAGCTTAGGGTGAGGATCTTAACACCAAAGGGCATATTTATTATGCGGTGTAAAAAATGGTGAAATAAGTCACCAAACATGTAAAAAACGGTGTAAACATGGTGTAATTATTTCTTTCTGCCAGAACTTACTTTCTGAATCTGGTGTTCGCATGGAGTAAGTAAAACACAGCTTGATAAATTCCTCATTTATTTTACACAGTTTTTACACAGTTTTTCTGTTGAATTTCGTTTTAACTTTGTTTTTTTACACTAATGCACTTGCATATATATATACTGAATTACTTGTGAGACAGGGGACCAGGGAATGTGCATTGATTAATACGATAAATCAGTTGCACTTTCATTGTATTTAAATACATTTTTTAGCCTGGAGTGCTCCCACACCGCCTTGTATATTTTGTTTTGCAGCCAGAAGCAGGCTATGCTTTCATGTGGTTTGTAGCACCCCCACACCAGCCCCATTCAACAAAAGTGGTCTCATGCTTTTAAAAATGGTCATTAGTTTGGGAAATCTCTCTCTCTTAAAATCCACAATAGTTAGTGGCAGGGAAGGTTCTAGCCCTCTGATTGAAACCAATGCCAAGGTCAGGAGACACTGAATCCAAGGAATACTACTTTTATACTATGACCAGAGGTAAACATTTAGGGACCACCGTAAGGGGTTTACCTTGACGTGGTATGGTGGCTTACCAATTTTATGATCATAACTTTGTTACTAAAAACCCCTGTTTATATGTACAAATGCACTTGCATATATATGTAGTGATGGGCGAATTCGCGGCGAATTTGCGCGATTCGCCGCCAGCGAATAAATTCACGAAACGCCCGCGAAAATTCGCGGCAAAAATTAGCCGGCGTCAAAAAAAGATTTTGCGAAAAAACGGACGCCAGCATCAAAAACAGGCGTGATGGGCAAATTCGCCCATCGCTATATACAGTATATGTACTGAATTACTTGTGAGACAGGGGACCAGGGAATGTGCATTGATTAATAGGATAAATCAGTTGCACTTCCACACTTTACACAACAAAATAAATTAGCCCCATAGTGTAATCATATTTACTATACTATAAATAGCCTATAGGTAAATCGAATGGAATCACAAAATGCATAAGTCTGTACAACTTACAAATACAAATGTTGCAGTTACCTCTAACCACATGCAGCTTCAATAATTGTCGAATTCCGAGCGATGCACATCCGCTGTGTGTGCTGCTGAAGTATTCAAAAGATTATGATTCGCAAGGATCGACTCAAACGCAGCTTTACTGCTCAAACTTCAGTGTTTATTGTTTTAACACAACATGTTTCGAGTCCAGTGTGACTCTTTATCAAGTGTGACACTGTAATTTTCTGTACAACTTACCTGTGTGTCAGTAATATACAGTACAACCCCCATTTCAAGTTTTTGAGGGGACCAGAACAAAATGGTGTAAAAGCCAGGAAAAAGTAAAATCAAGGAAATGTATGATACATAATATATAGGTGGGACCACAAAACAACAATGTAAAATGAGGGAAACTCAAAAACAAAATCAGGGGATGTAAAATTGAGGTTTCATATTGAGGTTTGTATTCATTTTTATAAGCCTGGTTATTGCGAAGGCCAGGAACTGTATCACCATGCAAATCACAGTAATTTCATGATAATATTTGGATTGAGCAAAATACATTTTTATTATAAACAATGCTGGCCCTCTAAAATAGTTCTATTGCTATAAATCTATTGAAAAATAGTTTGGTCATTTTACTTAGTTCCAGTTTAAAAGCTAAGACCAGTTTCAATTCCTGCTTCTGCTTCCTAACTGTCCCTATGTAACCAGAACAATAGATAAAGAGCACATTAATAAAAACCCATACACACAAAGGACATGCAAACCCCATGAAAAAAATGCCTCGGTTGAAACTGAACCAGGATCAACAAAGTGCCAGGAGACAGCAATGCTAACCACTATGCAACTGTGTCCTAAATATAATAGTTATACTTTCCTTGTAGGTTTCTCCAAAGGGCTCAAATAACTATAATCTAAAATACAAATATTTAATTTGCCATTATGACACCTCTATGTCCATGTACATGTCATGTCACATGTACAAAGTGTAATAGTTTTCCTATATTTGTTATTTTATTTATACTCCCAAACTATGGAGTTAAACTGATACAAGACCAATTTATAAACACACTGTGTGTAAATTTCTACATAAATAAATCAACATGACTTATCTCTTTGGCAAACTATACATTATTAATAAATGATATTAATTTACTTAGCAATTTTAAAATCAACTATATGCGCCGCATAGAAAACACTGAGATTTATACTGCATAATTGTGTCTCATTTGTATACAAGTATGTATATAAAATGACATGTTTTGCCTTTAATAAATAATGAGATAATGGGCTTAAGAAATTATAAATACTTAAAATGTTCTAGTTATGTATAAAATATAGATGCAATTTTTTAAGTTTAATAATAGGCCTCTGAATTTATTACATTTAATAAAACTATAAATTTTTTTAAAACTATGCAGAAATATAAACATCCCTGAAGACGTAACCAACTTTACAAAAAGGGAAGTTGTTTTGCTGATAAAATGGATGTAAAAAAAGTCAGACAGGAGTAATTTAAAAGGAAATCTGTTTTGCAGATAGAATAGCTGTAGCAAAAATCAGGAGCAGTTTTAAAAAAAACTTTACTTTTAGACTTTATGGGGTTATTTATTAAAATCCAGATTTTAAAATCTCTAAATAATAAAAAAATTTTCCCCTAGAAAACTCGAATTTTTAGAGGGAAACAAAACTAATTTGTTTCGAGATTTATTGAATCCCAATAAAAAGCCCGAATTCAAGAATCCACCATCTCAGTCAATGGGAGAGGCACCTATCATATTTTGATTCATGGTCTTTACTGGGGTCTTTACTGGGTTTAGCCCAAAAATCAGACTTTTTGGGGGGTTTTGGCCAAAAACAAAAAATAGCAATCCAGGAAAAAACAAACATTTTTAGCAAATTGGGAAATAGCCCAAAACATCTGATCAATTTTATTGAGTTTTTCCGTGATCTGATTAGAGCTTTTTTATTAATAAATAGTGATGGGCGAATTTATTCGCCAGGCGCGAATTTGCGGCGAATTTGCGCGATTCGCCGCCAGCGAATAAATTCGCGAAACGCCCGCGAAAATTCGCAGCAAAAATTCGCCGGCGTCAAAATTTTTTTTTCGAAAAAACGGACGCCGGCGTCAAAAACTAGACACCGGCGCCGTTTCGCGAATTTTTTGCCGTTTCCCGAATTTCACGCGAAATTCGCGAATTTTTCTGCGAAGCGAAACGGCGCAAATTCGCCCATCACTATTAATAAATAAGCTAAACTCAGGCATGTTTTGGGTTTTAGTAAATAACCCCTAGATATTGTAAAAAGTGGTGTGCTCTATGTAGTAACCAATCAGATTTCAGGCTAGAAAATTCTAGAGCTTGATTGGTGTTACAAGTTACCAATCCTGTATTATGACTTTGTACTTATTAACTTAAGAGTTGTCAAGGGAACCTTTTTATTAAATGCAGAATATTTTGTAACCTTCCCCAGGATAGCTTTTTGTGCTCCCATAATGAACCACTAAGAGCTACAACTTCCTATGAATAGAGAACTGAATTCAGCAGTGCGACACTTTTAGGGACAGGATTATAGCATTCATTTTGACTCCCCCAGTGTAGCTCACTGAACCTTGTGCCTGAGTCTCTATTTGCAGAACACAGAAAATCCCATAGACTTAAGTAGTGATGGGCGAATTTGCGCCGTTTCGCTTCGCCGAAAAATTTGCGCGAAATTCGTGAAACGGCGAAAAATTTGTGAAACGTCGCTTTTTCCGACGCCTGCGCCCGTTTTTGACACCGACATCCGTTTTTTCGAAAAAAAAAAACATTTTTGACGCCGGCGAATTTTCGCGGGCGTTTCACGAATTTATTCGCTGGCGGCGAATTGCGCAAATTCACCGCGAAGCCCATCACTAGACTTAAGTGCTTTCTAGATGGGTCTTAAGAGGAACAGTTTTTATACCCCTTGAGTCTCTAGCACCTGGAATACTACTAGACGTTTTGTAGTAGACCAAGCAACAAAATCACAGTGTTTACTCTTGATTATATGTTGGACAATGCAGTTGAAGACCAGCAAAATCTGTGGAATCAAGGCTAAGAAACAAGATACCATAACAAAAATACTTTAAATCTTCCATTTTCTTTGACTTGGGTCATTAGGTGCTGAATCTCTTGTACATGTACAGTGCACCATACTGCATATTGGAACATGGCCCCAAACAGCTGTGTGACAGAGTGAATGCTTTATGTGTCACAATAAAATAAATCACTCATTGACAAGTGGTGCCGGCAATGCTTTTGGCTCAGGATAATTTAAAACATCCATCTTTTAGACCCAGGTAACTAAATTTAAAAAAAGTTGAACTTTGCAAAAACAAAAAAACTTGCACTACTAGAAATAATTAAAATAGGAAACAGATAAGACCTTGCCATGTTGTTGTATGAAACATGTTGTTGTATGGAAAAAAATCTCAATCCATATGATTTACTTGAATACATTGTTTTAGGAAGTTACTAAAAATTTGTATACACAGTAGTAAAGATGGCAATAAATTCTTAATCTGTTCTAAATATCTGAAAATGAATAAATAGGTGAAAAAGAAAAAAATAAGGTGAGGCTTCCGGTCAGTGATATTCATGTGTGATATAATTTTAGCAATTATCTTAAAAATGGTCGATCCTGTATGGTATATATTTGCCAATGTACCAAACACTATGGGGTTTATCAAAGTCAGAATGTATCTCATTATTGCTATTAAAAAAGTCCGACCAACTCCAAATTGCCGATTGGACCTTATTTATTATAGAAAAAGCTTGCTAAAATTGGTTCAGGCAAAAAATCCTAAAAAATCTGTTTTTCCTGCCAAAAGTCAGATTTCCCACCAAAAAGTCAGATTTTTCCACCAAAATGTGACTTTTGGCGCTGAAACTTAAAAAAACGGACTCAGCGTGGACCATGATATTGAAATTGGACCTTTGACATTGAATTCAATGTCAAAGGTCCAATTTCAATATCATGGTCCACGCTGAGTAAAAATCGTTCATCTATTCGACCATTCGATAGTCGAAGTACTGTCTCTTTAAAAAAAACTTCAACCACCTACTTTGCCACCTAAAACCTACCGAGCACCAATGTTAGCCTATGGGGAAGGTCCCCTTAGGCTTTCCTACCAATTTGGGATCGAAGGAAAATCGTTTGATCGATGGATTAAAATCCTTTGAATCGTTTGATTCGAAGGATTTAATCGTTCGATCGAACATTTTTTCCTTTGATCGTACGAACGAAGGAAATTCGGTAAATCCTTCGACTTTGATATTCGAAGTCGAAGGATTTTACTTTGACGATCGAATATCGAGGGTTAATTAACCCTCGATATTCGACCAATAGTAAATGTGCCCCATAATGTTATCAGTATGTGCATTGGACAGTTTAAGATTTTAAAAAAGGGTAATATCATGAATTATACACTCTGGGGAAAATTTATTAAAATTCAAGATGACATTTTTTCTGCAATTTGAGAAAATCTGGTTCAATAAAGCCATTTCCCTTTTTTTTTAATTCGAGTCTTATGAATTCAAAGTTTCAAAATGTATCCATTAAAGGTAATTTAGAAAATTCTAATGAAATGATTTGATGGCTAAAATCCAGGGAGATTTATTTTCAGCATTCATGCTATTTTATTTTCTGAGTTTTTTTTTAAAAATGTTGAATTTTTAAAAATGGATAGAATAATGTAATTGGTGGTCAAGTTTTTTCTCCTGCAAATACAAGCAAAACTTAGTTTTTCTAAGATTCAAGTTTTGTAAATATGCAAGCAATAAAAGAAAAAAAAAACTAATTGTGTCAAAACCTCATTTGAGATATTATAAAAAAAAATAGTAAAATTTAATTAGTAAATCAGTCTAACTAAGCAAATATAAAGTTTAATTTTTGTAGGGCTAATATGCACCGATTAATTGTATTTCTTTTATTTGTGATGACCACATGTCTTGCAATGTAATGGCAAAATCCTGTTGACTTTATCTTATATTATCTTTATTTTGCACCTGTTTTACAAAGAAATTATCACTTTGGTAACTCATTCTATTTGTTTTTGTTTTGAATATTGCAAACAAAAATACAATACTGATGCATTATCTCGAATTTATAAAGTGTCCATTATTAATTCCAGAAGCATAAAACAGAGACACCAAGAACTATGTAAAGCGAAAAATCTAAATTACCAACCATTGTTTTATGTTTCCTTCTGTTCTTATGAATAAGTTAAAATGAGGAACAAAAAGTAACATAAGCGATGAAATGCTTTAGATAAAACAACAAATGTAATTTTATTTTTTTTCTAAGGGAAGACTGCCATAATTTGTAAATATCTAAGACAGTGTTTTGATAAGCTGTTAGAGGGCATTGTTCAAGTTTTATGATTTATTAGATATTTGCATAAACAATAAAACTTTCCAAGAGACTTGTATGAGTGAGGAACGATAACATAATAATGTAGATAAAAAGTGACAGTCAAAATAAAAAATAAGTGTTGCAGCAGAACAAGAAAATATAGTTTTATTCATATTCCAAAGGATTGGTCGTGTCTCAAACTTATTGAGGGGGTTGTTTAGAGATGTTTAGGCCTAAGGGTGCCACACTGTGTGCTCAAAGGCTTTCCAGAAATTGACAAGGAGTTAAAGGGGCTGTTCACCTTTAAATTAACTCTTTGTAGGATGTAGAGAGTATTATTCTGAGACAATTTGCCTGGTATTTATTTTTTATTATTTCAGTTTTTTTGACTTATTTAGCTTTTTGCTCAGCAACTCTCCAGTATGGAATTTCAATTGCTTTCTGTGCTTTGAATGATAGACTTAGTAATAAAAAGTAACAATAAGGATAAAACTGTAGCCTTACAGAACAATAGATTTTGACTGCCAGGGACAGTGACCCCCATTTGAAATTTGGAAAGAATCAGAAGAAGAAGGCAAATAAGTAAACTATAAAACATTGAAACAATTGAAAAGTTACATTGAATAGTCCAATTTATAACATACTAAAAGTTTACTTAAAGGTGAATTACAATGGTATTTATTCAGGACTGATTTTAGGCTAATGAAACACGAGGACATAGTTACTATTTGAGGTTGAGGTTTTGGCTCTCCCCAAATTGCCATTTGCTGCCTCCTATTAAAGGGGTGGATCACCTTTAAGTTAACTTATAATATGTTATAGAATGACGTATTCTAAACAACTTTTCAATTGGCCTTAATTTTTCGCAGGAATTTGCCACAAATTTGCGCCTGTTGAATAAATTCGACCATCACTAGTGAGGAACCAATCTTATGTTGCTTTTTCTTTGTTTTTTACTAGCATGTCGGCAGATTTACTTCAGAAATTGTTCTGATCTGTCCTTTTGATTTCTTATACAGTGTGACTAATGGCAGCTGTAGCACCAATTCACATATCTGTAACTGCTTTGGATCAGGGTTAGATTTGAAGGGGACAAACGAACTGACTGCCACTGGAACTTTGGATTCTAGCTGTCCAACAATGCCTCGTATTCCGGATCAGGGGAACTTGCACAAAGAAACACCAACGAGTGGATCAGAATAACAAGTTCCGTTTATTGAAGGTCAAACATAGGCTTATATAGGTTATAAGTAAAGACATCCCAATATAGTGACTTATCAGCATAGTTATTAGTATAGTATATGTCTGTAATTGGTATATCCTTCAGGATGGACAAGATAGAAAAAAGAGACAAATATGTGCATGCGCGTTAGCTAAGATATTTTTTCTGAGGCAAGCTGATAATATTGTTTATAGTACATGATGATACTTATGCAAGGTTGTCTAAGAAGAGACAGTACAGGGTCGTACAGAAAAACAAGTACAGAGGCCTACAAGGGTCGGCACGTAGGCATGTTAACCCTTCAAGATTAACCTTCTAAAATGAAATGATCTCTTCTGCAGTCCACGAGATTTGTACCCCGAAGCTTAAAACACAGATTTCTCAGCGCACATCAAAAATCATTGGGACTTCTCCCATTGACTTATATGCAACCTCAACAGGTCTAAGATACTGGATTTTCTGATTCAGACTTTCCCATCCTCAGAGTTTAATAAATTCTGAAAAATTTGTGATTTTTTAAATGTCTGATTTTATAAAAAAAAAAATAATAATTTTCAGGAATCAGAATTTTTGCATTTGGAGTTTAGTAAATAACCCCCTAAGTGTAGGGACCCATAAGGGTTAATGTACCCCTACCCTTCCTCATTTCCCTACTTGCTGGGCAAAAGCCCATGTATCTAGTTTTCATTTACATATCCCAGTTATTGGCAAGAGGTGGAATGAAGACTTCCTGCCAAACTTTAATATAGTGCTTGGAAAAGGGGATCTTCCTCTTTGGCTCCAAAATTGGGAAAAAGTAATTTTTTCCCACAAAGCAAATTTTTGGGAAAATGTAATAATAAATAAGTGTAAAAAAGCCAAATGGATTGTATTGGAGTTTGTATAAAATCGGACTTTAATAACCCCCTTGGTTTTGCAGAAAGCAGTCCCCCATAGATGATATAACATTTGATGGTCACCTGGTGGGGGGGCATTAAGTAGTAAGGGTACTAGCAAGCAAGAAACTAATAGCCCCCATCCCAGTCATGACAAGGTTATCAGCTATTTCTTTCTGTGACTAGCTGTCACTACAGTGACCATAATATCAAAGCTTAAAGAAAAGTGGTCGTAGGTAGGCCCTTCTGAGCTAGGTTTGTGTGGCTGGAGGGAGGTCTCCACAGTGTGGATGAGCTGCTGGGACGAACCCAACTGAAGGTTCTCTCCTGTGACTGCACTGTGGGTTGATTGATACAGACACTACTACTGTTTGTAGGTGACAACCTGCTTGGATTTCCTATAATCAAGACACTGCAGATTCAGGACCGACAGCAGGGCTGCTAAACTTCTCTCAGGGTGGTAGATTGTTGGGCCATCCTCTCTGTAGGTCGAGGCAGCCTAATACTCAGTGGTGGATATAATGACATAGTGCTGATCTCGAGTCTTCATTGAGGGACAGCAAAGTGTAGCAGTGATCTTTTTATTCTTATTTGAATATTGCTTTGCGGTGAGGAAGACTTGGTCCTATTTATTTGATAAAATGTGAATAAATGCTGTAGCCATTTTACCCCTTTTCTAGCTCCTGGTGTTTCAATAAGGTATGTAACAATGGGGTTCGGTGGGATGGCTGAGGGTGAAGTGTCAATTGAGGAGGTCCCTTGTTATGGCACACGTAAATTTGTTAATAGAATTTGAGGACAAAATAGAGTATGATTTTGCACCTTGCCATAGTGACTGAGACCCAGGAGCAAGAGCAATAAGGCAGTGCTGTATTCATGATGGATGGGGAAAGCAAATAATGTTTTTTTTTTAATATAACACAAACTGCAAAGAGCAACCAGACCCAGGATGTAAACAATTTTAAATGAGAACTAAGGGGCACTCTATTGCACCCCTTATTGCTCTTGCATTTGCACCCAGATCTTATCCAGTCTCTTTTCGGTAGAAGTCTGTATTGCTTCCTGTTCTGGTCAGGACTAGTGATAGGCAAACTTATTTGGCAAGCATGGATTTGCGGCGAATTTCCGCACTTCGCCACCTGTAATTGTTTTCGCTAAACTGCTGTGAAAATTCGCAGTGGAAAAACTTGCTATGACAAGAAAAACTATAGTGTGCCAAAATTATTCAGACGCCCATTGACTTCAATGCATTTGGACTAAAGAGTCGCATGTATAAAAATTGACACTTGCGTCAAAATTGTCACCATTGACTTCAATGCCTTTAGCAATTTTTTTGCTAATTTGCAAATTTTCCGTGACTTCACCAGTGATATCTTTTATCTTGGTCACCATCCACTGCCTGATTGAGCTGTTACACCCTTTCTGGAGGAAGACATATAAGAAGATTCCATGGAATTAAAATCCCACTTATGGCCAGATCTTTAGGTACTGTATGGAAATATGGTTTTATACTGTCCCTGTCTGTATAGCCCTTCAGCTTCACCTTGTCCACTAATTGTGTAACTTTATTCTACTATTTATTCTAATTGTGTAACTTCTATTTTTCAAACTCAAAAAAAGTGTTGATTTATCTAAATATTTTCAAACTTCTGCAGCAGTTATCAAAGCAAAGCACTGCAAGAGCCACAATAAAAAACGGAGGAGTTCTGTAATCAAATAATAACTAAGCAGCAATCTGCACATTAGCTCAACAACTCATAATGAATTGGGTGGTAGCATAGCAACTAGGAAGCGATGTAAAAAAATCTGAACTCGGCTTAAAAAAAGGCACGCAATGCTCATAATTATGATTTAAAACCATTGCATCTAAAATGTATTTCATATTTTTTGGACATCCTGCAGAATAAGTTTCTTTAATTATAATGAAGATCTTCATCAGACTTCAACAAACTGTCAGAAATGCTTCAGGAAGAAAGCAGAGAAAATAATTTGGTGCTTGAAAAATATTCATCTTATAACTCTGGAGGAGCAGGATATTGCAGTTTCATGAGGGGAAAAGAAATACTTACTGCTTCAGTCCTAAGAATAGGAAAACTTTTTTTGTATTTATTATGGCTATTGCTTTGGTGCAGCATCCACGGCTTAAAATGTATTTTGAGAAATTATCTAGCACCAAAGTGGATTTCCCGGGAACCACATATAGGGTTAATATTCGAGGGCACTTCCAAGCTAAAAAAATATAAATTATTGGTTTTAAAAAAATAGTAGCTACTGATCCCTTTACAGCTATTCTCTGGCTGAGAACTACTCTTTCATTTAGATGCAGAACCTGACAAAGTATGTTGTACCTATTCATCTCTAGTATGGCTGCATAACCTAATACAACCATTATAAAACATCAAATTATGTAAAATACATTACAAGAATGGTGTTACAAATATGGCATTTTGACTTTAAATGATATAAAATGATATTTTAAGGTAATTTAGTCTACAAATAGCGTCAACCTTAAGGATTTATCTATACAGTAAATATTGTGTATGAAGAGATTACAGGGAATTAAAATGAACAGTTGGCTGACTTGACAAATGAGGTATCTGTTACAAAAACAGTTCTGCAGACTAGATGCCTCTTCCATTTTCCCTTGTCCAATGTAGGTCTATTGTAGATAGTTCCTGTGTGCACTTCTTATCTGATTCTTTGTTCCTTGACCTCTGCCTGTCCTTGACTACCGCTGTATCACTGTATCACTGTCTGATCCGACCTATTCTGGTTACTGATCACTCTTCTGGATTCCAATTCTGCTCTGCCCTGACTGACTGAGACTACGCCTACTCTTACCCCGCCCCTACTGTCACATGTTCTGGTTCCCTTGCCTGCCCAGAAACCTTGCTTTGTTCATCTAACTTTAAGACCTGGTGGCATCCGAGTAGAGAAGGGCTCTTCCCGACGGGAGAAGCGGCTGTTAAAGGCAGAAGTGTGAGCCGCGACCAGGATCTTGGCATTTGCTCCGAAGGTGACATTAACTTTATTTACTGTATTTAAGGTTATAAGGCACTGGCAAATTAGCATTATATTTTTGATAACAAAGTGCAAGTGTTTTTTTTTTTTAAAGAGACTGTTTAAAAAAGTGGAAATATATTTCTGTATATGTGCCAAAAAACTTGTAATTAATAGTAAAGCAGTGTTAGAAAAAAAGACTTATCTGTTTTGATTTTGAAAAACTTATATGGGGATAAATATCAATGACTGAAAAGAGAAACCCTCAGGCTTCCTGAAAGATTCTTCAGGCAAACGCTAGCGTCAATTCGCCAATTTACTAACGGGCGCAGGCGTCACTTCTCTAGCAAAAGAGATAGACGATAGTGGTCATTTTCACTCTATCGCCAGGCGACAATTCGCTCTGGCGTATGGACATTACTCTACATATTCAACGAAATGTGGATTTTACTGAACGTTACCTCTTTCGCCGGACTTGCCTTCGCCAGCTCGGACCAGGGAAGTGCATTATTAATTTGTGAGACTCACTTATAATTTCAACAATGATGATGTCAAATTAATGAGACAGTTTATAATTGGTTTTATTTAGGATAAGTGGGGACCAGGTCTGGATTGAGAATTAAAATTGGTCCTAGCATTGCATGTAGACAGAAGTCCATATAGGCCTAAGTACTAGTGATTTTCTGTAATATCTTATTGCGGACCCTGTGGCATTTGCCAGAATCTACTGCTAGTCCAGAACATTTTGGCCATGAGCATTCAGAAAATGTATTTTTAAAAATCACAAAAAAATAAAAGGGCTCATGTATAACCTCAACCATACACTCGAATGTCATTTTGACACAGAGCTATAGAAATGACAACATCTCAGCTCAGCTATTGAGTCTGATTTGTATCAACCCCATGGTTTGATACATCAATCAAAAAAGTTGAGCCATACTTGCACTTAAATTTTGGGGAGAAAAGCTGAATTCTGGATAAAACAAATGTAGAACTGTGTCCAAAATTGCACTTGCCTAAGTAAATGACCCCTGAAGACTTCTTAGAAATGATCTTACGATACGACAGTCTAATGTATAACATACTTGTATTAGAAGAATAAAATGAAAATAATTAAAGCAGCAGCGGCAAACCTTATTTGAACAGCAGTGACAAATCCTGCAGAAAATCATATCCTCCCTGGATACTTTGGGCAGTACAGGCACAAGTTAATCATTGCATTTGTACAGTGCCTGACTTCCCCTGGTATTTCTGGAACCCTATTAATTAATAGGATTTATTTTTGCCCTTGATCCCAAACTGGCGCTGAGTGCAGTGACATGAGATCTTTAGTTGCAAGAAGAAGCTGTCTAACCAAATTTCAATTAAAACTTTTTTGGTGCAGGTTCCTGTAGTCATTACATGCTCGCGTAACTAAAGACAGTTCAGTGAAGTGAAGGAAGATGTGCTTTTTCAGAAAATGTTAGTCATCAATATTTTCCTACAAAATAAATCATAAGAGAATTATATCAATTTAACTTGCTCTACTGTATCTTCTACCAACAACTTTAAGGTATAATAGCTATTGCCGGCTTTATTGACAGAAAGACTGATGATTTTAATTATTGTTTCCAGCCACTAGTTCTGTGGAAGGGTATAATAATTTTCAGTGGCTTATTTCATTTATACAAAAATGTCACTGTCACTTATTATACTGAAAGATGGATGGATGCTCCAATGAACAATTTGTAAAGCAAATGGTGTCAAAACAGAGCAGCTGATCTTTTTTTCTGTTTGACATCTATTAATGCAAGGAACAGAACACGGGTTCCACCTTAACTGAGCAACTGTTTGGCAACACAGTGATCAGGCGCATACAGTATGTGCTCTTGTGCTATAAGGTTTTCTTAGATCTGCCTTGTGCATGTGTGTGCATGTGTGTGTATATAGAATATGGGCTTATCTATTATTTATCTTTTGCATCTAATACTATAACATGACATGAAATGCTAATCAAATGAAACATTTCAGTTGAAACATTTTAATGGTGATGTTATAGGTTGCTGTTCTATTGCTACCTGACTTACTTGTTTGGTATGTTTATATCCTTACCCTTTTGGGTCATCAAATCATGGATCCTGACATCATCAGTTTAGGGGTCTGCATCAAAAGAGGGGTGAGTAGGGAGAGTTTCTCCAAGTGCCCCAGTTACCCATAGCAGAGTCAATTCATGACCCCATATACAGTATTATTATCCCTTCTGGCATTAGCCAGAACTTATCATTATCATCTGCCTGACACCACCAGCTCCAGCCAGGTATGGGATCCGTTATTCAGAAACTCATATCCAGAAAGCTCCAAATTATGGGAAGGCCTCCTCCCATAGACTTCATATTAATAATTTTTTTATTCATTTAATTCAGATTTTTCACAACAATGTCCTTCTTCTCTGTAATTATAAAACAGTACCTTGTGCTTGATCCCAAATAAGAAATCTTTATCTGAGGTGACAATCCTATTGGGTTTAATTAATGTTTAATATGATATTTTAGTTGACAAGATATGGAGATCCACCAGGTCCTGAGCATTCCCGATAACAGGTCCAATACCTCCATTTCTATTTATTCTCAATAGAGCTAGACACATTTTGAAATAGATTTCACACTTCACAGTGATATTATATTTCATTTATTTTGTTATAAAAAAACTAAATAATAGTTAACTTGTGCCAGTGGGGGTAATGTTGTGACCTAGATAGTTTGAAAGAGTTTTTCTAAGGACTCTACTATTTACTATCCCACAGTGCAGTTGTACATGAAGAAGTGCTATTTTTTCCTTATTACACAGCACTTTTGAGCCATTTAATAGCATGCCTCTGTTCAGATGTCATGCAACATAAGCTCTCTTACACTGACAGACCTGAGGTGTTTTCTTACGTCCAGTGGAAGAAGCAGAGCAGAGAATCTCTTATCACAGGGAATAATTTTCATGTCACTCACTATCAATGACACACAGCCCACTCCCGTGTTGTGTTTAAGCTTTATTCTCTGTCTGTCTCAATTTTCTAGACTTTCTCTCCCTTGCTGAGTGGAATTCTACAGCATAGGCATAGACTACATTTACTGAAGGCTTATGATGCTGCCATTTTTTTATACCGAGTTGCTCAAAATGTGCCAGATAGCAATAAGGTTTTCTCTAGTTTATAATGTGTACTGATGAGCGTTTTGTTTTTTTCGCCAGGCGTGGATTCGCGGCAAAATTCTGCATTTCGCCATCTGCAAATTTTTTCGAAAAACTGCAGCAAAAATTTACAGTGGAACAATTAGCAGAGACAAAAAAAGTTGCCATAGGAAAACACGCCCATTGACTTTAATACATTTGAATACATTTGGACAAAAAAGTCGCAATAAGAAAAAACGCCCATTGTCTTTAATGCATTTGGACAGAAAAAGTTGTAGAGACTAAAAATGTCGCCATAAGGAAAAACTCCCATTGACTTTTAGAATTTTTTGGCAAAGGAAAACGAGACAGATTCGCTCATCATTAGTAAAGAGGTGAAATAAAGAATATATATATATATATATATATATATATATATATATATATATATATATATATATATATATATATATATATATATGTATATATAGTGAATAAAGTACCCGCTCTTGTAAATTATAAGGATATTATAAGTTACCGAGGAGTTTAATGACCATATAAAAACACGAGGCCGAAGGCCGAGTGTTTTTATACAGGTCATGGAACTCCGAGGTAACTTCTAATATCCTCATATTTTGCAACTGGAGGTACTTTATTTATTATAATACACAATTACACATTTCAGTGAGTCAGTGAGTCATGTGACAGAAATGACATCTCTCTCTTTCGCTATCAAAGTTACACCTGCACCTGTTAGTAAATTGGCGAAGTGCCTGAATGACATTATGCTGGCAAATTTTCACCAACGTTAGTCACTTCGCCCTTTAGGAAATCTGCCCCTAGGAGTGAAAGTGAAAAAGAGGGCTAGTGAGCATGAATAGCCTGTTGTCTCAATGAGGAGTGACTAGGGGGGATAGTGCACTGTTATTAGGGATCTGAGCTTGTAGGTTTAATTGGAGAGGACTTACAGTGGAAGATTGGGCACTGTACTTGCAGTATTGTACAAGTATCATCGTTTGTCAGCAACCAGAGCACCAGTCTTAAATCTGATTCCCTGCAGGAGGCTATTTATGCCTATTGACGTAAGTGGACCCTAAAAAGATCTGCAAAAAGAACAGTGTACAAAGTACAATTTTGGGCACCTTGTTTTATATCCACGTACATAATATTTTTAGCAAATTGTCATGTACCATATGGATTGAAAATGCATCTAAATGTGATTCTCATACAAAACAAGTAGTATTAATATCAACTGTGTACAGATGTGGGGCCTATTATCCTGAATGTTTGGAATCTGGGATTTTCTTCCATAATTTGGATCACTATAATTTAAGTCAGGAGTCCCCAAACTTTTTTACCCGTGATGCACATTCAAATGTAAAAAGTATTGGAAAGCAACACAAGCATGAAAAAACATTTCTAGGAATGCCAAATAAAAGGCTGTGATTGATCATGTTGTAGCTCCTACAGTTTATAGTCTCTGTTTGGCAGTACAGTACACCTGGTTTTTATGTCACAAAAACTTGCCTCTAAATCTGAAATTTTAAATTTAACACCTGCTTTAAGGCCACTGGGAGCAACATCTAAGGGGTTGCTAACAAGCTACTGGTATGGGATCACTGTCTTCAATAAACCCTTGAAGATTGTTCTGCCACCAATATGGATTGTTGCAGTTTAATTGTCATCAAATACAAGATATTGTTTTGCTATTACAGTGAAATAATAAAAAAATAAAGATTGATTTGCTTAGAATGATAGCTATGGGAGATGGCCTTTTCAAATTTGCAGCTTTTTGAATATTGTTTTCAGATAAGATATCCCATATCTTTATTAAAGGAGACATTTCATATAACCTTCACATTCAGATATATTACTCATCCTTCCTCAAAACATGCAATGATGCAGAAAGAAAAACGTTTTGAAAGCATTTTACCTCCTAAAACTGTCATTATATAAGAGCTGCTGAAAGATCTCAGAAGCTAGGCTGGAATGAGAAGTAGGAGTGTCTCTTCAATCTCCCCCAGGAAGTGGTCTCCCTCAGGAAGTGGTAACAGCACTGACTGACAGGCTGAACTCTACAGGGAATCCCCTCTCCTCCCACCCTTTGTCCTGTGTGTTCCAAGCCTTCACATAACTGTCTTATGCTGCTGTCTGATCATTCACGTATAACAACGTACCTCAAAAGTTCAACATAAAGCAATAGATGTGAAGTTTAATATAAACTGTAAAAAATTTAATAGTAACATTTTATTTTAAGTACAACAGTATGTTCCTGTGTTTCACAGGAAATAGGCACCAGTCACAAATGTACCTGCCCAACTAGACATAATCTATAGTCCATAATACATTGTTATACACTATACAACTCTCATGCGGGAGTTACAAAGGAAAACCCAAAATATAAATGTTTTTGTATACAACATAATACTGTGTAGAAAATTACTATGGTACTTACATTAACTCCTGATACACATTGCCCCCAGAAAAGAATAAAATACTTTTAGTAGCAAATTATATTTTATTATACAGCAGTTTGCTTTTCTTTTTTCTCCCAGTCATAGCAGGGCAAAGGAGAGGAACAAGCAGTGAAAAGAGAGGGGGGAGGAGGATGGACAATGAACAGGGCAGAGAAAGGGTTAAATGAATAGAGCAGGGAGGGAGAGAAACAAACAGTGCTAGGAGGGGTTAAATGAACAGGGCAGAGAAGGAGAGAAAGGAACACTGCAGGGAGGGAGTAAATTAACAGGGCAGACAGGGAGTGAAACAAACAGTGCAGGGAGGGGAGGGGGGAAAGAAACAGGACAGAGATGGACAGAAAGGAGCAGTTCAGGGAAAGGAAATGGTGATCTGATATCTGCAGAAACTCAGTGTGACATCACAAACACGCCCACTCCTCCTTCATTGGCTGCTGCTCTGTAACTTAGCCAGAAGGTGCCGGCGACTCTACAGTCTGATACTGGAGACTGCTGAACAGGAAGCTTGCAAAGGGGGAGGGCTGAGCACAGTTTTCAAGCTAATACAGACTTTTTTGACCCAAAAAGTATTCAAATAAAAACTATTTCTTCTATTATACATTATTTTACATATTTTGAAAATGTATGCTATATGTCCCCTTTAAAAAAGGCTAGGCTGACCTGCCAGTGCACAGAGAATCTCCCAGTGGTTCTAGATCCGAGTGGTTTAAAGCTCAGGGTATCATCACCTCTTGTTCATAGT